>NW_024525156.1:15490085-16074940 GCF_017590135.1 Pyrgilauda ruficollis
TTCAGCCATGCTAAAGCCTCTTTATTCAAGGTTATAACATGGTTTGGGAATATGATTGAGGCTTTTGACACAGTAGAAATGATTGTCCTTTAGCTGTATTCAGGTCGTCTTTGAAGCTGCCCGTGGAACAGAGCCTGACCTTCATGGGAGCACAGATACCCTTTGACACACTGTTTTGTAATGTCATGGTTTAATTGCAAGGGTCACTTTGGTTGCCAAAAAATTTGAAGGCCAAGGGGAACCCAGCTGCATACGAGGTGACAATGAGTACAGCTCCTTGTACTGAACCTATTACAAAGGACTTGTACTGTGATGTGAGGGACAACCACAAAGTTTGTAAATTTATATCTAGTTAACTAGAAGTCAAAAAAGAAAAAAAATTGCACAGTCTGAGCTCCTCTACTGTGGAAATATGTGTGGAATAGACAGTCAGGGTCTAGAACCTTAAAGTCTTCTATCAAGTAGAAGGCAGACCTGTGCAATCATGTTCATTCTACAGAGTTTGAGGGGAAAAAAATTACAGATTTTGTGATGTTAAAACCTTTCATGAAGCCATACCAGTTGGGGTTTCTCTAATTGTTCAATAAGGGGAAAAGTACTTTGTAAGTATGGCAGAAGAAGAAGGAACATTTTGTTCTGACATTTTCTGAACAAACAGTATCATATTTATAAAGCGTTTTTTTCATATTTTCCTTCAGTTCCAATAGAAAACTTCCAAGTGTGTTTTAAATGGATTAACATATATACAAGACTGTATGTATTTTCTCAAAATGAAAATTTTAATTTCATCTTACTACTGTTGAACTCTTCTGTTTGTTCAAAAATGAGTTTAAATTGTAAGATTCCCACTCACATGCTTAAGCAAATTATTTAAATGAAACAAACACTATTTCAATAAAACAAAAGTGTATTTACCACAATTAATTACAGTAGGCAGTAGCTACAGCTCTCACTTAAAGTACTCCTGGCCATGTTGACTAATGTGTCAGAGTGCATGTTTAATGCTGCAGGAAGCTCCATCAATTTCTGTTCCTGAAGAAGGTAGGCCCTACAGAAGAAGTTGCTTTCCTGTAATACCAGTTCCACAGAATATTGATTAGTTTACTTGAAACTGCACTAGCAGATTTCTTACAACTTTCCTAGCACAAGCAACTAAAGATTCAGGAGATACTCTGTGGATTCTCTGGGTCTTTTCACCTTGGTGTAGGCTCATCTCTTCATGAACATTTGTATACCACAGGTACACACATAAAAAGTATCCTTTAATTGAACAAAGAAAAAAAACTAACTCTCTTCAGCCCCTTCCATGCACAGCTTAATGTCCCGACGCAACTTTATTCTTAAACAAGGAATAAACAAAACTAAATGTACAATGCTAGATCACGAAGATCAACTTAATGATGTTTGACAACCTGCCAAAAGGCAAGGAAGAGGGACAGGACAACAGACTGTAAAAATGCACAATAGCTACTGCTGATCTGCCAAAAAATATGTTCAGCCCTTCTGGGAAAAGGTTTGGCTTAGCACAAAAGTGATGCTGTTGTGTTTTCCATGAGTTGTCTCCAGAGAGCTGGTGGGATTTGCATGTGATGAAAAATAGCCTCAGATTATCCTGCCAGAGAAGGAAAAAGGGATAGAAAGCTTGGCTGGAGTATTGAAAATTAATCAGGTTCCTGTAAAAATTAATCAGTCCTGCCTCTTCATCCTGTCCCCTAACAAGAGGAATAAAGTACATTTTACTAAACTGCAGTACTGAAAACACAGGGGGCCAAACAAAGCTGAACAGTATTTAGCTGCATATGTCAGCCACCAAATACCATGATCAGGAAAGCTTGTCACAATGGGGAGGAGTTTTAACAGAGCAACTTCATGAATTTACAGTAAATATTTATGCCAGTGCAAGCAGAATTGGTATGAACAGTAGCCCAGAGTGCCAGGCTGAGCAAAGATCAGGGTCCCCGGAAGAGAGAAGCCCTCTGGTCAGTCTCATCCGTGTGAAGTCAGTATCCCCTGTCTGTGCTGCTCACACCAGCCCAATGCTCTGCCTCAGCTCTCCAGGTGTGCTGCACTCACTGCCAGCTACCAAGAAAACCCACAAGGCTGCCCTGGTGGCTGCAGAAATCTCTCATTTGCCACGCTAAATCATGAGGCAGATAAGAAGAGACCTGTGTAGTGGCACGGCTTTACACCACGGCAGATGCATACACTCCTGCTCCCTGGAGGGAGCACGCTGGGTGGGGCTGGCTCCTGTCAGAGTGAGCACACCACGTTTCTACAAAACATATTTTGCATTATCACTTTCCCTGGAGAAACATACAAATACTCTTACATGCTAACTGCTAGATCTTTAAAACAAGCAAAAGCAAAACCACAACACACACACACACACACACACACACACACACACACATTCCAACAAACACTATGCTAGTTATTTATTTCTTCTCTAGGATGAGGTAGGAGTAGGGAAAGGGGGAAGGGAATAACGGTTTGTGGAGGGTTTCTTTCCTTTTTTGTAAGGCACTGGGAACAGCAAGGAATAGAGCTATTTACAATGTGAAATAAATGTGCAGCTGTGTGTAGTAGTAACTGGTAATAGACAAGAGACTATAAAGGGTGATGGGCTGGGGAAGGCGATAGGGGAAGAGAGCCAGGCATACTGAGTGGGGAGAGAGGTTTTGGGAACCCTGACAGAAGCAGTGGAATAAGGAAGAGGAATTGTAGTGGAAAGGAGAGAGATGGAAAGATAATGAGAATTTGGGAAGCAAGAAGGTAGTTAAACCTATTCAAGACAGCAAGAAGTAGGATGGAAACTGAGAAGAGGAAATGAGATTGAAAAGCTCTTACTGATGCATGTCAGAGAGAGCATGTAAGAAATTAAAAGGAGAAAAATGAGGAAAACAAGATGATTACAGGTATTTCAGATACAGCTTAATAGCAAGTATAAATCATTTCACTTATATATGTGTGCATATGCATGCATGTATGTTAAATAAAATAAAGCATTCCCTTTCTCTGAAATATTTCCTTCACAGTTAGGGTCTCCCTTTTAAGGCTATAGAATGCGACAAGGAAGACCATATGAAACAGCCACTTGGTGCTGATTCCATGCCTTTATCTCTCCTCTCTCTCTGATATTCAACAATTTAGATGATAGTTTTGGCAGAATTGTACAATCATTTGAGATTCTGGATTTTTCAGGCGTGCCTGTGCAAATCTCTCCATGCTACATAGGGATAACTGGTTCTGACAGCTTCCAGGTAGGACTTTTTCTCTCTCCATATCCTCAGTATGTAAATTAGATCCCTGCTGGATGTCCACAGATGATATGACATTGAGCTAGATTACTTATTGACAAACACTTCCTGCTTGGAACTATCCCTTTTTTGCAGAACACAGGGAGTTTAGAGTAAAAAAATTCAAAATTCAGGTCACTTTTCATTTTGGTTCTACCAAGAAAAAAACCAAACAGACAAGAAAATTGTACTGACAAAACCAATCCTGGTTTGCTCAATCTGTATTTATTGGTTTCTGAAAAATAGATGGAGCATTCAGACCTCTCCCATGCACTAGCAGCAGGCAAAGTTCATTCACATCAGATCTTTCACTCTTCTTCTCCCTTTGGACAGTATAATGTAAAAGCCGCATAAATAGAAATAAAGCTTTAAAAAGCCTGAAAAAATCACCAGCAATATTTTAGCAACCTCCATATGCCTCTCAAATCTGAAAATGTTTTTCTAAGCAGTATATGGATGTTTCTGAGTGCTTCAACCAATTTGTAAAAGAAAATAAAATGGTACATAGACTCAGAATATTCATAGAAGACAATATTTTGGGCTATGTGACCAACTCTGCTTTTCAGAGTTGAAACATGAAATGCACACTGTCATTACATCAGAAATCTATTTGGGATATCCCTGCTCCAGTAACCTTTACATCATTAGCTGCCTGCTGCACTGTGTGTTCAGACAATATCCCAATGTGATAACTTGGTTTCCTTCACTTTGCTCCAGTGTTATTTAGGAGGTTTTTAAAATATAACTTTGTATATCTATATTTTATATATTTTGTTTAGAACTTTGGCCACATAGTTTATTCATAAGTAACCACATCGTAACAGAAGAAATCTGAACTGGTATGCCAAGTGCTTCTTACACAGTTGCACCTCAATGCAAAACATTGCACAAGCATAAAATTATGCTGAAGGAATGTTAGTGTTTCAAAGTCACTCAAGTGAAATAAATTATGTTATCCACAACTTTATTTTGTTTTGTGAATTAACTGCTATGTGTAGTGACATCTTTTCACATCACTACCATGACCAAGTTTTCATAAGACTCCTGTTCCACTTGCACATAGGCTATGTTGTGCCCCAGAAATGAGTTGAAAATCCATAGCAAAATTGTAGCATCCTTGCTTCTTTGTTGTGGGAAATCAAAGATATCAGAAGAATGAAATAGGGGGCATAGAAAGATACAATAATCTTGTGGTTAAGGAAGTTGAAGGTCACCTAGAAATTCTAACATTATCTCACTTATATCTACAGTTCCAGCATGAGATTTTGACCAGAAACACTTGTCTGTTTTGCACTGTTTGTTTTTTGTTGTTTTTTTTTTTTTTTTTGAACAGTACTGTTTTAAATTTTGGTCCTGAAATCTTATCAGTAGAAGAGCTGCTATCTTACTAAGTAGGAGTCTGCACAGCACTGCAAGCTTCTTACTTTGGTCTCATTGAAACTCATTCTTTCACTTATGAAATACTGAACAGAACTCACAAAAGTGTTCAGAATTTTTATTTCTGAAACACTAAAAAAATAAATACAGCAGAGCTGACACAGAAAAAGGTCTAAAGTATTCATTGTTCAATTAAAATTTGGGTCTTGTTAAGTACAAGTTGCTCATTCATGATTTTCAAAGCAGAAGTGCCAGCATCTGCAGAATCAGTGTTCTCACTGAGCAAATATCCATTACTTCAACATTTTTCAATTGTTTCTCAGGGAAAATCTAAACAATATATCCTTTCAGCTTTAGAACAGATAATGTGGAACACCGTCTTAAAGGAATTGTAATTTGGGGCTGCATATGGTCCTATGCTAATAAATTAAGCAGCTGCCAGGAATGTTCCCAGACACTAAAATGCTATTGTCTGTGTCATAAAATTGTAAAAATATTTCTTGGCATGACTTTGGCCTCAGCCAATTAGCACTTTTCCCAAGCAGTTGCATGCGCCAGGGACCATTCCTGGCAGGCAGACACTGTGTGGCTATCCTGCTTTAAAAGGTAAACGACTTTAACTGCATGCTTGGATGCCATTGCCATGCATGTCTGACAGTCTCAGCAACAGAGAGCGACTTTGGCTTAGTTATTTAGAAGTATTAAGCAGAGCCACGAGAACCAGGGTCCCAGGCCAGTTTATCTGTCCAAACATATTGTTCATCTTTCCTTCTACATAAGCCCATGTTGCATTATGAGATCCAATGGAATACTGATATATGGAGTATACCATGGAAAATACCACTCGTGCAATGGGCATGGAATTATAACTCTCATGACACAGGAAATAACTGCAGGGTAATCTCTTTTAATACAGGTAATTTTTTCATGAGGGGAAAAAAGGGAGGCAAAATTTGTATAAACAGGTTACACCCATTTCCAGTGTGATTTCGACTCCATAAAGACTTTCCAACTCACTTTTATTTCATTTTACAGTTTTTAGGTAAACATTTGCCTGACAGTAGGTAAGGTGTGTGCAACCACCTGCCCACCCAAAACAAAAACAGTGATGTTCAAGGGCATGGCAATGTTCTACAGGAAACCCTTGGATGAATGAAAGTAAAATAAATTTTACCCAATGAGGAAAATGCTGGGTTGAGAAAATGTAGCAAGAGAGTGAAACCAGAGTTAAAATGAGAAGTTTTCAGTATCATTTCTCTTCAGAGCAAAACAGCAAAGGAGCTTACCTACTGGTGCAAAGTAATGCCCCCAGAGTAGCAAGTGAAGAACACAGGAAGAGTTCCTAGCTCCCACACTAAGAAATGCTCCTTACTCTCACCAGTTCTGACATCCATGATGCGGAACACAAAGCTTACATCTTCTTTCTTCTTAGCAAGTCCAAAAGACTTCCTTAAGGATCTTTTCCAGCCCAAATGAATCCATGAGTCTATGAATTCATCTAATAGACAATGAGAAGAAAGCCACATGTGCTTCTTCAGGTCTGCTCAGTAAGACATTTTCTTGGAAACCATGCCTTATCTTCACCATTTCTGTGTGCTCAGTTATTCTCATCCCTTAATGAGGGATAAGTCATTCTCAGCCTGTTGTATCTTCTTTCTTCTGACCTTACATTCTTTCTTAACTTGCCTTCCAAATGAAAACCTGCCCTTGAAAGAGCCCTTCAAGTTAACTTCCATTGTTGGTGTCCACCATAACAGCCATCCTCTTCTCTTTGCTCCCTTAGAATTGTTCCCAGCATCTGTGCTTTCAAGATTGTCTTCCCTTCATGTCTTCACTTAGCAGAATTTTTTCACAGCCGCTATCCACTCCTCAGGCTCACAATCCCCTTCACCCACACTTTTTGTCATTCCTCACTGTTCTCTTTGCTGTGCCTGCCCTTAGAAGTTGTCCTTCCTCCTGTCTTCCTCATCACTGACCCATCAAAGTCTCCACTATGCCTGAACTTTCCCATATTTCCCTCCTTCATGGACCAGTTCATGTTTCTCAGCAGATGTCTACCTGAAAACAGATGCAGTTCTGGAACCATCTCATCAGGCTCACCTGCACTTTCTGTGCCTGATACCATAATGACAAGATGGTGCTGGGCTGCAGGTGGGCACAAGCAGCTGCTATCAAAGCACTGTGGGATCATCATAACAAAAAGGCATAACAAAATATGTAATGGGTAGAAAATGTTCCTGGCTAGACTGTCAGCAGCAGCCTCTTTTCCTCGTTCTGTATTTCACCTGGCGCAAGTGACAGATGGGACTTAACAAGTGAGGCCATTATTACGTGCCCTTTTCTGTCCTTATCTTTCAGATGTCATGGACAGCAAGAAAACAGATTACAAGGTGTGACTCAGGCTTTGTTTACTCTCTTCTGTCCAGACCAGACCTAGAAGTTTGCAAGTGCATTAAAAGCTTTCCTTCTTCCTTTTGCTTTTCCTACCCAGCTAAGGGACAGACTGTGTGGGAACTGAGACATTTGCAGGAGGCATTCATGAGTTATTTTTACTTTCAGTCATGTCTTGTATAGGAGACATACCACAGGCATATGTAGAAATGAGAACCTGTGCCAAAATAGTTTCATTCTTGGGAAAAAAGATACATCTTCCCTCCTGTGCAAATAGACCTACTAATTTTTCAATTACTAAGCACATGAAATTCAGAATATTTTTAAGATATCTATTGCTTGAAATTTGACTTTATCCTGCTGTTCCAATGAAAAAACTTGTAAATGTCACACACCTGTCTGAAGCCCATGCAGGCCTCTGTGACCTCATGCTCTCTCCTCTGGTTTGATAGGTACCTCACCCACTGCCGTGCAGCATCAGAGCCTGTGCCCCCAGTGTGCCCAGTGTAACAGGTCAGTCCAACTTCCTGTGATCCATCCCCCAGCTGAGCCCAGCATGTGTGGCCACACTGCAGGAGGGAGATCTCACCTGAGGTAGGGTGTCGCTGAGGGAGACCCTATGCCCAAAGAATTCCCTGCTGAAGTCAGTCTCCAGCTGCAACTGCTGTCTTGCCAGGTAACTGGACTTGCCAGGAATGTCCCGGGCACACAGTACAGTCTCACAGGTGGAGTATGAATTACTTCAAAGGTCTGAAGTTAATTATCTCCAGACTGGAGACTACCAGGTGCTACTGTCTCAGGGCTGAACTACAAAATAGAGTTCTCCATTAGCATCAAAGAAAGAACCTGCTAGCACTATCCCACTGTGATCATCTGCTGCTATCAATGAAGTGGCATTTGGAAAATCACAATTGGTAGATCTCCATCAGTAATTTACTATAGAACACTATTTTTAATTTAAATTATCCCTTTTGTCCCCAGAGAAATAAAAGATACCTTCCCTGGAGTTCCTCAGTTGTTAGCCAACAATAAGGGATTTCTCGCCTTTGCCAACACCAGCCTGAGCTTTCCTCGAATCACTGAGCCACAGCTGGAACTTGCCTGGTCTACATGGTGCAAAGTCCTTGTGTTTTGGACAAAGGTAGCTCTGCACAATATCAGAGCAGCTGATACAGTCTCTGGTATTTATTTATGATAAAGAGCAGTCTTATGAATGGCTGAAGGATAACAGATAACAGCAACTTATTCTGTGAATATTAGAGTATTAATAGCTGTGCTGCATTTTTCTAGTCTGCAACCTGGGGCTTTCGTTAGTAAGGCTGTGGAAAGAAAAGACACCTTCCTATTATCCCAACTGGTATGCTTAGACAGATTTCCAGGTATCAAAGCCTTTTCGTGAAATGAAATATAGGAGAAGAAAAGCAGTGTGCTATAAAGGCCCCAACCACCGAGCAAATTGAGATCGCTTGGCCATACACTCAAATCAAAAAGTTCCACAATGAAGAAATTTTGGTTGTGTTCCCTTATATGATAGCTGTGAGCAAGTACTTTGAGATGGTCTTTCACTGCAGGATCACCTGCTGTTTTGCCTGTATAACCCTGCTCATCCAAATCAGACAAGGAAAATCCCCCTTAGTTCAACTTATTTCTGGCATATTAAAGCTGTTTTCAGTGTTTCACTTTTCCACTTCTCATTATGTTAATGTACTTCTCTCACACATTAGGGAGACTCCCCACCTCCTCTTTTATAGCACTGTCACTCCAGGTTTGAGGAACACCAAAGACCCCACCACCTTAAAGATCTTTAAAATGTAACCTAAAGTTTAATTTACTGTTTCTGTCCAAGATCCTGGAAAATTGCACTTCATCTGCAGTCACACCTCAGTGGGAATGCCAGCTTCAATCCATTTCAGAGAGGGTTTTGGAAACCTTTTCCAGCCCCAAAACTGCTTCGCCAGCTGTTTACTCCATCCTGGAAAGCCACAACCATCTCTCACCTATCTCATGGTCTCTTGGACTCCTCCACTGCTCTTCACAGGGGAACTGAGAATTTTGTTCTGGTCGCTTGGTCACTTAAGCAGTTCTGCTGCTGCTCGTGAAGGGTTTTGATTGTCAGCCTTCTCAGTCCTGTTTTTGCATAAGGGTTTGTATGTTTGGGAGTATAGTCCCTGGAGTTATTTAAACATCTATTCTTCAGCCAGATGCTGTTTAACAGCTTTAAATATGCTGCTTTTGGGGTGTTGTTTTCAATTGCCACACTTTCTCCTGTCAGTTCTCCGTAGCTGCAGCTCAGTTATTCTGCCTCATACTGACATTGCAACCTCAGTGACAGAGTGTGGCCTGGGATCTCTCTCAGCAGAGAGAGACCTTGTAGAGGTCAGACACCTGTTAGAGCTGAGCATCAACAAAAGACAGATTGCAATTCTGAGTCCCTGTAAATACTCATTGTGATCATATATTATCACCCACTCTATCCTTCCAAGGACGTGAATGCATTTTCAAGCATTTATCAATTAAGCCTCAAAATATCTCATTGAGGTACTGCAAATTAGGTGATAAAGGGATCAATTTACCTAACACTGATATGCACCTACTTCAGAAATTAAATGGCACATCACAGCTATTCAACAATGCACATTTAAATCCCTGAATGATGGACTACAGCCACAAATGAGGAAATTAAGTAGGGCACTGCAGCACTGTCAGGTTCATTTAGCAACAGTCTCAGCCAGGAGTTTTTGAAAGTGAATTCTCTTGGGTGAGAAAAAAAAAACACTAAATAGGATTGTGCAATACATGCGAGAAATAGCCTTATCTCTGCCAGTCTTATCTCTGGTGGATGACTAGACCCCAAATGTACCCATCAATTGGTTACCTAAAGTCTCCTTTATGAAGATTTCCTTCGTCTGTCAATGTTAAGACTGCAACTATGGAAAAAAATTGTGCTACCTTAGGCAGCATTGTTCCTGCTTTGATTACTTCCAGCAGTAAGAAAAATTTCAACCAAAACATAGAAGTACACACTAAATACAGGGAGGTAGGTATATGTATATTGTGTATGGAGGTTTATGCACATACACATTCTGATATATATACTATAAACATACATATGTATGAACACATATATATAAAATATATATATATATATATATATATATATATAAATTATTTGGTATATATTTGCTCCACAAGGGAAGTATATTTATGTGCTGCACACTGAGTAAAGTACTCAGGTGTTTGAATTTGGCATTATTGATGAGATTTTTGGCATTATTGAGGTTGCCTGATAGCAAGAGAAAATGTGGAAAGGAGGTGTCAAAATAATTTTGATTATGGAGCAAGAAGCAAAATCTTACTGGTTTTCAACTTTAAAATGTCATTAGGAGCAGAAAGTACTCTTCAGAAAATATCAAAATTTAAGAGTCTGGAAAGTAGACTGTAATGGGATGGGGTTTTTTGTTGCATTAACAAGGCATTCTAAGGTTCAAGTTTCACATTGTTTCCAGAAAAAATCACACACCTTCTACAGAAGATATGAGCTTCAAGAAAACGCAGACGTGGTCTTCTCAGAACTTTCAAACTCTGTGCAGAAAGCAGAACGATCATACATTTATGATGCTTTCTCCACAGAAGGGCCATCCTACATTTGGAAACCCAAGAAACCAAGGCTGCCCAAGTAAGGGTTTAGATAAGTTGAAGAAAAATTCGGACACCTTTCCATCTGGTTTCTGTCAGAAATTCTTTTCCTGGCTCATTGGTAGCTGATTACATGGCATTTCTGAGAGATATTTCTGTTTCAAAGAATTGACAACTTCTGGTGCAAGCATGTCTCATTGGAAAATTTCCAACTGCTTTCCTAGTTTCTTCTTGACAATTATGATAATATGGAAAGTTCTTCTTTTAGAACCCTGGTCATCTTAGCACCAGAGTAAATCAGGAGTAATATTATTGGAGCCTTTGATTTTAAGTTGGCAGAAAATTGTTATGGGGAAACTGGGTCTCTACTCTCCCTTTAGACTCCTGGCTGAATGTCTGTGAGGTATTGCTTCTATCATTTAGAAATATTGGTAAAATATGGTCTTTGAAAAAGAATAATGTAGAGATTAGATTACATTTGGTGACCTTGGAGTCTGATTACAGCAATTTTTTCTTGATTCTCTGCTAATTTATCAGCAGGTTCTTGTTTATACATAATGTGACTGCTACCACAGATTTCTGGCATGGTCTTGGCCAGCATACTGCTTTATAAATGCATCTTGGTGACACTGAAGCTGCAAAAGCCATTTTAATTGCATCTGTGGCCAGCCACCTTCCTAAGCATCTTCCCAACTTCACTGTATTTATTCTAATGCACTGAACACCAGGAAAAGAACCTCTTTTGTTTCTATTTCTCAGGAGGGAGAAGAAAAATATCCTCTTTCTTTGCTCATCCATCACTCAGCTGCTGCTGCCTGCAATCAGTCTATTGACTGCTGAGCAGTGAAGAGCTCTTGCTTGGCACTGTCAAGGCTCCTTTGTTTTGTGTTAGTGAGATGCTCAGTGAAGCAGAGGCTGGCTCCTCAGCCCAGCGCTTGCACTGTGCACATGGAGTGTGGAAAGCCCAGGTGTTTGGCTTCTGGCAGCAGAAAGTGGGGTGGCTCTCCCATGAGCTTTCGGTTTCAGGCTCCTGGAGCAGAGAACTAGAGCACCATCAGTCAGTGACTCAGGCATTCATCTTGGAGGCCAGCTCAAACCCCCCAGCCAGAACCAGAAAGAACAATGGCTCTTAAGTGTATTCATTAGCCAACAAGCTACTGGCTGATTTTTGGTAAAACAAAAAATTATATCCATCATTGACAGGAAGTTCTACATTCAGTCTCAAAATTCAGCCCTTTCAACACTAAAAAATCAATAATTTTTTTTCTTAATTTTATATTTTTTTTTTTTAAAAAGAAAAAAAAAGCTTTCTTTTACATTTCTCAGGATCTCTTTTATTTTCTTATGCGGTGGAAGATTTTAGGTTTAGATTTCTTTTAACTATGGGATAAGTTTTTATGCTAAACACCTTGAATGAATAGGCCTATAACAGTCTGGTCACTGTGCAGAATATCATGGTGGAAAAACAGATGCAATAAATCCTCCCAGAGAATTTGAAACAAATTGATTTGAAAGCCCTCTAGTATTCTCACAGGCTGAGGTCCAATATAGTGCACAACAGAAGCACAGTAGAAGAAATAGTTTCCTTTGGTCCTGTGTGAAAAACCTACCCAGAATGTATACGTGTAATAAGGCTGCTAACAATTTACCCATCATTAGGTCTTTGTATTCCAATTTAAAATTTCTTATTGACTGATTCCAAATCCTGGAGATAAGATTTCCTCTTGCCTTTCATTTTTCACTATGAATAGCTGATAATCTGATGCTTTACAAAAACCTGTCTGGGTCCCTAACCTTGGACAGCTTTCGCGCTCCACTGTCAATTCCTCTGAGCATTATAGCTGCTATGCATGAATGCTGTAATTTTACAGCATGACCTGCAAAGAGGAATAGAGGCAACTGGAACCTATTAGACCATGAACTTCATTTTCTGAGGACCTACAGCTCCTGTTGAAGTTGTGCATATTGGCAATTTCTGAAAACGAGGGCCCCTCCCCCACCTTTTTATAAGAAATTTTTACAAAAGCCTCTGGGGTTGGAGCATTGTTTCAGGAAGGCTGATAGTTAATAAACCTTGTCAACTCTGCCTCATTCTTCTAATCGCTTTTTACAGTGTGTTTTGGTTTAGTTTTTAATCTCAACAGTTCTCTCCTCTCTCTCTCTCTGCCTGTATTTTTAGCTTTATGACTGAAAGCCCTTGTTCGGAAATACATATACATGCATCACTTGCAGAAAAGTGAAATGTGTTTCTGCCGCTGTTTTTTTAGTTCACACTATGTATTACTTTTTTTCCTTTGGAAATATTTCCTGTAAAACATTACTCTGTCTTCATAAGTGGAAACCAAAGCTTATTTGTTATGGATACACAAACGTTTTCAAAGGCAGATTCTTTCTTCTAATAAAGAATGGATGCATCCGACTTTGTCTAACTGCTGAATCTAAGGATGCAGTCACTATGAGTCCTGACAAGTTTTAGGACTGTGTTTTAGAAAGTCCACTAGCAGAAATCAATATAGCTGCAATAAATCCAATTATGTTACTTATCATTAGATGTACATCACGAGTCCATGTTCTCAATCCCCTTTAAATCTGGGAAATCTTCCTTGTATTAATCAAGTTAATGATGTAAGAAAGTAATATGTGTATATACATAATTTAGTTGAGATGAGTTTCAACTGGGTTATACCAATAAATGCCATAAATACAACACTTGTAAATAACAGGACTGCACTTACAGGCAGCAATGAGCATGCTGCACTAATAGATTCTGTAAATCAAAAATACTACAGAGAAATACATGTAAACTGATTTAATACAAAGTAGTAAAATCAATGAAAACTAGATGATTTCTTGATTGTGTAATGCATTTATGAATGTGTCAGGTCATTTTGAGCGCTTGAGCTCCAGGACAGCTCAGTGGAATTGATTGTGGTGCCTATATAGAAAAGGTTTGTTTCTTCATCTGCAGCTGCAGCAGATTTTGTTTTACCCTTTGGTCAGCCTGTGGCAAGCCAGTCAAAGTAACAACTACTGCAAATGTGTGCAGCATTGGTACTACTTTTGGACATCTATTATCAAACCCATGACTTTAGATTGAATATCAAATGAGTTTATCAGTTTAATATACATGCTGCAAATCTGTACCCTGCCAAGCCATTTGGTCCTGCCTGAGTGAGTTTAGTGACTGCTCATAAACACCATGTTATGTGACAAGATGAGCTTTGCTTGCTGCCTTTATTCCAGAGCCACCATGCAGCTGGAATAAAAAGGTCACACTACAGTGAAAGGGTCGGGCTAAATGTAACTGTAAATTACCTTTTCCCTGAACAACAGGCTTAAGCCAATAAGAAGTCTCCCTAGATGCGTGTTGTTCTGGTGCCACTGAAAATAAAGCTATTAATCTGTCTCTGAAAAAAACAGCTGTGGATCTTCTACTCAGTTGAATAACTAGTTCATACAGATGTTGAGATGTGAAAGACAAAACTCTGAGCAGCAAAGTCAGCACAAGTTGGGTGGAAAATATAGGGAGAACCAAGGGCAATTGTGGAGAAGTTGAGGAATGATTTGCTAGAGCATGAAGCAAAAAAATGCTCTATCTTTTAATGTTCACTGTTGAATGTACACACAGATATTAAAAGATCTGATGGCTGCAATCTGGTCTAACCTTTTATCTCTGAAGAGTGATCTGGTAACTCACTCTCGACTGTAGCAGTTATGAGTGATCATTTCTCTCACTCGCAAAGATGAATGCAAACATCTCCACAGCTCTCAGCCATTGTGCATTCTGCAATTCTCTGTGTGTGAATAAATAAGCTATACTATTAAATTAATAAGAAAATTTGGCTTCACTTAAGTTACAGCAGGGGATGTAGTTTTCTTTTTCTCTCTTTATTAGCAAATGAGAATTTGTAGCCACATGAATGTTAATCACAAGCCACTAAGTGCCTGCTCACATCCTCTCTGTTTGCTGAAGCAAATGAGCTGATAGGAAACTGTATATTTTAGTTTATAACTTATTTTTGAGAAAAGTAAAAAAAATTTCCTATATTTCATACAGGAAAGCAAACTAAATCCCAATTGTTCTTCTGCAGCAAAGAGGCAGCAGAAGATTTTCCATGTAAAAAAATTAAATGGTTAAACCATAAAATACATTTTTACTACTGTACCAGTAAACTCCACAAAAGTGGTCATGATGCCATTTAATGACTGATTTGATGTGTAACAATTGCACATTAGCACACTCAGAGTTTGCTTGGGATCATTAAATAACTGTGTTATTAAGTGTTGCTTACAACCACTCTTTCCTGCATTATTTGATAATATATACCTTCTGCGTATCTCATATGCAGCTAAGCATAAAGGCAAGACTGAGTGGAAAACAGATCACAAAATTCTATCAATTTTTCACGCTTCACAGATTGAATTTCGCTGCTGTAATAATTCTGATGCATACTGTAATTAGGAAAGACAATCAGTCTTTCTGTACTTAAAACAAATATCTGTTCCTAGAGTTTAAATCAGGGATTATATTCCAAATACATGGCTGGTGAAGTAGTCCTTTCCCCCGTACCAGCACATTTCCACCCTCACCCCAAAATACTTCCCTAAAGAAGTAAAAATGGGTTTGGGTTTTGGCCAAAAGATCTATCATCTCAAACACTTTTCTTCATCAGGCATGTTCTTCTTGAATAGAAATTAATTCAGCTGCAAGTCTACCCCTCACTCAAAGAGGCAAAATGAGGTAACACAATTAAGCACCTCTTTGTGGGGAGGGCAAGGGAGGCTGGCAATGGAGACCTTGGGGCAGTGAGAGGCCGGATGAGGCTCTGGGAACATCTCTGGGAGCTCAGATAACTTCTGTATCTGCTCCTTACAGCTGGAGTCCAACCAGTTCCTCTCCTCATCTTCATCCCCCAGATGCTTCTGCATGGCAGGAAAAAGTCCCTCTTGTCATAAGAGAAGATTTTTCTGAGCTGTCATGGTTTAACCCCAGCCAATAACTAAGGATCACATGGCCCTTAGCTGAGAAACCCCCAGCAGAATGGGAGGGAGAGAATTGGAAGGATAAGAATAAGAAAACCCATGGGTTGAGATATGAAAAATTTAAGAATGTTAGTAGTAGTAGTAGTGATGATAATAATAAAAATTAAAATAAAAATAATTAATAATAATAATAATAATAATAATGGAAAATAACCAAGAGCGGCAATAAAACCCCAGAAGGACAAGTGATGAAAATGAGTACTATTGCTCACAACTGACCAATCAACCAATCAATGCTCAGGGAGTCCCTGAGAAGCATTCCTCCCAGCTAAGCTTCCCCCTGCTTTTATAGCTAAGCATGGCATGATAAGATATCCAATATCCCTTTAATCATTTGGGGTCAGCTTTTCTGGCTGTGTTGCTTTCCAACTTCTTGTGCACCTCCAGTCTCCTTGCTGGGGTGAGACACTACAGGAAAGGCCTTGACCCTGTAAGCACTGCTGAGCAGTAACTTAAACATCCCTATGTTGTCAATATTATGTTCAGCAAAAATCCAAAACACAGCCCCATATCGGCCACTGTGAAGAAAATAAACCACTCCAGCCAAAACATAGTATACTGAGCACACCTGAGAAACTGAAGACAAGGAGGAGGTCCTTTTGAGGGATCTTGTTTTATTCCATTTATTTTATTTTATTTTATTTTATTTTATTTTGTTTATGCCTTTTTGAGGAGGAGGCTCTGTTTTACAAACCACTTATACTGGATGAATCCTGGCTGGTTCATCTCTGCATTTTTTCCCCAAGGCCACATTACTGCACAGTTCTCCCACAGGGTTTAGTTGTGCAGCTTGTTCCAGTTTCAGAGAGATGACTGATTCTGCTGAAGGTACTGGTGCATAAAATTGGAGTGCCAGGAGGACCAGTAACATCTCTAGGATGAGAATGGACTTTAAAAGCATAATCAGAGCGATTCTTTCACTTAGCAGACAACTTCCTGCAATACCTCTACTCAACTTTTCACAAGTGTCAGGCCATGAACCTTGAAACAGTCTAGTAACAAACACAAGTAATAGGAGTTTTAGCTGCTTAAGCATTAATATTACAACAGGTGTAAGAAATAAACATAAACGTCCACAGAGGTTGCATATTTATAGTCTAAACCTGCAAAACATAATGTGTCTTAAATGCATATGCTCTAAACTGTCCCCATTCAATCCAGTAGCAAAACTTTCTCTGATGTCAATGGTATAGGATCAGGTCCTGTGTTTTAATACAGGTGCAGCACCTAGCACACCTTTAGGATTGTTAAAAATTATAGGTAGAAGCTGTAGTGTAGCTTGTCAAAAGAAGAGAGCCTGTGGCATTTCCAGTGTGCTGTACTCCTGTACATCTTAAGCATGCTCTAGGTTTTTCAGAGGTGTGGGGAAGATGAGTTTTGATGTTATGAAGTGTAGGAAAACTGAGGAGGAAGTTGGGATTAGGCTGCTGATTCCATGAGAAGTGAGGATGGGACAATGGCAATGGCTTGGAGGGCTGGACCAGGAATGACCTGGTGTTGCTCCCATCCTGGGTGTGGGGAGAATGGGTTTCTGTGAGGAGCTACCCCATACCCACCAAGACTCTGAGTAGTCACAGCAGGGCAGGCCTATTTTCTAATACAGCAATGACCACTCTCACCAAGGGTATTTTGCTGTTCTGGGCAAATGCCTGCTCTGCCCACTCCACAAGCTGGCTCTGTACCTGCCTGGATTCTGTCAAGTCTGCTTTCCTACCCATAGTGTAATGTATTTAAAGCTTTGGGGATTTGGTTGTCATATTTTTTCCAGAAGCCCTTTGATGCACGGCTGCAGTTACACTTCCCCATGTGTCAGACTTTCCAATCATGTTGGGAGAGGTTACACTATGAGCAACCCCATGGAAGAAATGCATCCCTTAATAAGAAACCCAGTAACAAAGAGCAGCCTATTTCCCCATGGTGTCAGATCTCATGGTCAAGTTCCTCAGCATCTGATAAGGTGCCACTTGAAGATGTCTCTTCAATGTAAGGAGCTTTTTTTTTTCTACCAAGTGTTTCTGCCTTGTTGAATTTTTGTGATGAACAAAAGGTGAAGTTGTCTTGCAACTTTCCCCTCTGTGGGGATGCTAATAGGATCGTCCTTCTCACAGCCACCTGTTTTCATGTAACTTGTGGGAGCTTGATATCTTTGACAGCAGTTTCAACTCGACTTGACAGCCCAGTGGTTTCAGAAAGTACAGTGGAGGGGGACACAGAGCACACATTTAGGGGAGTGCATGACCTCTGCTGCCACGGGGAACCAAGCAGAGCTACACTCTTACAGTAACAACATTACTATTCACCAGAATAAAAGTATAAAAGCTCATACAAAGCAGAATGGAACAAACATGCAGAACACCATGCAACACCAATAAAACCTTTCTCTTCTTCTTACAGAACTGCTCTGCCTTAGCACTGCACTTTTTTAATCCAGTGAAAATTTTAGGGCTCATGAAATAGTTTTAATTGGCATGTTTTCATTACTTTTTCAATTTGCATCTTTGTGGAATGCCTCTTTTATTATTTTTTTTTATTTTTAAGGGGAAAGTGAAGACTGTGTTAATAACATGCTAAACAGTTAAAACTAGGGTTTGAAACTCCCTAAACACCAAGGATCTTTTCAGCAGCCAAAAGCTGAAGGGGAGGGGATTTTTCCATTGTAAGAATTTTAAAAATTAATACTCTTTTTATTATAAAGCAAAATATTTGGAAGAAAATGAGACCACTTTCACAAACATATAAAATAACTCCCTCCCAAACACCTTTTGCATGCCTTGTTGTGTTCTCAGCACTGGGTGCACAAGGCTCCAGCTCAACAGGGCTGCAGCTTTGGTAGTGGGCTATGCTGTTGTAACATCGCTTCAATCATACAATCACTGCTGACCGTGTGACCGGGCTGGAAGCTGCACAGTTAATGGATTAAATGCTTAGCTGTGCTCTCCTCTTTGATCAGAAACTGTATTTTATCTTTCGTCCACTGTGCCATGCTAGCAACAGCATTTCTATTAAGTTAATTTGGTTGTGAGTGGCTTTCACTCATACTTGTGCAGTTTGGCCAATATCTCCACGAGCTGGTCTCTCATTAATCTTGTCAAATATATCCTAATATCAGTGCATACCAAGTTCTGACAACTGACATCTACTTGTCAGCAGATTTGAGTATTTTCTGTGCATATAGGCAAAATTTGGATCTCCTTGAGGTCATATTCACATTTCACACCAGGAATGTAAAAATACACCTGTAAAGATGAAAACTTCAATTGGACATCTCTTATAAGAAAGAAAAAGTACCTGAAATATATTATGACCTTCTGTATTTTAACTGCAGATTAAGTAAATTTCCCAGCATATGAATTAAATCATCACTACTAATAACAAGAATGTGCTTCTTTAAAATGCAAACTCCACTGTTGGTCTGCAGGGGCAGAGAATAAAACAAGGCAGAGAAAGTAATTATGTGAATAGAGTCAAAGGTTCACTAAGACTGCAAAAACCTTTGCCTGAACACCACCAAGTCAATTAACCGCAGCACTTAGTGCCACATTCAGTTGAATAGTTCCTTTTTTTTAATAAAAAATATCATACACTGAGCTAGAATAAAGTAGAAGTTCCTGCACAATTTGTGGTCAGCATTAGTTTTTTCTGGACATGCCCAGCATTGGTGAACATGGGTTCTCCCCCACAGAAGAAGCAGTGCTGGCTGCAGATCAGCAAGCCCACCCAGCTCATTTCACTCAAAGACAGATGACAACAGTACTAGGTTGGGTCAGCCACTGCCTTGTCTAACTAAGTCTTGCAAAACTTCACTGGCAGAGATTCAACAACCTTAACTGCTATCCTGTTCCTCTCCTCTAGTTTACTACTGAAGACCTTTTCCTTATATTATCCTAATTCAATCCTCCCATCCACAACCTGTTATTACCACCTCAAAGATGTCTGACCCAAACTTCTTTCAGTCAGTAGATGACTGAAAGAAGTTTGGGTCAGGCATCTTTGCACCTTCTCTTCAAATACATGTAGGCTCACATCGTGTTGCTCCTTACCATCTTCACCAGACTTTGCACCAGTTCATTCCACCTCTCCTTGCAGTAAATGCATCCATTGCTTGTACTCACCAAGGCAGCTCTCTGCAAGACCATCTCCAGCCTCTCCCCTGTGTGCTGGCACCCCACTTAGTACAGTGGGGTCCTACAAGATTTCTTATATTTATACATATAAACTGGTTTTGCCTTCTATTGTTACTTCATTATATACACATTAAACAAATTTTAATTCATGTCATCAACAAGAATAATACTGTGAAGGAAAAGAGTGGTAAGAGCATGAGGAATACAACAAATTCTTTTCCCATTTCAAATCGACTTAAATCTGTGTAAATGTCCAAGCATTCAGAACTGTTGGATTCTGCTTCACTGACTTGGGAGACAACTAACCACAGTCTGTAAAGTACTGCCTAGGTTTGTTTATGAGCACTGAACAGCAATGATCTGTACTCTTGAACATCAGGATACCACCTTACATGCTTTTGCCCCATTTCCAGTCCCCTCAAACAATTCCCAGCCGAGGTTTGGGAATTGGAACTTACCAGAAATATTCCTAACAGGTGCTCTGTGCTCACTACACCCTAGAGGTGGAGAAAATTTAGTAGCATAAATCTGAGACATCAAGTAGCCCAAGCACTTTCAGAGCCTAGGCACAATCCTGGGTGTGTTTAACTTACTAGTGCAGCCATACATGCCTGCCCCGTACTAACTACTGTATTTATACAACCACACTAATTGAGAAATAAATCATTTTTCTTTCATGACTGAAAAAAAATAAGTCCCATGTTACTTGGAATGAAGCACTGATCGATAAAGTTATGCCAAGAAAATAAAACCCAGCTAAGATGCAGCAGAAATCTTACCACTTTCCATAACAGTCTTTACTCCTATTGGCATAATAGTAAAAAAGGACTCTGTGATTTAGAAATAGGCAAATGTGCTGCTCTTTGCAGAATGTATTTTTATGTCAGCTCATCTCTTTCATCAGCCCTTACTCCTTAAAAAAAAAAAAAAAAAAAAAAAAAAAAAAAAAGAAAAAGACAAAAAAAATAGAACTTGTCTGGAAAATTTTGAGCTATTTATGGTCTTTGAGCTCTGGATATCTCTCCATCATACTCATTCTGTTGTTCCCTCCATCCTGCTTCCCCCTTCACCACACCTTGTCCATTGCTCTGCTGCCAAGGGCAGATAGCCTCTGAACTCCCTCATCTGGCTCCTTCTCTGTGCCAACCATGGCTCCCTCACTGTTTCCACAATGGCATATTTTGAAAGGCTGTGAAGGGGGTTGCTCCATCCTCCCTGAAGTCTGATAATCCAAATTGGAAAGGGATCAACTGTGCATCAAGTGTCACTGTAACTATGCTGGGGTTGCACAACTCAGCCTCCTGCTGCTACAGTGACAGCAAAGAGCTTTTTAGGTTCCATTTTAGATTTCTGTGAGCATATACAGACAGCTCCCCAAATATTCCTCCTCAGTGAATTTTTATCTGTCTTTTCTTCTGCTCTTTTTTCACACTTTCTTTCTTTCAAGGCATTTTTACAAAAATACCTAATAATATGGATGACATATTGACATTTTATAAAGGTTTATGACTCAGACAAAACTTCTGCAATCACTGCTTCTTGTCTTGACATAGTCGGAAGAAGCAGCTCAGTTCTTGAAAGGTGAAGAGGCATGGTGGTGTTAGCATGCAAGAAGGAATCACGGAGGCAGGTGCACAGATGGAGGAAAACACCACCTTTAACATACTCCAGTGAAAGCAGTCCAAGAAAAAAAAAATACGGAATTTATTCTGTCTCTGGTGTGGCCTGAGAGGAGCTCAGAACTTTCTCCTGCAGAGTGATTTCCTCATCACCTTACTGGTGAACAGAGCTCTGAACAGTTTTTGAAAATCAAAGAAGTTGAATGGCAGTTACCTGATTCTACCATATGCTTAAGCCAAATTAATACATTCTGTAGAAATTCATTTAATCTCTGCACTGAAAGCTACAATTCCCTCTGCTCTATTCCATTTTCCTGCTGTAATGAGTCAGTGTAACCCCTGACTAAAATGTAGTGCAGGAGATGTAGTCAAGGCAGAGACCAACACATTCTAAAGAATAGCAGTGCGTGATTTGGAATTGCAATCTGCACTAACCTGTCACAACTCAAAGGAGCATCGTTAAGTTGTCACTCCATCCAAAAGCCTTGCTTCCTTGACATATTTAAATGGATGAAAACTTGCAGAGTTCCTCACATCAACTTTTGGCTTTTTTTGAAAAGCCAAAGCCTACTTTGGCTTTTCATTATGATTCAGGATGGCAATGGTACCCAAGCATTGGAATGACCTGCAGGAAGGGCTCATCTATGAGCATCCCTACTGCTTGGGGTTATCCTACATGGATACATCCCTGATGTTTCGGGAATGAGTAGCCCCAAACCCTTATAATCAAATCACTTAAGTGATTCTCTAAAAGTGGTAATTCAGTGGTTCCAGCTAAAAACTTTCTCTTACTTTATATTTACTCTCAAGGCTTTAAGACAAGATTAATGGTGAGTTCTTCAGTGAAGGCATGTGACATGAGGCATGTGTTAGCACCATTCAGGACTGTTGTCACATTCTAATTTGCTTCAGCAAGTGTTGTCAGAGCTGTGCAAATGTTAGGAGACAGCTCATCGAGCCAAGAATTTACTTTGAAAACTTTGGGTTTTTCTTCTTATTTCTGGTTTATCATTTTTGAAAGAGCAGTATTTGCTCTTCCATCATACAAAACTTCTTTTTATTTTCTTTTTTCTTAGTTTCAGGAAGCTTCTTACTGGATTTTGATGAGATCAAACTTTCTCCAGAGCTCTTAAATTGGTTGTCACGGTATTATCTTATTCAGTAATATGCAAATGCAGAAATTCAGTTTTGTTCTCAGTGTGATTGTGTGTGCATGTGTAAAATTATATTTTTCAAGCATCTCTCTCATAATCTAGACACAGCAGTCAGCATTGTTTATCTGAACAACTGATTAAGTAGGCTCTCTAGTATACTTCAATTATTAAAAACTAAGTAGCAATCAATCAAAGATTCTTAGAGGAAGTTACTTCATTTTAGTCCTAAGTAAACCAATCATATTCAAGTAAAGAAATAAAACATTTTCTATTGTGTTTCAAGCACATAGAAGTGGTTTTGGGGTTTTTTTGCTTGTTTGTTTTCAATAGAGCCAAAACAAAAACATTATTCTAAGTCATCAGCTCACAGTACAGGACCCAGAATATTGTTGAGGTTAATGGGTTTTCAATAGATGCTCAGACATTACTCTCTGGAGTTGACTAGATGAATTGCTAAAATTGTATGACATTTTTGTGATGAAAAGGACATTTACTTTGATAAAATGTAATAGTTTTAAATAGTGCATTATTTATCAATACAGTACCAAAATGGAAACAGGAGGAAAAAACACTAGTGATAATACCCCATAGGATACACTTTTGTATTCTGATCTAGCCAACACCAACTTTGGCTTTTTGAGAATGCCATGATGTCTTTATTTATGAAGTTTCTCTCTGATTTTAGTGGCTAGTTTGCATCTGGCATCTGGCTGTAAATGTGGCTGATTGATAGTGTCATATCTGGTGTGAAGTCATGGTGATGATTAGCTGACATAAAGTTTAGCAGTGTTTTATCCTCTAGAAATTAGCCTTGAGATTGCTGAGAAAGGTACCAGTGAGAAGGCCTTAAGTACATAAAAGAAATAACAAAAATACAGTGTAAGTGGTGATATGTAGGAGACAAGACATAGAAAAAAAAAGCACAGTAAGAAATGCTTTCTTTAACATGCAATATTTAACAATGTTTTATCCAGCATTGTTAGCAGTTACAGGAATTGAAAGACAGGAATTAATTAAGTATTGAGTTCTTCCAATTTCTGTTAAGAAAAAAACATTGATTTTTGCTCTGTTTCTTACTGACAGTAACTTTATAGAGAAGATAACAAAGGCTACTGCACTTGCCATCCTTCTACTCCTGTTCTCAAAAGTAGGTTTAGCCAAACAAATCTGGGATATATTGCTGACATCCTTGCCAAGGCTTTGTTGATTGAACACCTTGGGGTGAGGTGGAGTGGGAACCTCACACCCTGCGTCTGGGCCAGTAAAGAAGGGAGGGTGCAGACGCTGCTGAGCAGCTGAGCATCAGTGACAGAGCTTGCTGGAAGGGAAAATTAAGCACTGGTCTGGGAACAAGCTATAATTTTAAGAGCCTCTTCTACTGAGTCTAACTTGCTGCCTCTAGCAGAGATCTGTACACAGCAGGCACAACATGCATTCTGTATTTTTCCTAGGATGGATGATGTGTAGTTTTGAAATTAAGATACTAAAATCTTGCACTGTGCCTGCAGTGAATAGGGAAAGCATGCTTTTGCACTGAACTAGATATCCCACATAAAATCTCACAATGGACAATGGAAAAGAGTGGAGATTTAAGTTCATATTGCATCGCTGTTATCCACATCACTGTTATACAGTGCTGTTATCTGCTGTAAGGAGAAAACTGTTTAATGCTGGGTTACGCTTATATCCCTGGTAAAAAAAAAAGGAGGAAAAAATGTGTAGACTAATTCATACAATGTGTTGTTCTTGAGATTAAATTAATTGTGAACTTTCTAATATTTTCAAAAGCAGAGTTGACTCTATCTTTCTAAAAACATGGAGGAATGAGGTTGGACTCTAGATCTGTTGTAAAGACTTTGTTTCCAGCTTCAAAATCTGTCCTTCCACTCTTATGCAGCATAACAAGTTGCTTAATTTTTCATTTATTTTTCTTGAGATCTAAATTCTCCTAATGAAAATATCTTAGCATCATATAAAATATATATCTCAAGCTCCCCTCATCCTTCCTCACATAAAAGCCACCAGCACTTGCATTATGTCCCAGCGCAACTCATTTGAAGCATAATTCTCAAGTCCAGTTCATTGGCTAGATAATTAAGAGACTGAAAACAGAGTTTCTATGGATCTGAGAACACCAGGGACAGCTCAATTCCCAATATTTTTTTCAACAAGTTTCAATATGTGGGCTTTAATGACTGAATCAATGTGTTACAGGATGGACATCAAGATGTTAAAATATTGCTGTATCAGACTTAATTTGCAATGCTTTTCCTTTTCTGTCAGCACAGTTAAGATGACATCATGGAGTTATTTAGTCATGAACAAAATTTTTTCAGGCCTTTTCCCATAAGTCTTTTTATGTAAGGAATAATGAAAGCTCACTCATAATATTTTGCATATAAGTACAGCTAATTCATACTGTGTAGAAAGATGTGTAAAGGGCTCTGGTTCTGGGATTTCTTCTACTTTTACAAAGGAAAACGTATCTATAATTAAGCTTATACCATGAAAGACTTTCCTTTTGACATGATTGATTTCTGTATTGACTCTAGGAAACGGAAACCAGTAAGTAGAGTCTGACATAAAAAGAAATATTTGGGCTCTGCAGTAATGCCATTTACTACAGTAAGAGCTAAACTAGAATGCGAACTGCCACCAGCTTCTTCTGCATATGCAAATGCATTTTTTTTCCTCAGGGTCATAATTGCATCCTCTTTGAGGAGGGTAAATAAACACAGCCACTGATTCATCTGTCACTGCAGTGGGGGAGGGTGGGAGGGAATTTGTACATAATTAAGATACCTGGCTCAGAATTTTGGCCTAGGAAACATTAGCGTATAACATGTCAGAAAACTGAAGCCTCCCTCTGCTCTTTCACGTGGAATAAACATGAGAATAACCTGCAGGTGAGTGGCTTTCTGTGCCAACCTGAAATAAGCATTGGCTCTGCTCCTGTTGCTGTTATTCACTGCTCCAGATGACCAGTGATACTGATGTTGCTGTTCATCTGTGTTGAGCAGCAGTACTACTGTGTGTCAGATGTGCTGTAGGTCATAAAATTGCAAAGTGATGGTAGTGATGTTCCAAGTGAATTTTTACCTACTATATAATTTCATAAAACAATAAACACAAATCTCCTGCATTCGTCCTGCAGCATAGTTAATTTGCAGAGCATCAGGTGAAAAATCACTGCAAGTTGCTCACCTAATAATAATAACGGTCAGCCAGAATTGCTAATAAATCAGGCTTAGGCACTCTGAGACAGTCTATCTAGATTATTTATTTTTTCATTACAGGGCTTGATTTTGCAATTTATTATTCCTTTTATTATTTACATTCTACTGGTGCCCATGCTTTGCTCTGTTATGGCCCAAATTAGGCAGAAGATGCACATCCCTGCCCCAGGGATCCCACACCAGCTGTCACAACCCAGTCCATGCTTTGTTCAGTGGCAAATCCCACGCAGGGATGGCAGCTCCAGCCATCTTCCCCTAGCTTGATCCTGCAAGCACATGACACGGGGACCTCACACAGAGGTAGAAGTCTGGAGGAGCAGGTACAAATGCTGTGCTGCCCCTGGAGGCAGTGAGGCTGCCCCTGGTGGGGCAGGAGCTTGGCTCCCAAAGACGCTTCTCTAAAAGGCATCTCACGGCAGCATGGCAGTGGCTGGGTTTGGGTAGGCATTTTTCAGCTGAAAAAATCACAGCAAGATGTGGAGCGAAACGCCAGTCATTTCTGTATCTCTGAATTCGTAATGTGCAGAATAAAACGTTAACATGTAACATTTCACTGTTGAAAAAGATGAAAAGAGGCTATTTTCAAATTCCCCAAATGACATGAGTTCTGCAATTAGAAGTAAAGGAACTTCAAAGTCTCCCAAAAATGCTACAATAAGTGTCGTAATGCCTCCAGGGGAGCAAAGCAATAAAGCTGTCATGAGGCGCAGATCTTGCTTTGCCTTCCATTTTGTTTCTGGGCTGAGCAGGCGTCTCCATAAATACACAGCAAATACGTGCACATACAGTCATGGCTCCTCTCAGTCTTGGGTGTCACAGAGATGTTCCCTCTCTCTTTTCCTGTTAGAAATAAAATAGGCATTGCTGCTTCCACTAACAGCACGGGGTCTAGAAACCAAGCTGGGACAGGCTGTGGAGGGAACAATCTATGAAATGTCTTTGGAGACTCACTCCCCCAACCTTTATCTGACAGTACTCAAAATTGCTATTTTCCAAATGCACCTCTAAGCTCTTATTTTACTATGCTTTTTGTGCAGATAGAGTAAATGGAAATAATGGAGTTTTGAGGAAAGGCTTTCATTTGGGTGCACCAAGAGGCTTGTAATAAGAACATTAGCACTCTTATTAAAATGTCTTCTTTGCTCATGCCCCAGGGTTTAGACAGGGGTATTGCATTTTCATTTTCTGAAAAAAAGAAATCTAAATAAAAATCTAATAGCCAATTTCTGAGCACGGCTGACTAGATGGGAATGTGCTAACCTTAATATATTCTCATTAGAGAAATTTTATCCTGCTCTGGTCAACAAAGAAGACATTTTTCCGTAGATAACACTCGGTTCAAAGGCAGGACCAGTTCTAGAAGCCAAGATTGCTGTTCCCTACTGCACTGCCAGAAGTTTCTGCTGATAAACCTGCCAATCCTGGGTGAACCGCTGGAGTCAAGAGGCAGCATATGAGCTGCCATGTCCCACCCACTTTCCTACTGGTGTTGAGGTTGTGACCAGTAGCTGCCCAGCTGGTTGTTGTGGCCTTCACCAGACCCATCTGGAGCCTGCCCTGAACCCATTCCCGGGAAGAGGGAAGACTGAAGGGCTCTATCATGGTCTTCCTCTCATCTTCATGTCACACCATACACAGTGGAGTCCTGCCTTAAGATGCCACCCATGTGCAGGTGTACCAGGGAGCAACATATTGCAGTGTTCTCATTTGGAGCCTGCATCCCAACTACTTTCTCCAGCCTTTCTCTTTGTGGATAAATTGTGTGACTGGAATGTCTCCACAGCCACCGTGTGAGGAAAAACGAGCTGAAGCTCACTGCCAGCCTGGCTCGTAGCAAAGCGGAGGGCCCCACTGCTTATTAATGGGTTTCCACAGGGACTCAGCATGTCACGCTCAGCTCCAGGGGACCATGGCACTGTGACCTGGATGATACATTGCAGTTTTGCACCAGGCAGGAGGCAGTAATTGGGTGAACCCTCTCTGTGAGCAAGACAGCTGCAAAGATCCACACCTTGAAGTCATAGCAGCTTTCCCACAGTTAGCAGAGATTATGTGAACCCCGAGCCAAAGCCCCCAACATCTATTTCATTTTGAACAGAAGGCTGAAATACAAATGGTGAAATGTTCCAGATTCAGCAACCATAAATACAGGTATGGCATGAACAGTAAAATTAATAGCAGGATCTCATTAGAGTGCTCCTCCCCTGTAAAATAACAACAACAGAAAAAGCTCCTCATATATGCATACACATTCCTAATTAAACTGCCTAGAATAGAAAGAAGAAAGGCGCTCTGGATTGCCTCAGCCATTGAAAGACATTTTGGCACTCAAACCTTCTCATTCCAGCTGGGCAGCTGTTGGAGGCTTTGAGATGCTCTCCTTGGTGGTGGGAATAAGGCAGATGGCCTCAGCTCCTGAGATGTGTGTGTCCCCATTGGGTCCCCCTTCTCCAACTCTCCTGTCGAGCGGTCCATGCAGAAACCCCTCTGCCTGCCTCTGCCATGGTGCTTAAGTATCTGTTCAAAGTTAAGTTTTCAAGTAGTTTCTATATAAACTGGAAGCTGACAGTTTTGTGTACAAGTAATTACACAACAGCTTTATGCTTTGCATGGCCTCTGCTCACTTCTATAATTAAAATAAATCAGTAGATATATTTACTGTAAATGTTGAAAATCTGCAAAGTAAAAATAAAATCACAGCAAGCTTAATGTACTACATAAATTTGGAAATCTGCCCCTTCATATCAAAGTATAAATAAAAGCATTTATGCAAAGTGCAAAGACTATTGGAAATTCTGAGCAAAATGTTGAGATATAGCTGAACAGCAGGTTAAATTATATTATTTACAGGATGTGTTTCCCCTAGCATCAAAAAAAGAAATGTAAACCCTTCAAGAAAATCATAAATATTTTGGATTTGCATCTAATAAATCATGATAGAGCTGAAATACTATAACAGTTTCTCACAAAGCATGATTTACTTTGCTGGGGAGAAAATAGTATTTGGCAATTTGTTTATGCTAGGCAGCTATTTCAGAAAGTCACTAAGAAAGCAAAGGTTATGTTACCTTTCATTTGCTCTGCTGTTTTAGGAGAAATTTGTTCCAAATATTGTCCCTCTGTCTAATCTGTCTATATTCAGAATGGGACTATAAAAACAAAAAAGAAAGGAGGAAAACTTTAGAGAAGTTCTGCAAACTGCAGGGTGAAGCATTTCCCTGAGACAGCCACAGATATCTGCAGAAAACCATTTCAGAGGTTTATTACACTTTTGTACGATGACTGTGATCCCTCTGTGCATTTCTGTGTAACACTTCATTTGATATGTCTTAAGTGCCTCAGCTGCCATTATTTGGCAGGCTTCATTTACCTCAGTGGAGCTAAGCCAGTTTACATCACATGAGGATCTGGCACGTGGTTCTCAGGGTTGTTTAAGACATGCATAGCCTTTTTCTGGGAGGTTAGTAGAAGCAGACAACTTCCCTGAGGAGGGAATATCATGTACATCTGTGGGCAAACCATCACATAAGTATTTAAGCAACTGGTGGCATAAAACACTAAATTTTTTTAACAATAAAAGAAAGAAAAAACAAAAAACAAAACCGAACCAAAACAAATTCAAACAAACAAAACCACAGCTGACAGACACACACATCCCAAAAAAAGAAAACCACAAGCCAAGAGATATATATGAGAACAGACAAACACCAGATTAAAAAAAATATATATAAAATACATCAAAGTGGGCACACAGAAACATGGGTGAAACATCCATCTTCCAAACTGACAGAGAAGAATGACTTTATTGTATAATACTAGAGGTATGATGAACATTGGGGTCTAAACAGAAAATGTTCCAGGTGTATGGAATTTGTGTCCTTCCCTCTCCCAACTTCTGCTATCAGGGAGCTAACTTCTGTCATTTGATACATGGAGTTTTAGAGCAGCTCTTTTTATTTCTATTGCAAAGTTGTGAAAGCTAGCAAGGCAAAAAAAGAATGCTGATGCTGATGATAAAAACTTATTAAATAAAAAAAAAAAGAAGCATATTAACATTTCAAACATGGTAAATGAAAAGAAAACAAAGCCACAAAGACCTCTGGGTAAATCCACAGCTGGTGTTAAGCAGCAGAGTGTCACTGAGGTGCACAACGTCTTCTTCTAGTTCAAAGAGAAATTAATTCAGTGAGGCTCTGTAGTTTTATGTCATGTAGGTCAGACAGGATGAGCACTGTGGTACCCTGTGGTTTTATATATAGACTGCAGAAAGTGGCCAAGCTCATCTCCTTTTTTTAAGCAGCATCATTTATTCCCACCGCTGAAACAGATTCCGGACTAGACGGACCATTGATCTGACCCAGTCAGATATTCCTTATGTTTTTGTAATCTTACCTATAAATCTTCACCAACCGATACAGGAAAATTTCAAGCCTATGCTTATGAAATATTTATAAAAATGTCTACCTAGGCTGTATCCTTCCTCCTGTATTCCACTTCTTCCTTTGCCTATATTTATTTGTTCTGCTCTTCAGTTAAGTTGTAAGTTTCCCAAGGAAGGGTGTATCTTCTGCATGCTTCCAGCAGCATGACTAATACATTTTCAAGCAATAAAACAGAGTAATAAACCTAGTTTACTTCCCATACTGCAGAATTCCCTAATTTTGAGCCATGGAAACCAATAGGAAAAAAAAGTATGTGTCAGAAGAATAAACACAGGCAGCATAACTATCACAGTTGTGCTAGGGGGTGGTTTGGCAGATTGTTGACTGTAGCTTCAACTGGTCAGGGTCTTAAAACTCACTTTCCTCTCTAGAAGACAAATTCAGAAGGTGCCTGTCTCTACTTGATAGAAAACATGATCATCAACAGGTTTTGTCTATATTAAAGTCAATATGGCTTTGAAATTATCCAAGCCTACTTGGCAGACAGTTCATGTGCAACAGCCAGCTGGAGAGTACTCCAGCCTAGACCTCTGACAGAAAACACCCAAAACACGGCAAGCAGATGTCTACTGATGGCATTACCAGCACTCATATGCCATCAATAGAGGCTTAAAGATGTGTAAAATAGAGAAGGAATGGAGCAGCTAATTAACAAGGCACAGTTATATTTAGTGACCTGTGTAAGCCCTAGATTTTCTGGACAGGAAAGAAAAATGAAAATCAGTACAAAATAGGAACACTCTTATAGAGCTTTTTCTACAAATATCTCTGCATTTACTTATGTAGGCAACACTCTGTCAGCACTGTGTTGCTGTTATGACTTGCAGTGCTGGAGCAAGGCTGTGAGCTGGTGTTGCCCCTGAGACCCTCCCCAGCAGGGCACTGATAAATCTCAGAGCAACAACTCACAGAGGCAGCAGCTCTCGTGTGTGGGAGATACAAATGTGCCCAAGAACTAGACTGTCAAAGAACAGGTAGAGAGAGCACTGGCTGTTGGGTGACCTGTGGATGGCATTTCACTGCTGCTCCTGTTGCAGCCTTGCTATCTCTGAGACATAACACAGCCATAAGCACAGTCACTCCCTGCACATCTGTGCCATACAAGCAATTCACAACAGCCACAATTCACCAATCTTTTGCTCAGGCATGACTAACAAACTCTAGAGATTTTCTCAAATTGGGCTTGGGGTTGGGATCTCCCTTCTTAAGCATGCTGAGCTACAGAAGCTGAAAAACTTGTCCTACAGACAAGTTCTACAGGGATGGTGTCCCAGTTTTCCACCTACTTCCCATGACATGGGAGCCTGGAAGATCAGTAAACAGAAGGCTTCACATCACAGTCTAGCATAACAGCTTAGAGGACCAAGCTTTTGCTAATGAGTTTTGGGCTGAGAAAGCAGTGAGTGAAAGGGTGCAGCTGGCAGACCAGTACACATCTGATGAAGAAGGAGGACAGGAGCCTCTAGTAGGAAGAGTCTGGGAAATAACCCTTCACAGCACTCCAGCTCAGTTTGCAAAAGTTCCTATGTCAGAATCCCAAACACCTTTTGCTTTCTGGTAGTGCCTGATATTTGCTGAACCAAGTCTTCTATTTGCGGTAGAGTTCTGGGATCCACAATTTCCCCTAAGGTTTTAAAAACTGATAATCTAGTATTAGTTAGGATAGCATTAGATTAGGGAAATACAATCTCATGCTTCAGGGTGTGTGCCAATTTAAAGCCAGAACGGATAGGAAGAAAGGAAGCTGTGCTGCGAGCACTTTAAGCCATAAGTATCTCAAGCCTTGTCCAGAATCACTACTGGGTGCTGTCTTGAGACAGGAGGCTGGATGAAAGAGATTAATTCTGGTCTGATGGGTACTTTTCTCATTGTTTTTACACCAGCCTTATGATGTTAGACTAGATCTTCTTTTGTAGTTTCTTGACTTCTTATAGGTTATATAGAGTTATGTAAACAATAGCACTATACTCTGATAAAAATGCAAAATAAGAAATAATCAAGTAATCATTTTCAAGAAAGAACCCTGTAGTGGTGTGCTGGCAATCTACTGTGTATCTGAGTATTCCCACAGCAAATACAACATTTAGCACTTAGAGATTTTGCAATGCTAATCTATGTCCCCAAGTAACTAGAATATGCCCCAAAATGTGCTGTACAAAATCATTTTTATCTTCATTCAACATGAATGACAAAATAGCTTTGTGTGTGAAAGTAGTGTGAAGAAAGATGAGCAAAGGACTTCCAAATAAGTATGAATGAGGATCTTTTTATGTCTGGTTTCCTAGTTAGTGGGAAGGGCTTTGCCATATAATACAGCACTGCATTTCTTCTACAGTTACTGCTGTAATAATACCCATGAGCTGTGTATATCTACATATGTATATCACAGAGGCAATATTCCTTCAATGTAATGTGGGTTATGCCCCTTGGTGATACAACACATATGACAGCTCCACAATTCAGAAACAGCTAAAAGGCTATTTAGCACATATTACCTGTCTTCATTTCTATGTTATACTAATTTCTGCCAAAATTAAAGGAATGAATTTGTTTTTCCCTGAAGTATCTTCTAAAATTATAGGAGCTTTTCACGATCTATACTTTCTCCCCAGTACTTCTTTCTGTTCAGCTATTGAGGTGAACAGATAAACAAAACTGAAAATGCATCTGGGCTATACTGATTTTCTACAAATATGACAGTAAAATAACTAGTTACCTGAGCAAGTGTCCAAAAACTGTGACATTATCCATTTACTGCAGAAATAGATTTATTCAAAAGCATTTGAAAATTGACATCAAATTTTCACAGGCACCGAAGAGCTGGAACAAATGCACAGCTTTGCTGTTTGTTGGTTTAAGATTCAAGTAACTGTGTTAACAAGACACTGGACCTAAATTTGATCACTAGGGCTGAACTCAACATATGGATCTGTGACTTCCATATAGAAATAGCAAACAGGCAGGCTGTTGATCTGCACCTCTCAATTTACTCTCTGAATGAACATTGATGAATTTAATGCTCTAAGATTATTTGTGAAAGTAGGAGTACTAGTGTTAATTTTGCCTTGCAAGTACAGCAACTCACTGATTCAGAAATAAATTAATCAACTAATTAATTAATACTGTTATGTTACAATACCCAAGCAGCCCCTACAGTAAATTACCCACTTAGTGCACCCATGCACCAAAATCCTATCTGGCCTTTGTCACATAAGGAGGTGGAGATTTCCACTGCTGTAGAAAAAAAGGCAAGTCTACAAGAAGTACTCCTGATTCTTTTTTTTTTCCCATATAAGGGGAAACAAGTGTGTCTAAAAGACACTAAGCCAAATTTCTCCTGAACTTCAAACTTTAATAAGCAGTCTTCCTTTAAATTCAATACAGGACCAATGTAGATATGTGAGTTCAGTATTACAGTATAATATACTGAAATACTATCATCTGCAGGATTCCTTGACACCAAAGGTCACATTTATGAAAGATTTTACTCATACTCTCCTTCACCTGATCCACATTTCTCAATTCTGCTTTGTGAGACTTGGAGAAAATATATTGCAAGGAATGCCTAATATTTGGGTGAAGATTAGATGATTTTTGTCTCCAAATAAAAAAATGTTAGCTAATAAAATCTGTTCTCACATCCCTTAAGAACTGTCTTCCATTATTCATTTGGAAAAGAAAAGGTAGTGAATAACTTCATCTCCTCGTGAAATAGGAGCCTGCTTTGGCTAGTGGCAGAATGAGTGTCTCCTGCCCATTGAACTCAGTTTTTTGGGGTTTTTTTCAGTTTTTCTGAGTTGAGGAAATGTTTCCTCTGGTGCATTTACTACAGAATGTCAAAAAGTGACAAAATCCTTAACTAGAAAGTCCAATAAAATTTGTTAATTAAATTACTTAATTTTTAATTTTGTGAAATGTTTAGGTCAGTTTTGACCTTTTTGAAGTGGTTTCTATGTTTGGCTGGCCTTTAACATAAATTATCTTCAAACTGAGGACCTTTTGAACAAAATAGTAGAATGCATGATTTAGACAATATTGAAACAGATATAACATTAAATGGCCCATTCACTCATTCGTTCAATTACTTGCTTTTGCTATGAACAACTGAAAGTGAGTCAACAAATTTTTTCCTTGAAAAGGCCCTGAATTTAAAGACTCTAGATGAGATAGCTAGTGTATAAATTAATTTGATGTTCTAATTCAGATTAATTGATTGATTGACGTGTCCATAGTTGTTAAGGAACTCTGAAATGCAAAATTTAAGTTTCATGTACACGGCTGAATGAAAACCCTAACCAAGGAGATCACGCTATATTGAAAAAAACCCCTCAGTGCATAAATGTTTTCTAACTCCTCTGCCTTATGTCTCTCACTATGAATCTGTCATTGTGATCTAATTACAAAAAAAAAAATTACAAAGTTGTAGACATTTACTTGATTCACTTCACTAAAACTTGTTAAAACTTATGTCTTTATATTATTATTACTGTCATCTTCATCCTTTGTTCCCATAATCAAGTAAACCCTAAACTCTCTTCAAATATTATGTTGTGCTTATTTAGACATCAGTCTCTTGGCCAGTGACTCTATTCACATGGCAGACATGCTTTAGAAATACTTCATACATCCTTTGAGCAATCAAAGTCTCAGCCTATAAATAAGTAGTGGCCATGTATTGTAAGCAGTGTACTAGGCTGTACAGTATTCAGTAAAATGAAGTTGCTGTCTTTAAGAAGCTGAGACTTCAACATATCAATTAATATAATACAAAGAACACTAAGAAAGTAATCTCAAAAAGCACAAGGAAAATGCTAGCACTTTGTAAAGTTAGGATTCATTTCTATGTTGAAGCTAGCTGTGTGAGTCTCATTAAAATATTCAAAATGGAGTTTTCCTAATTTCATCCAGGGTGTGTTTCTATCAAAGTCCATACTTCTTCCAATTGAAAATCCAGTAATATTTGAGAATAGTGCTCATTTCTATATCTATGACACTTTTAGCAGTCTTCAGGATGTATGATATTATTCTTGCAGTAATCCTTTTCCCATTTAACCACCCAATATTTTATTCGTTTCTTTTACTTCTCCCACATTTTAGGTGCCTGGCTCATGAAAAGCCTTTTGGTAACTTATATTTTATATTTCTTTCTATTTAACCTGTTGATTTCAGCTGAGGAATCTGGCCTTTATTGCCTCAAATATGGAAAATAATTTATTACATGCATTATCATTTTGTACAGTTGGGACTGGCTACTGTTCAGAACAGAAAAGGATATTTTTGCTCTTCAGCACACTAGGGCATTTCTGAATACTTTGAAAGATGGCATGCCTTGTACTTCCAGTAGTTAACAATTTGTATGTGTGTAATTAATAGTTTCAAAACCAGAGAAAGACATATGGTTGATTTTTTTCTTCCTATAGAAATGAAAACTTTAATTTCTGAAAGAAGATGTCAGACCAAAGGAATGCCCTCTGCTTGTTACCTTGATAGTCAGGAGATATGAATAGTATTATTGATGCACAAACACAAAAGACTGGAGGCTTATAACTCTGTTTCTGTTTGATTAAAGACCTGAAGGAGATTCTTGGTGGCAGTAGGCAGAGGGTGTTTCTGACAAAAGGGAGTAGAAATGGAAATTGACCTTTCCTGTCATAAATGACACTGCAACAACTTTGGGGCTTAATTTCCCTGCAAGTGCCTCTTTTGTCTTCCCACCCCACAATTCTGTACTTTTGGATGCTTTGTTTCTTATTACTGTGCAAAAGTCCAAAATTTTTAGCCTGCCAAGAAAAACCTAACCTTTCCTTTCTACCAACAGTCTTTCTGATAAAAAGGATGTTCTGCTATTCCTGCCTTTCCTTTCCCTCAGATATCAGAGTGCTATGCCATCCCTCTCCCTGCTCCCAGAGTGTTCATGAACTTCAAAATAGCCTGGAAAAGACAAACTGGATAACTGCATTTTGCTTGGGTGAGTTTTCCCTTCACTCCTCAGCACAGCCACCAAAGTAGCCCTGATGGCATCAGGCAGAGCACAGGGTGTGAATCACTCAGAGGGTTCCTGAGCTGGTAGCAGCAGCCTGTTATAGCCTCGGAGCATCCCAGATACCACATCAATCACAAAAAATCACCAGAAGTTGCCACCAGAAGGCCAGGGGGAGAAAAACAGAAAAGGAATTATTTGTCTGCAATTTACCACATACAGATATACCTGTCGCTTTCTGAGTGCAAGGAAAGTGGGCTAGCACTTGTGTTCTCCACAGAAAATAACTGACAAGTAATAATTTTGTTAGACCCAGGTGCTGTAATAGAACACAAAATCAGAGTCTTTATTTCCTTTGACACTGTTTTCATTTATTCTTGCTCCTTTTGTTCTTCACAAATTGTGCAAAATGGTAATAGTAATGCTCATTGGTAAAGTATTTCAAGGATTAATGGTGCTGAGTATTGCCCTCTTTTAATAAGTGGACAGGCCAGGATATGTCAGCTATGATACAGCACAGTAATTGTGCTACAGACACCTTTAAACTCCCCTGTCTTTAGTCTGCATGTTCCTCCTAACCTCAGAAATGTAGTGCAATGACTGGAGTCATCCAATCTCTACTTCATATAATTTCATTGCTCAATGCATAAGCAACCACATCAAATCAGAAACCCTGCTATAGCTGCCCTAATGGAGTAATTTAACCTTTCTCTTAGACAAATATTTCAAAACATCAGTAAAACTACCCTCGTTCCCACACCCTTAACCATCTCTTTTTTTTTACTTCTTTTGATTTTCTTGCTGTGGTATGGTTGACATCCAAAACCTTCCACTTATGAACGCCAATGTGAAGCGCTCCAAAGGTTATCTTGGTAAAGCTTCTGGATCACTCTCTTGGTCATTTCACGTGTTCCAAGAAGCAAAAACCTCATAAATCTCTGGTGGCACGGTCACCATCTTGCAGCATGTGATGGCCACAGGTTGAACCCCACGTAATTGCTTCTGCGCTTCACCACTGGTCACTGTGGAGGAATATAATGGACTTATTTTAAAAAATAAAGTAAGAATTCCCAAATTGAAACTTTTATATTCCATTTCTGCTGGACTGCAAAAGCAGCAATATTCCCTGAGATGAATAACAAAAGACAGTGTAACAAATTAATACAAATGAAGTCATTGCTGAGCAACTCCATCTGCTTTGGAAATGAGGCTCGGACTTTCCAAAATGTGGCCGTGATCCAAATAATTAGGCTTAACTCCAAATGAAGCCACACAGGTAACTTACAGCTTCATTAACTCTCCTCGGGAAGGCAGGCATCCAAGAACTAACCTTAATAGAGCAGCATATGATCCATTGACAATCTGTTTGATATTAAAATATGAACTTTGGTTTTACCATGTTACATCAGTATTAGGCCAATAACATATGCAGAGCAAAATGTTAGGGATTGGACATGGTCTTGTATCCTGCATTACACACCAGCCACTACATTCAGAGAACTGGGATCATAATTTTTTGTTTACAAGGTTTAATCAAAATACGTTAATAATCTACAAAATCTAAGCAAGGCACATAAGGTGTCTGCAAGTGTCTTTCCTCTGTAATCAACAGGAGGATTATTAGGTAATAACAAATGTTATTCATCTTCATAATGGCTAAATGACAGCCTGCTTAAAAATAACAAATGACTACTCTTCATCAGCTATTACAGGGTGAATATGACCTTCACGTACTTTAAGCAAACAAGTCATCTTTTCAAAGACTTCCCTAGTTCTTTAATTGATAATGATGAGATGCTTTATCTGTGCAGAGAAAAAAAAAAAGAGCTCTAGTTATATCATTTTTTTTAGTCTTGCAGGCATTTTATATAGCCCTCTGTCAGAAAAGATACTGAGATATAATACTGATTTTTTCATCAATAATGAATTAATGCATAATTAAAGTGGTTAGTGATGTGCATAATGAACTCCGTTGAGATGTTTTCCTTTAATGTCTATCAGTTTTCTGTCTGATTTTTTTCTGTTGACATGATGCTGCTTTAATGCAACAGAACTGGAGAAAATTGGCCTGAAAGAAACCTCAAGAAGTTCTCTCATGTATCTGCCTGTTCCATCCCTGACAGAAGTCTCTCTCATAGCTTCTTGAAAACCTCCAGTGCTGACAATTCCTTCTCCAGGAAAACCAGTTCCAATCTTTGCCTCTAGACATACTTTCATAAAATCTAATCTGAATCTGCTTTCTTGTTTTTTCAGCCCAAGTGGGCTGCAGAATAGGATCTGGAGTTTTCAATCTGAAGCTCTTCTATAGAACAAATCTTTCCTTCTAATAAAGTTTCTTTGAGCCTGGAAAGAATAAAGCATGTGCAACAGCTTACATACATCAGTGGTCAGACTGATGAGGATGGAAACCTAAACAAGTGCCACAGTAACACAGTAAAGACTGTCATTCTGCCTAGTAGAATCTTTGTACAAAGACTTTTTTCATCATTTAGGCAGTTTTGCAATTTAGGTTGTTCTGATCCCTGCTAATAATAGGAGTTCTGGCCTTTTGCAGACACCCACAGCCATAAATGTATCTGTGTCTCAGTGTCTATGTATCTGTGTTAAAGTAATGCACAGTGGTTACACCTTCTAGTGAGGTAAATTAGGATGCTCTTTTGTGAACATTATCTACAGACAAAGCAAAAAACACAGTAACTGCCATGCTTGCTTCTGCAGTCTGAAAGATGCTGCCTTTGCCAAGTCACAGCCATATTTGATTCATTTGCCATACAATTTACACCCACAGGAACTGAGATGAGGTGGAATTAGCAGCTTTCTACTACCTCTTGTTTCTCTTACAGCACTACGGGTGTTGCAAACAAAATTTCATTTGCCAGGCAAGCTCAAAGCAGGAAAAAAGTGATACTAACATTGGTGGAGATCATTTTAGCAATCTGAGACAATTACTTGGACTGAAGAGTGCTGTGCATTAGAGGGAACATTTCAGCCATGGCCATAAAAATCAATCCAATACTAAAAAAGTGTATTATTGCTTTTGCTTAGTCTCATATTAATTATAGCAGAGCATAATGCTCTATGTCAAAACTCTGTTGTTCATTTTAAGGGAAAACAGTGATCCACATCACTCCAATTCAGCCTGGTATACTCTAGCATCTGGCTGTTCCTGCAAATCAGTGTGTAGTTATTCATCACTGACTTCTCCTTATTCAGAGACAAAATGCAGAAATTGATTTTTATTTTTTACCATGCTTATTTAATTATCTCCATAAGTCATCTAATAACTGAATGAATACTGCCATAACCAAAAGTAAATGTTATCTTTTTTTCTATTTTCCTGGGCTACAAGTGTGTCAAAATGCATAATTGTGTCAGAGATGTGTACACGTGCATGTGCACACACACAGACACACACACAAAGAGCATGTTTCTTATATATACATACATTATAAATTTATTCTGATCATTTTTCCTTTTTAACAAAGGGATATATGACAAAAATTAACTGAGGACTGCTCATTAGGTTTTATTAAAAACTTTCTGATTATCTGATTCAAGCTAACTCGGCACAGCAGCAGCAGGGAGATGGTTTGATGTTCTCAGTCACAGTCAACCCATGGTCTACATCTAAAACTACTATTTGCTCTATAAGGAACATACCAGTTGTACCTTCAGCCTTAAAGAGATTATTTATTGAAGTCATCAGGATCACATCTTAGAATATCAGTGCTCTCCTGTTTGTGACAAACTTGAGAAAATCTGGAAAATGTGGGAGAGGAAGTTGAAATAGAATATCATTTGAGATTTTCTTGTCTGGGCTTTCTTCTTCCAGCTCACTCTCCTTTTCAGGAGTATTTGCAATCAAACTTCCTGTGTTTTCTATATTTATTGCTTTTGTCATGATTTTGTGTCCATTAGTCTTGTACATGAAATTAGAGAATTATCAGTGTGTTTTTAGTCTGAAAGCTCTGCCTTTCTTGTCATAATTGCAAATTTCAGAGTGGCAGGTAATATTGAACAGGAGCCTGTTTTCCTAATCTTTCTCCAAGGCCAGTCATTTGTTAAATAAACTGCTAACAATATAAAACTAACGTTATTCACCTCTCCACATATTATTTATTGGAAATGAGATGACTATAGGACAAAGACTGCAAGATCATTAGTAACTACAGGGTCACAAGCTGAGGTCTAGCACACCAGACTTCATTTACTGCTTTGTGCTGAGGATTCCAGATTTGGAAGAGCTCTAACAATGGCAGAGGTTTGCATTTCTGGTGACCAAACAGGGTCTGGATAGACTGCAACACTATGGATGGCTAAAATGGGAGGAGTTCCCATATAAATGGACTTAGGTGAGGTATCCTTGGGGCTCTTTTCGGCAAAGCACACACAGGATGGGATGCTTGCATGACCTTGTCATGGCTGCAGGTTGAACACTGATGAACCTGATATGCCTGGGCTAGAAAGTGAAGGGGCAAGATAATTTTTGGAAATGAGGAGTCTTGGCTTCTCCCACCAGCTCCCCAGGAAGGAGATGGATGGCACTGGGAGATGAGTGAGTGGCGGGCATTAATGCTGAAATACAGCAGGTGGGAGACAGGAACTGTGAATGCCATCCCTGTCCCTCAAGTTTCCTCCAGCTTGTGTCTGTTTTGCACAGGGCTGGTGACAGTCACATCTGAGCTCTCAGCAGACAAATAATTCTCCCCTATCATATTCCCCTCCAGTTTCCTGCCCAAACCTTTTTTTCTGGTGTCCTGCAGCCAGCTAAGGAGCGACCAGTTTTCTCTCCAGAAAGAGCTACATTTTGGTAAAGGATGTAGTGTGTGTTGTAATTTGAAATCAATGATGCACTAGGAAGGGAGGAAATGGCACTACATAAATCAGTCAGCTATCGATATTATGCTTGTTGCTTAATAGCATAATTTTAGAAGCAAGCTGTCTGCAGACAATGTCTTTCATGTCTAGGAAATTGTTTAAAACAGAAGGTTGTAAGAGGGCTTGAGCTTTTCCAAAATCAGCTGAGTAGTCCTCAACAATTTTTGTAAGGTTTGTAGAGGCAGGCAGGAAAGTATTTGTTTCTTTATTTTAGGACTCATAGAGGATTTTGTATTAAAAATCAGTGTCATTCCATATGTAAGGCAGAAGGGCTCAAGTGATTTCTGCAGCTAGATGGAAAATCATATTTGGGCCTGTCAAGAAAGAAAACATAATTCCAAGTACAACCAAGTCACAAGAATTTGAGCAAAGTTTGATAAGTACCTCTGATATGAAAACCTACATGTAGATATTACAATGCAAATATTATCATTAATTGCAGTTCTTAGCAGAAATACTTAAACAAGCACCGTAAGTTGCTGAAAAGATTCCTACTCTCATTGAACCAAATCTTGTTGATTATAGGTATTCTTGATTCAGTCCATTGGGAGCTTTTCCAGCATGAGCCCTACAAAAACATGTCTGTGTATTGCCTACTCCAGTTTAAAAAGCTACAAAAGCCATAGATTTTTCCCCAGATATATTTGGTATTTTAGAAAAGAAAGAATACCCAAGTCCTTATCAATAACAGTGCATGGGATATGAACTGCAGGAGTCAGGATTTTGTCTATTAACAGCCTTTCTAGACCTAAACAGCCCAAAAGAACTGTATTGCAAATTATCCATTTAAAGACAGATCTTTTGAAAAATATTTTTAAATGAGTGAAAAAATATTACATGTCCAATGTACCTTCTTTTTTACCTATTTTTAGGTGGTCCTCTATTATGCTGTCCCAGTAAGATGTGAGAGCAAATGTCTGATTTATATGCCTGGTTTGTCAACACACTTCTTGTTTGCATAGCTCTTCTACAAATCAGATAGGTATCAGTTAACCTTATTTGTGCCTGCCGTTTAAAGCCATTTTTCTGTATGTTTACATGCCTCATAATCTCTGTTATATTTTCCCTAGATATGGGGCCAGTGCAAGGAGCTAAAATCTAATGATCTATGATAAAACCATAGAATCACAGAATTATTTGTGTTGGAAGGAACCTTAAAGATCATCTAGTCCCAAAGCCCTTGCTGGGGCTAGGGACACCTTTCACTAGACTGGGTTGCTGAGAGCTCCATCCAGCTCCATTGAACAGTACCAAGTTAGCCTCAAAACGTAAGAGGAAAGGAGGTTATTTTTATATTGGCCCATGCTGACTGGCAGTACAAAATGTACCACAGATCTTTCAAAAGCTTCCAGAGAGGTGGGTTTGGGGGTGTTGTCTAAGGATTCTTTTTGACAACATCAACAACTACAACAACAACAAAAAAACCAGTATCATTTGTTCTGTCTATCCTCTATGAATTGTCTACAGAGGGGTTATTTTCATCACTGATAGTGTATGCTCCAAGCTTTAGTTGTTTCCACCCAGCATCTTTGGTCTGGAAGCAATATTAATTAGGCAGACCAAGTGGACTAACCTGCTTACATCATTGCTAGTCTAAAGGTCTCTATCTTCCATGACAACAACATCACTCTCTTTTATTGTTTCTCTTGTTGTGTCACTGTATGCCTTTGAAACCTTACTTACACTAAACTGGAGTTTATCCAAGCTATCACACTCCCATTCTCCCTCCCATGTGAGCCTGGGTAGTGAAGAGTTACCACCAATACCTTCAGATGCCACAGAAAAAAACAGTGGATGCTGGACCTTTTTTTGGACAAATCAAAGACTGTTTTTTTTCCCAGGGCAAAGATGAAACATTCCATTGTAATGTCTGTATAAAACAGATTAACTTTTTATTCTAGAAAATAAGCCCCATGATATTGAAATAATAGCTGAAGGTTTTTTGCTTCACTCCCACAACAGAACAGTAACTCTGTGTGATCAGGTAGTACACAATTTGCTTTGTGCTTCACTTCCAAGGAAACAGTACCATCAGCATCATTCTCTCTCCTTTCCGCCACAACTGCAAATAGTATTAGCAGATTCTGTGACCAGAACGTAGCAGTCCTTTATGATCTTCTTCCATCCAGTCTGGGATCTCTGTCTGACACTGGGAGAATGTAGCACTAGAAATATCCTATCAGTTCTGGCCATAGCCAGCCTGTTCACCCATGTACATAGAAGAGTAACCATGGAAGAGCACTCCGAGATTTCTCAGGGCTTCTGACAAGAACTGGGTGAACAATGTACATCCCACATATGGGTGTACATTCCTCTCCTTTCAAAATGCAGTTTGGGCAAACAGCTTCAACTCATTTCTTTCTTTAAAGCAGTGTTGATGAACATAGAGCCACACACAGTTTAGAATTCCACTTGCTTAACCTGCCTGTAAAATGGTATCCTTTTTTCTGGATAGTGACACAGATAACCCTAATTAAGCTGCTCTAGTCAGATATACACTCAGTGGAAGTTGTCCTCAGCTCAAGTTAGATTCTTACAGTCAAAGCTCAGGTTTTGTGGATGGCTGCACAGGCCTTTCCAGGAAAGATCAGACTCCTGGTAGGATGGGTCAGGTGTTCAAAGAGGATGGAAGGAGGGTGCCCATGACTATGCAAAATTCCACGAGAGCTAAGAGCAGGCAGGGGTGAATGTTTGTGTATGAAGTAAACGCATTCCAAGCTTTGCTCATCCCTGCTAATTCAGGTCTGCACAGTGCTCCACAATGGGCCCCAGGGGCCATTAACATTGTTTGCTGCTGTCTCTTACACGTAGGGAGGAAACCTGCGGGCAATACCCGATCTATTACGCCATTATGTGACACAAGGTTTTACCTCCTGTCTAGTCAGTGGTTTTCCCACAGCAGCTCAAGCCAAAACTTATCTCATTTGCATAAGGGAAAGTGAACAAAACACTCACTCATCCCAGTGAGTGTTGCATGTCATACTGGAACTGGTGCTGTGGTATTTCTCAACTGAAAAAAAAAAAAAAATAAGTTGGGCATTCACATTCAGTTGCTTTTAAAAATAATTTTTAAATGCAACATTATGAAAGTCAGTAATGGGCTTGGGAAAAAAAGGGCAAAGCTAATTAAATTAAATTGCTGGAGTTTTTTTTTTTAATCAAAGAACTTGTTTAATATTAAATGAGTTATTAAAAATAACTATGGACAATAAATGGACAAAAAAGATAGATCAGGTGGACTGAAAATTAAAAGTGAAACTTAAATATTAATGGAGTTTTTTATCAGCTGGTAAGAAACTTTTTTCTACAACATTTTCTACAACATTCAGAAAATGCTATTTCATCAGAACAAAACAGTTTCTGTGGGAATATGTCAGTTATGACAAAACAGGGGGGAGAGCCAGTGAATGACTCATTTCGTGGTATCAAAACATTTTATTTTGAAGTGGTTTTGAGCATTTTCAGCATGGTGCTTCTTTTAATTATAATAATCTTTTAGTCTGGTTTAAAAGTGAAGATTGGAATAAAACATTCAAGCACTACAAAACAGGTCTTTCCAGACTTTCTAAAAGTATCTTTAAAGATTGCATTTTATTTCACATTCTTCATCTTCAAAATTACATTTTGGAAAATTATGTTGTAATTTAGGATAAAAATGTCTCAGGTTATAATTCTTAAAGAAGGGAACTTTCAAAATTCACAGGGCTTTACTTAACATCTGTTCATATGTTTTGCCTCATTATTTGTTTTAGGTGGCTTTACACTTGTCTCAGGAGACGACATAAAGGAAACCAGAGATGTTGTGTATTATTTTTGTTGAAAAACTTCTTCATTAAAGATATTTCCTCCCTTTCCTTTTTCACTGATACCCCATTCCCGCTTTATTCTTACCCCATCTCCCCCTTGTAACAAAAATCACAGCAAATCACTGGTGGTTTAGCCAGAACAGAAAAAAAAAAAAAATAGAGAGGGCTGTTGGGGTGTTTTTAAAGTCTATTTCACTAAATACTGGGGTTCAATGCAGATAATTTTGATAATTATACCTATAATGTAACCATAAGAGAGATGTCAGAAGTCTCTGCAGGAGAGGCAGAGACCAGTGCTGGTGGGTAGGCAGGAGCAAAAGCAGTGAGGAAGGAGAAAGGAACCAGACAACTCTTCTGCCAACCTCAGTACTAGAGCAAACATGTTGTGGACTTCTGCAAAGGCTCAGATCCAGCCACAAGGATGAGCCATGGAGTGACTTTTTGGCCAACTTGTTGGAAACAAGATAATCTCATTAGGTACACACCAGCAGCAGTGGGGTCATTTCAGCATGAGATGTAAAAGTGAAGTTGCTTAAACTCTGAAGGTTCCTGCCTGTAGTCTGAGCTTCCACTATTTCCAAGACAGCTGTATACACTCTTTACACATAAAATATACCCCTATACTACACACAACATCAGTATCATGGTTAAAAATAAGCACTTTGTGTCTTTTTACTGATGACTGAATAGACACCTAAGTGGGTTGGGATTTGGTATGAGGACTCTCATTACAGAGGTCAAGGGTTCAATGTATTCAAAATCAATACTAACTGAGAGTTATTACCTTTGGGTGGCCTATGCAAAATGAGTGGTGGTTCTAGCCTAATTTCTAGTTGACAGATGTCTGTGCCATCAAAAAAATCCCATCATTGCATTTGGCATTCTTCACACAAGCCTCAGCATTGAAGCCAAAGACAGACTGGGCACAGAGGTGGAATTAATCTCTTGTGAAAGGCCTCTAGTTGGTCCTTCCAAAACAGAAATAAAACAGATTATGGAGGCAGTTTGAGGAATACCGAAGTGTTAGTTCTTGTAGTTGGCTCCTCCCTGTGAATAAAGAGATGACGGAATTTTCATGGTTTTTATCCAGCATCTTTTCACAAGTACCAAATTGACTTTTGCAGGGAAAAATATATAAGAGGCTTATTTGTGCTACCAAGTTAAGATTGTGTCAGCGTCTCTCTTAAAAACCCCACCAAGCCATAAGAATTTAATCTGGGCTAAAAGCTGGCAGAACCGTTTTCAGCCCTCAAGAATGTTTTAAACCCCATTAATAAATATGTGTTAGGCCATGTTAGGCCACTTATAAGCTAAAATACTCAAGGCTAAATAACAATAATAGAAAAAGTCCTTTCATCTGAGTGTGGAATGCAAAGAGGAAATCAAATGTCAAATATATGGCTTAAAAAGTATTCTTGTGTCTGTGCATCAAATGAGGACGCTTTGACAAGCCTTTCTGATTAAGTCTGAGGATACTTGAATGGTTCTTTTTGCTTGAACTGTTGGGAATATGTTATCAGCAGGTCCTGAAGACAGATCACAGACAACTTTAAAAAATGTGAGCAATAACATTTTGAAATAGCTGCAGAACTTTACTGTCATGAAGAAAAAATATGTAGATTTGGCTTACTCCCAATGGGAAGATGAGCTGCATAGTTTTGTGCAGCTTGAAGGTGTTAAATTTGCCTGGTGGGAAGACCAGTTAAAAGAGAATTACAGCAGTTTAAGCATGAAAAATAAGAGCAGGCTGCACATCAGCACTCTCAGTTCTCAAGCATACATTGTTAACCTTAATTCTTGTTTGCATTTGTCAGCTGAAAAAAGAAAGAAAACTGAAGATTTTAAGAAAAAAAATTACCATCTTATTTGTGCATTAAAAAAACACAGTGTTTTTCAACATTCATCTTTCAAGACCTCATGAGTCTGAAAAGAGATAGGTATTGTCCTCAAAACGCTTATAAGAGAAATGCTTTTAAATGGCATATAAAGGACTGGATCTGAAATCCACTTTAGGCTACTTTAAGCTCTGGACTTTGTGATGCCTCTCATTTGCTGTGGCCCTGTGCTGCTCTGCCTTGATTTCAGAAGAATGAGTCCAGATGTGAACCAGCCTGAAACCTAGTATGCAGCAAGCTGCTGTCTCCTCTAAAGAGAAGCATAACCAATGCAGGAACCCAGAGCTTGATGTGGGCACCATCTCATCAGACATTTAAGTTTGCCAAAAGTGAATGGACATTGTGCACAAAACAGTTTTGAGCCACATGACCCAGGAAAAAAATACTTCTCACCAAAACCATTAAATACACTGCAAGTTCCTTAATCAGAAATGCTTCTGTTCTGTTTATGTTTGAAGAGAAAATAATCCTACACAAAATACTTCAAAGAGCCATGGCACATTTATAGGAAGTATGCTAGATAAGCTAATACATTTTTTTTCTATCTCTAAAAAGCATGGAGCTAAACTGTAGATAAAAATAACAATCTGGGAGTACAGCGTGTTGATAGGAGTGTTAGTGCAGAAATACCAATGTTCCACTCACAGTTTCCAGAGATCATACAGTCTTAAATAGCAACTCATAGCCCAAAATCTGATTTACACAAGAGTCTGTAGTAGATCAAATAATCCCTAGATGAGCTACCTAAGTAGTCAGCAAAAAGAAGGAGAGTACTTCATCCTGATTTAGCTCCTAGCTCGAGTGCTGCTTCAAGGGGCTCCTTCCACAGTGATTGCACAGTGAAAGGGACATGGTTGCTCTGGTGCCCAGTTGGTGAGAGCCATGGTCTGGCCAAGGGTGGCTCAGAAGAGGACTGGTGGGAAGGAGGAAACAATAGCTCTTTGCTCCCTAAGCAAACACAGGGTTTACAGAGGCAAAACAGCTCTTTTGGGCTCACTTTATTAAGCCTTACGTATGATATATATACACAATGTACAGATATATTTTGTATCTGGGGAGGAATATTTGTAAACCTTTGTTCTGGGTGCAAGTGTATTGGTGCTGGCAGAGATGCCCCTGAAACCCCAGGACAGAACTCAGTGGGACAGGTGGACATGCCTTGTGGGAAGTGGTAGCCCATGGAAATCCACAGTGGGGCAGGTTTATCCTAGGACTGCAGCTAGTGGGAATGCCTCAGGCTGGAGCAGGGAAACAATGTGAGGAGGGAGTGGCAGAGAGGAGCTGTTATGGACTCACTGCAGGCCCCCATTCCATAGCACAGCTTAGGGGAAGTGGTGGAGAAGTCAGGAGTGAAGAGTAAAGTTCATCCTGGAAAAATGAGAGGGTGCTTTGGTGCTTTTTGGTTTTGTTTATCAACCCAACTTTATTTTAATTGGCAACAAATTAAATTTTCCGAGGTGGAGTCTGTTTTGCCCAGGACAGTAATTGGCAAGAGAATTCTGTGACCCATGAGCTTTTCCATCCCATTTTCTCTATGGAGAAGGGAGTGGGTGAGCAGCTGGGTGGGCATCTGGCAGCTGGCCAAGGTCAACCACAATCTCACAGCAGCAAATGAGTTGCCAGAGCTCCAATGTGTACCTTGTTGACTGTGGTATTTAACCACAGAAGAGAAAGCTGCTTATTGTCTCAAATTACCTATGAGAATTTGATTATGGTACAACATTCAGCATTTATGAGCCAGAGAAGCATCAGCTGCAGAATATCAACCCTGAAAAGAGAGCTGTTCTGAAACGTGCCAAATAACGTGGGCGCAGGCAGGAAGGCTCTTGCCAGACACTGTCACAGAGACACTGCTCTGAGGAGGCAGTTCCTTCAGAGTGAGAGGTACAAAGTGAAGACTTGCTCTTGTCCCTGTGCAAGTATCCCCAAGAATGCAGCTACAAAAAAAGCTGCTCCTTTAGCCCAACAGGATGCAGAGTCCAGTGCCACATCCATTGGGACAGGAGAATGCTTCTTTGACAAGGTGGGAACTCTACCATGAAGAATGCATAATGTTTCTTACAGTATTTTTAGAAAGTACAACAATTTACCAACATTTAGTGTTCTGGTGTTCCAGTGTCCTCATGTGCACACAGCTAGTGAGATGTATGTCTCTCCTCTTCAACTGTTCTGTATTGTGAAGGCATGAGGAGGTCCCCTATGCCAGTTCCCTGCTCTCTTAAGACATCAGGGACAAAGGCAGAATTTCAGTGTAATTGAGTTTTAAACCTCTCTGCTATAGGGAATGCACAGCTCTTTGATTTTATCTCTACCCAAGGAAAACCTTTCATTTTTTTTTTAAATGCTAGGTTTGATATGTTGCGTAGTCCAACTAAAGCTTTTAATATGCTTGCTAATATAATAGCCCTTGTGCACCTTGTGCTCACTGTGATTTAAAAGTTTTTCATTGCGAAAGATCTGACTGCTGCTGAGAAACTGAAAAAGCACCCCTAATCCCTCCCCCAATCCCTAAATAATTCTATTACCCAGTGAGGTTTGGTTTTTTTATGAAGTGTTGATTAAGTAAGGTGTTTAACTGTGTCAGTCAGTTTCCTGTTACAGTTGTTCAACTGAAGAGAAGTTCTACCAAAAAGCACAGAAAACGTTCTAAACCACTATTGCTCACAGCTCAGCATGGAGGCCTAGCTCCATTTCGCTCCTCCAAGATACCTCTAGGAGGAGGAACCCTATCTCATTACATTCCTTATCTCCCCCTACAGCTAATGAAGAGGGGAGAATGAGTGAGAGGCAATTCCAGAGAACAACTCCCATCTTCCTCTCTCCTTCCCCATTTGCTCCTTCACACTTCTTGTTATTGCTACGTTCTTCCTGAAGGAGTTTCACCTAAGCAGGCTGAATCCAGTAAGTATGAGTCAGGAATGCTTTAACTCTTCCTGATATAATGAGCAACCTAAATAACGAAGGCTGGAGCCAATTACCCTGAAGCAGTTGGAGCACTAAGTGAGCTCTGACAGTCCTGTGGTTCCAGAAGTAAAAGGCAATCAAAATATATTTGATTGTTGTGCTGAGAGCAAGAAGCAAAGTATGGGAGTCCCAAGGTTGCCTGGAACTGTGGAAAACAAGGAGAAAGTGAGATGGCTTTTGACTGTTGTCTGCAAACAGCACCACAGGTGCACTAAGGAGAGACAATCAGAAGGTAACCAGTTCTGACAGTGGCTAGTCCATAGGCATAACATTTTGTTCTGCTAAAAAGAAGAATGCCTGAGATATTAGGAACAGATGCCAGAGACTCTGGGAAATTACATATATGCAGAGTGACAGTTAAGGCAGAACAAGCCCCTCACTGATGAGAGTCGGGGGCCCCAGGGCCACTGCTGCTTTGCAGGAAGAGACTGTACCTTCCCACGTCAGTAAATGCTGGCTGTGAATTGCCGTGGTATCAGCAGAGGTAGTGGGTATCTGCAGCTGCCTGAAATTGTCGACCCAGACAGTGGAGTCACCTTCTCAGAAGCTCAGAGAGGAGAGAGGCTGGGGCTGCCTCAGGTCAGCCAGTTCCCACTCAAGGGATCCTTTGCTAGGCAGGGAGCGCGACAGGCTGAGACAGGGAGGACTTCCAGGACACACATGTCAGAGCTGTATCATAAGGTTTACTGCCTCCCTGGGTAAGTGACATTGAGGTTGGAAGAGAGATCTGTGAGCTCGAGCAACAGTGCTGCATACTCTGTCTGAGCCCCTGGTGTTGGTGTTAGTCTTCTAACTAACACCTGCAAGTGTGTAGAGAAAGGTCTTAAAAGCTTTGCAGTCGAGCTTTTTAATGGTAAGCTCTTTTGTTGTAAGGAAACAAAAGCTGGGCAATGTGCTCAGCTCCCAAAACACATCTTCTGCAAAGTACTGAGAAACTCATGAAGTTATGCAGAGCTGTCTGGTTCTGCCCATAGACCCAGGAGTCAGCTCTCTCAGAAGTCTTAAGCCCTGAATATCTAATGAATATCTCACCCTGCTAGCAGGTGGTGGGCCGAAGTTCCCCCCTTCACCTCGGCAGGGAGATGGATTCTAGGTATTCTAGAGCATGGAAAAAGGACTCCAGGCAACACTCAAATGCTGGGGACCCTGATGAGTGCAGGAATGGAGAAGCAAAGGAAGAGCATCATATAAACACATTCATAAGGAAATTCTGGGCTGCTGCTTTAGGGCTGAAATGGAAAGAAAGTTGTACATCAGATTTTAGAGATACTGAACATGCATCAGGAGCCAAAGGGAGAAAAGTTACCTCAGCTGAGAATATACAAAGGCATTTGCAAATGGCAAAGGCCAAGGAGCAGGACTTAGTAAAGCAGGTGCTACATAACAAGTCATATCATTTTAGACACTGTCTCTCACCTGTTTTCATCATACTTGCCCTTAAGTCACTGTCTGGTGCAAAAAAAAATATGAGAAAGTTGTTGTGGCTTCTCAAAGGTAACGATGAGCAGTTTTGCCTGTTTGTTTGTTTCTGGCTTTTTGTTTGACATAACTTACTGGATAATTTTTACAAATAAGGTAGTTTGAAGTTTGGTGATGAAAAGATGAAGACTGCCATGTTTGTGAATTAATAATGCAGAAGAGATGTAACAAAGGAGCAAACTGAGTGAAGCGGAGAGAATATTACATTTTCATTGAGTACAACATCAGCATACCATTGTCAGATTCAGACAGGGAGGAAATAATTGAAAGTTTTGCCACTCAAAGAAGTGTTTGAGCCACGAGCAACATTGGCAGCATGGTTGTTTGTTAGAAATCTCTTCAGTATGTTCAGGTAACTGGAACTTCCTTCTTATTTACATATATTATCAGTCAGATGCTGTTCTCAGCTCAGCTCATATACCCATGAAGCAGCTATAATGGTGGGCAAGGCCTGATCTGGGGTTAGCTCCAGCACAGCTGAGAGCAGTGTGTTGCACTAGGGTGTGTTTTCACCTGTTGGTGGGAATGGCAGGAGCATCTGCAATGAGCATGTTATGTAGAGGTTAAGACAATCAGTTCTAGTTTGCCTTCTGCTTAGCAGTGACTTCAGATAGGTGAATAAGGTGCTGATGTCATTAGCACTGCTGGAGGAGAGCGTGGGTACATTTTTGTATTGATTGGGCTAAATAAGTCTGCCTCCCCAGAAAGGACTGGGGTGCAGTTGGGTGAGGTCCCATCAAGCCTACCATGATGTGCTTGACACAGTTTAGATGCTGCAGGAATTTATTGCTTGGTTTATGATCCAAAGGCCGTTGAAATCTATACTGAGAGACACACTGTCTCTGAATCAAGACTTCATGTTGCCCTTCACACTCGTGCCACAAGAGAGTCCATCAGGATAACTGAATCTGAGAATACACAGAAGAAGGTTTTTTGTAGAGATCTCAATACAAATTTGAATAAACAAATCCAAGCCAGAGGTAAACATTTGGATAACAATATGTGGTCTGATAAAAACAGGTGGAAAATCCTCTGCTTTACTCTGGATAGGTGAATCCTAGAAAACCTATGGGCAGAAGTGCACAGCTCACCCTGCTGAGTGAGAATGCCCAGTCAAAGAGTAAGCACATGTGGCAAAAAAAAAATATTGAAGCATAAACCAAAACTGACTGCAGTAAGAAATGTCAGGAGAATAAACCTTACAATGCTTTACTGATGTTGTAGATATTGGTAGCATTTACTCCTTTCAGTATCATCTCTGGGTCTGGTGGTCTTCACCTTAGAAATGATCTGACCAAGTATGTCAGTTCCAATGTTACTATAATAGTGACATGTTTTATTACACCTATTAAATTTATAGTCTCACCTATCAGAGACTTCAGAAGCTGTGGTTATCTTCTGCTGATGAGGTTTTATGCCAGTCAACAGCAAAGCTCTAACATTAGAAATAGATGTAAATGGGAATTTTTCCCTGATTTTTACAATGTCTGTCCCATGCACTGAGCTCTAAATCTCATCTTTACTAAGAATATTGTTTGAACATCTGTTTATGCTCCAGGGAATGACTAAGAGCATTTTTATTTCCTCCTCTTTCTGTACCACATTTTTTTTAAGTTTTATTTCCCCCTGCAGTCTGTCAACCAAATCCAAATGTTTCACAGGCTGGAATATTTCAGGCAGCTCTCACCTCTTCAGAAGTCCATGTTAGTTTATCGCATTTAGAGACAGTCACAGCCTGTCCTTAATTACTGCCTACAAAGCTGACATGCTCAGTGTTAAGTCCCAGTTTCTGACTTCCTCATGAAACACCTTGGCCTTGACCAGATCTGCCCTCTCTGAAATAAGCTGTGAGGTGCAGGTGTGTTCTGTCTTGTTCTGCATGGGCCCCATCTCCCTGTCATCCACACTGTCTGACCACATCTGGATGCTAGAGCCAAGTGTGGACACAGCAGCCTGAAACCTACACTGTAAAATTCACATGGGACCCTGTCACTTGTTTTCAGCATTAAAATTAATCAGCTGCGGTCTCGTAGTGTGGATTCTCTGACTTTCAGTTTTATTTTTATTCCTTACATTGGAAACCAATTTGTCTTTAAGGTACTTCCTCATAAGAGTTTCAGTTCAGGTGATGAGTAAGTTTTCATGCAAGTTTCTCAGTTGTCACTCTTACTCTGCTATGTTTCATATTTCCAGTGAAAACATGCTAACTTCTGGATGAAAATAAACCAAAATATACACTCTGGGTGCACATTGGTGTGCGCCAAACACTACCAAGCATTCAGTTTACAGGATTAGACTAGACCCAGTCCAAAGTAAACCCATTCCAAAATGTGTACATGTCACATCCTCTGTATCACCTGTTGTACTGTACACATCCCTTCCTACTGTGCAGCACCATTTGCTAATGTAGACCCAGCCTAAGAGGATATTAAAGCAAAGCTATTGCAGGTCACATGAAGCTGTCTTAGACAAGTGGCATGTACTTGGCAACTGAAGGGTGTAATAATCGTGTAGCATGATAAATGGCCTGGAGTGATCTAAATTCTGCCATTTAATTTTCTGGTTGTGGACAGTATCAACATAATTGTAGTGATGTTTGTGAATACTAAAGATTATAATATGAAAACCTGGCATCTTGAAATACAGCAAACGTCCTGATTTGGATTCTCCTCTTTCTTATTTTTGTATAATCTTTAAAGGAATTGCCCCCAAAAAAATTAACATGAACATTATCTTTCCAGAGAGCATTGTCATGCCCTCAGAAATGTGCAACAAGATATCTCTGTTGCATCCTGTGTGAGCCCATGATCTCCTTGAGAGCAGAGGTGCTCACTTGCAGGAGCAGCCAGGGGCTTCACTCCTCAGAAAATCACAGTAAAAATGGAGATGGGCACTGCTTTTTTAGTCACAGATATTCATCTAGAGGTAACTCGTTGACCCACAGGACCTCAAAATTTGAAGCTACATTTACAGGTGTCTTACTTGCTCCAAGCCCTGTGATCTTCAGGTTGCCAGATACAAATGTGATGTTGTGGCCAGCAATCTTTCTGATGCTGGGTTGGGTGGGTGAGTAAAAGAACATGTAGAGAGCCAGTTTCTCAGTGTATTTACCCAGAACTTAAAATGAGCAGAAAGTTTAGGAATTGAGAAATTTTTTCTTATTACTATGCAGGGATTGGAGAAGTCAGTGGAGAATGTGCCTTCTCTATATCAATTCCCCCTGATGACATTGTGGCAGCCACCATAACTACAAACAAAAGCAAAATTGGATGGGGAACCAAGCTGAACTGAGAGCAAGAGAAAGAGTTTTATTCTCAAATATCCATGGCAGGATAGCTGTTTCCCTTGGAAAGATTGAACAGCTGGGAGCACTGTTCAGTGTACAGTGACCAAGGACAACTCCTCAGTTAAGGATGACTTAATTTGTCCTCCTAGTTAGACACACTGCAAACTGCAGAGGATGAGAGCAGACCTTAGTGAATTCTTATGATGCTCCTCCTGCCTAGTCATGCAAAAAAACCCAGAAATCATCAGAGATGTGTTAATTGCAGGAGCCTCAAAGCAAAACTAGATAATATCTCCCAAGGGAGGAGCATGCCACCAAACCATGAATAATGTTTACTGCATGGGAATTGGTATACAATAAATTACCCTTGTCTTTTGTGTGTTCTCACCAGCACATGGAGGCAGTGGATTACAGAGAAAATTACTCTGGGAGTAAGATCCACTGATCTTTAAGAAAGGTATAATAATACCCATTTTTCTGCCTTTTGCATGTTGCTTTCTCTTTGCAGTTTCCTTGGTCTTGTAAGCCTATATGTCATTTGTAAACAGGGAAATATACCCTCATGAGAGTGCTTGGGAAGGAAGCATTGAATAGTGCTTGTATGATTTAAAAAGAGAAAAAAAAACAAAGAACAAAAGAGAATACAACAACCCAAATAACAAATCAAATTATTTGGATAAGCTATTCAAAACTACATTTTAGCCATGCAAAAAGGAAATGGATATTTTGGAATGCCTGTTGAGGATCAAATCCTACAAATTGGCACCTACCTGCAAATTGATCTCTACAAAAGAATGTAACAGAATGCCTATTCTTTTAAATGAAAGGGACAGTAGCACTTCCTAGAAGCTCTAATTTGCAAAAATTTTTGCAAGTGCAGATGGAAAAAGGCTGACATACATACTGGTGTGATTAATTTTTTTTGTCATGAGGAAAGGGAAGAAAGCATTCCAGTTCCAAAGGCAAAACAGCCACTCATTAGAGCCTGTGTGTAACAGATCAGGTGAAGAAGAAATTTTGTGTTGCAGGTATGAAACAAATTGGAAGTTTCAGATTTTTTATGGAAGGCAAGAACATAAATGGTACAAGCCCCTTTGCCTAGCGGGCTACTTAGCAAGGTAGGAAGGAGGTGCTGATCTCATCCTCCTGGGTAACCAGTGGGGGGACACATGGTAATGGTTCAAAGCTGTGCCAGGAGAGAGTCAAGCTGGACCTTAGGAAGCATTTCATTATCAAGAGGGTGGTCAAACACTGGAACAAGCTTCATGGACAGGTGGTAGATGCCCCAAGCCTGTCAGTGTTGAAGAGGGACTTTGACAATGCCCTTAAGAACCTGCTTAACTTGATCAGCCCTGAACTGGCGAGGCAGATGATGATTCTAGGTCCCTTCCATCTGAGATGGTCTGTGCTAAGGGAAGAAAGGGAAAAGGAAAGGAAAAGAAAAGAAAAGAAAAGAAAAGAAAAGAAAAGAAAAGAAAAGAAAAGAAAAGAAAAGAAAAGAAAAGAAAAGAAAAGAAAAGAAAAGGAGAATCAAAATCTTACTTTCACTTTGCTGTATGAAGTGAATTGTATCAATTTCCTTCACATTCATATGTCTTCACCTTAATGTATAATATTTACTTGCCCAGCTGGATTTCATCTGTGGCTTTTAGTACCCTTAATAATCTTTATAATTGCAATAAAAAACCCCAGCTGCCAATGTCCTGGACCCCTGATGGCCATGAATTGGAATCTCAGCTCAAGGACATACTGGTGTTAAGGAAATCAATCTAAACCCATAGTTCCTTTAACTCCTGAGTTATCTGAGGTATAAAAGAGCATGAAGAGTGAATAAACACCCCTATTCTTCCTGAGTGGTTCTCATGAACTGAAATGTGGTTTTGATGTCTGTACCAGATCTGTTTGCAACTGCAGGAGTGTAAATGCATGAAGGACATTTTTATCTAGTACATTCAGTCTGGCACCTTTTGTCAAAACAGAACTCAAAACATTTGTGTCAGCCAAAGCAGGTGTTTGGCTGTTAATGGAGCTGAAGCGAAAGTTTGAACATTGTGTAGGATGAAAGATGAGCTTGAGGAATGTCTAGAGACATTTCAGTGTGTAAATATTCCAAGCCTCTCAGTGTTGCCCGATTCAAGGAAAAATAGAGACAAAAACAAGCTTCTGGCAGCCTCCACCCCCATGTCTTCCTCTCTGTTTTCCTCCAGTAGGGCTAAATGCAGGCAAATAGGGAAGGCCAATATGCCACAGAAAATAGACACATCTATTACTAGCCAATGTGCTGTCATGGCTCAGTTGGAGTGCAGTTTGCTGAATTTTCTTTTTCACTTCCAAGGACTGCCTGTCCACGGTCTCCTTCCTCTCCCTTCCCATCAGCAGCACCTATCCTGCAGGCTGGCAAGCAAATGTGGGGTCAGGAAACAAATGCTGAAGTTCCCAGCAGGTGTCTAGAGCCCAGCTCTTTCTTCAAGAATCACTTTATTTTATGTATATTTGGATAATGGATCTGGCAAAAAACAAATTAAACTGTGTAATTTATCCTGATTTGACAAAATGCAAAGTATTTCTTGGAGGAATTTAAGATAAAATTAAAATCTGTGGTCTACTCCTCGCATAACAGTCCAAACACTCGGAATAAATGATAGCATATCAGCTAGTTCAGCCTTTTGACAGTATGAAGTCCTTAATCTTCAGTCATTATGGTTCTCTGATTGCCCCTTCTCTGGCTGTTAATACCTCCTCCTGAGTCCTAGTGTCAGGAATTAGCTGCAGTAATTCTATTTCAATTACAGCCAATTGATGATAATCTGAATTTCTGATATGCTTCATATAAAATTATTGTCAGGCTGGTACATTAACTCTGTGTTTGTGTACCTTTCCTTTAGGGAAAAAAAAAAAAAAAAAACCAAAACAGAATACTTTTATTTGCAAATTCACAAATTTTGCAAGTTCTTTCATGATCACCAAAGCAAATTAAAAAAAAAAACAGTACAATGTACACCACTAGTCTGTGAAGGATACAGCTGAATTTGTCAAAGAGGGATAAAACCTTGGGGTGCTATCTGAATCATCAACTAAGCCTGGATGATCAGCTAGTGCCAGTGATTACAAAATACCACCCACAACAGACACACTCTCCCCACACACACTGTGTATCAGCTTCAGATTTCAAGGAAATGCTGATCCTTTATCCCGAGTGTGTCTTTGTTTCCTGTGATCCAGATTAGGCACTTAACAGCTCCCAGCTGGGTTAACAAAATTCCCCATACCTAAAATGATGCATCAGCTGCAGCCATAAAAGTCAACTTTCTGCTGCTTTCAGAGCCAGATTGCTGTCTAGAAATAGTCCAAAAGCTCTTTGGTAAGGTGAATCTTTCTGTTATAGTGATGTGGTTAGGATTGCATGACATCAACTGCAACCTTCATTATTGTAGATTAATTTGCAGGAGCTATATTGAAACAGCTCCAGTTATCAAAACAGCAGCCCAAAACCCAAAACCCAGTAGTGATGATCAACAAGCTAGATACCTCTCCCAAATTTGGAGTTATCAGCATTTTATAGCACCCTATTCTTTCTCACTTTCTCCTGTTAAAATGTGTCTTAGGACATGAGAGATATCACATCCTATCTATCCAGTCCTACTGAAGGAAAAATGTTGCATCCACGTAGCCATGGCTTGGAAAGAGCATTGACTGGGAAAAAGTGCTTTCAAGAACAACACTCCTAGCCATGTGACCAGGTTACCACCTGTGCAAGACTGCACAAAAAGAGCAGCTCACTAGATAGTTCTGACCTGCAGCAGACTGCTGCAAGAGCCAGATGTGTGTCCTGCCCTCCACAGGAGGCTGACGTGTCTGTGGCAGGGAAAGCAGCGTGCACAGTGCCTCGGCCAGCACTGGTCACAGTCCTGCATTGTTAGCAAAAGTCAAAGGGGAAAGCAGATTTGTACTAACATGTCAGAGTGTGATATTGGACAACTGAGATATGGGCACTTTTTTTGCTGCCCTCTGACATCTTCTGTCTCAGACAGTGCAGTTGCCTGCACTATGTCTTAGGTAGAAACAGCCCTGACAAGAAGTGCAGGAAAAAAGGGTCTGGAAAAGAAACTGTAGCAATTATGAACAATTCAGAACTGTAAACCTGGTTGCTGGTTTGGGGTTTTTGTTTTCCTGTGAAGGAGATGGGAGAGGGATCCATATCTGTATCCTACTGCATTGAAAGAATTTATAATTAGTACTTTTTCTTAGAAATACATATTAGACATGGAATAAAAGGAATTACATTTATACTGCAGTCTTTTCTGTTCATATATATATGTCTAATGTCTCTGCTGCCTGGTTTTGCTGGTTGTCTTGCACACCATGACTATTCCTGAGAGCATATAACCTTGCCATTTTGGTAGCGCATCCAAGGCCACCCTACCTCCATATGCGTAATATGCAGCCACTTCAGGTATGTGTAGGAAATCTAGCCAGCCTGGGCAATTGCAGAGCTGTTGTACATGTGAAGATCAATTCTGCACTGCTGGAACAACACTACTCCCACCATGCTACTGGTTTTAGAGTTACACACACTGACAGGGACATATGAACATAAATGCTGTGAAAGCAGAAACTAAGGGGCCGTGGGACCTGTGCTGTCTGAACAGATACAGGAGCCCCCAAGTTCCAAATGAAATGGACTGACACAGTCCTGTAAAAAAAATACCATCAGGGAGAGGGAGAAATATATTAGGATGTTTGTAGGTCATTGTTAATTAAAAAAGCATCTGATTATCATTAACATAAATTGTCACTGAAGGAAATGGGGCCTGCATTGCAAGAGACAAACTTGCTGAGTTAGCTTAAATTGCCTGGAATACATGTACCATGTGATGGAACCAGTGAAGAAATTGAAAACAAATTATAAATTTGCATGTAGGTAACTGATTCAGAAAACAGTTATGCTGAAGTTGAACCTCAGTGTTTTGTTTAATTGCAATAAAGCAGTATAGGCAGGATTGGAGCTAAAGCTGTAGGAGCAACAAATTTGCTATAGCTGAAAAAATATCTCTCCATTTTCAAAAGCTAATGTGTGAAAGAGAGCAACACAAAAAGTCAGAAACTCCTGATATTTAAAGGTGTAGCTCAAGAAAATAAAATCTTATCACCTACATTAAGTGGTATCTCTCCATTTGCCAGGTGCTTCTGTGCCAAGCACTCTGATAGTTTGATTTATTAATTCTTTCCTACACACTTTTCCACCTACTTAGAATTTGACTTGGTCATCTTCTTGCTCCAGAATTCATTCTGCTTTGCTCTTGGATTGCCAGTGGCTATGCCAAGAATAGCCCTGTGATTGACACAGTCTCCAAAGCACTTGGAAAACTGTATCTGAAACTCCACAATTTGGACGGCTTTGGAAGTGAAATGTCTTTTGTTCTGTTTCCCTATTGTGTGGAAGAAAGACACTTGGAAGATCATCTGAAAGAAAGAAAAATACTAAATCAAGCAAGAAAAGCTGTAAATTCTACTCAGATCTTTAATTTACTTTCTGTGATACACAAAGTGTTTACAATGATGTACAACTGGAGGAGATATATCTTGGTAGGAACTTTTTGAATAATTTTGAATTTTTTTTTTACCATAACAACAGGCAGTTTAGCAGCTGGAATTTTGGGATTACTTTACAAAGTTACCTTATTAAGTAACATGATTAAGTACTCTGTGTTTCCTTACTGTATCTCCATTTTATCTATTGTGGTTGATGCTATCTAACTAAGAAAGTAGACTACTGAGGTTTGCCTTCAGAGTGAAAAGCATTGGAGGTAGGACTGCAAAAAGTGTAGTTTAAAAGTACTTGTCTCAAGAAATGTAACTCAGTGATTCTGCAAAGTTAGTTTATACTGTCAGAAAACAAGAACAGCTACCAAGATATATATGCACAGATGTATGAGATAACCACTAAGGTAATATGTTAATTGTAATATCATCTGCAGATAGTAAACCTGAGGAAACCAACATCACTCTCTTGATTTTGTTGGAGCTAAAAGGATTTACATGAACCACATATTTGCCCTATGTCCCATTAATGTATTTATCAGAGTATCATATCCCTCTTCTGAAGAAGTGTACTTGGAGATCAGTTCCTGTGGAAAGTGCTGTATCATTAAACATTAATTAAACCATTTACATTATGATAAATTAATAGCTCATAGAGTTTATTAGAGTGATATCTCTTCTACAGATACTCTAAAAATAAATGCCTTATTTCTTTTAAAAGTCATTGGGAATTTTTTTTAATCTTTTATCTTTTAATTTTCTTTCCTGAAGGTCTTTAATTTTAGAGCAAGAACAAATCCTACCTTCAAATGTGCCTTGCTGTTTTGGACTGGGGACTGTTTCTGCATTTCTGAAACCATTTGAAAATGCCCAGACCCATATGTCTGCTGAATTTGAAAGCAGGTTGAGCTCTCTAGAAAGTCTTTCATTTTTATGATATTTCAGCTGGCCTCTGACTGTGACAACCAGTTATGTGCTTCCTGAAAGTGTTCTCTTTGCTCCTCTTAAATTTTTCTCTAGCAGGTGCCTTTCCTCTGCAGAAGGTGACTGGGATCTTCTCTTCAGCTCTTGTTCCCAGAGATGCTATCAAGGGTGAAACTCTCTGTGCCATTGTCAGTTTATCATGTCATGTTTACCTTAAAACCCTAAATCTGGGGTCCCTGGTAGTGGGGTAGCCAGATGTGTAAAGTGAAGTTGTTGTCCCTGACAAACAGACCAGAGCTAGAATTGTGGCCTAAGGGCATAATGTTTTTGACAGAACTTCCCCTGCTCTGGGCAGAGTCCTAAAAATGCACTCAAGGTGCACATTTATTGACCAACAGTCACTATTTTGAACCCTTTGGATATTAAATGCATGCTTCTCATATTAAAAATATTGCTTCAAAGGAAAGAAAATTCTGCGTGGTTAATACTCCTTTGTCTGCCCATTGTTACTTGTCTTTAAAGGAACTCACTCTTCAAACCGTTCTCTTTACTCATCTAGAAAACTCAGAGCCTTCTAACATATCCTAAAATTAAAAAACTAGTCCCTTTCTGGATTTAAAGAAGGGTGGTTTTTATTTTTAATTCCCTGATGTCTTGATACCTGACTTAAAAAACAAACCTATTTTGTTTTTCGTGCAGATATTCAATGATACTAAAATATGCATGTACAAAAAAGGCTCAACTGTGCACAGGTTCTTTGGGGAAAATGTTTGTTGACATCAACAAGATTTTTTGCTTGAGTAAGGTCCTCAGGATCTGGTCTGATAGGTGTCTTGAGGTTTTCTGCCTGAATTGTGCTGTGATGACAGCCACAGTGACAGTAGTAGCAGACCAAACTTTGTTTTTTCAATGCCTGTAAACCCAGCTCACACACAGGTACACTGGAAAGCCCACTTCTTACCCTGGGCAGGTGTATTTACGTATGCAAAACAAAGTTTCAGTTGCCTTTAAGCATGTAAATTAGCCCCTTATGTGTCTGCTTGTTAACATGTGCCTCAGAATTAGCTAACGTGCACTGAGCACAGATTTTTACTATATTCCAGAGAAAATAATGTCTTCAAAGGAAAATAAAGATGAGGCATTTTGTTGACTTTGCTCTTATTCTATCTGTTCTAGGAAAACTGAGGACATATTTCATTTATGAAAAGCTACTTCAACCAGCTTAACAATCAAGTTAGAGTCACCTCAAAAGTAACATATTGCCTTTGTCACTTTTCATATATTTCTATATTTTATGTACTGCTTTTCTTGGAGAGTTTGCTTTTGAATCACTAAATAGTTGAACAGACTGTCACTAGAAAATGCTTTGGAATTTTTATGAGCATATTTTTATTGTAAATATTAATTTACAGCGGAGCTATTTCAGTACCAGACCTTAAAAAGCAGTGCCATGAAGATTGTTAGCTAAAATAATTTTTAGTTTCTGGGATTCATTAAGTAAAATGTTCAGCTGCAGATGGCAAATTTTAGTCTGAATTAATAAACATATAGGTCTGCTGGTTTGCAGTATTAGTTTAGCTTGTTTGCCTTTTCTGTGTATCCATAAAATCTTTGAAAACTTTAAGATTTATCAGAGTCTTTCAGAAGAAAACATAATTATGGCACAAAGTTCATTTTTCCTTGCTCTGTCTGTTGGGATCCCAGTGCATTTCCAGGTAACAGGCAAATTAGTATTTTCCTGCTTAACTTGTCCTCCTCCTTGAAGACAGGAACAGCATACCATAACACCATAAAAATTACTGGGGTGAAATGTGTTGCCCCAGTCCTGAATCTGGTCTGTGTTTGGGCTCTACATATGCCAGCTTAGACTGTGCTCTGTGTTTCAAACCATTGTCTAAATTTGGCATTAGACGGACAAACAGGTCTGTTCCTGGGGGCAGCCCAACCCTGCATCTCTGCTGACTGCAACGGGACTTGAGAATTCTGCCTCTCCCTGTGCCCTGCCCATCCCCGAGGAGATGGGGATGGACGAGCCCATCATCCACTGCCCTGCTCAGAGGGCTGAGCTCAAGGCCCGAGGCAACAACCCACACCTTCGTCTTTCTTCACTGGAAACTTCCCCTTTTCATTAGGCTTGAGCTGGTAAGTGAAATTTATTAGCCTAAACTGGGCTGGAACTGATGAGATTTACAGTGATATATAGAAGAAATGCCGAGCTGGAGAAAACGGATGGAAAATTGAAATGATAAAGTTGTATTGGGAGCTTGTTGAGGTAATTGAAAAGCCTTGTTATGTTGTATTGTGATGGGTTCAAATAAAATATAGGTGCAATTTGTCTAGATCATGCCTGCAGCACACTACAAAATAGATTCCTCTCCTCTAGAGTTAGGGATGTGTTCAATTTTTTCCTGTCAGTGGGCATTGTGAAGGGGTGAGATGAGACTAAAACTTCTCTTAATTGATGTAGTTGACAGCTCGGCATTTTTTCCCACCACACTGCTTGCAGGAGGTCAGGGAGTGTTCTTCAAAACACCCAGAGGCATTTCTGCAAAGACCTCCAGCACACCCATTTTTGTCCCCCAGCAATCTCCCATGCTCTATTCCATGCTCTCTCTTTCCCAGAGAAAACTGATTAGCTCTGGTGCATTTCTGAAGCTCAGTGCAGCACCTTCTGCAGGCCCAAGGGTAGTCTGCTTTCCAGCAGACCACTTCTAGCACAGCCACCCTGTGGCTGAAAATTGCTTTCCATACCCTTCCTCAACACTTGTAGGCTCCAATTTGATTATTTCAGGTGTTCAGAAGATTTTGTCTAAATGTATTCCCAATACAGTAGTGAAAACAAGTCAGATGCTATTAATAATGCAGAGGAGGAACTAGGTTCTCAGACAGGTATTTTATAATTACATGGGCAACAGCATTGTAACAGTCATGGTGATCTAAGATTGTAACAGCAGCTAAGTTTGCCCAGAGAAATAACATCTTTTATGTAGCCAGTTTGAGCACCTAGGGAAAAAAAAAAAACCAGACTGTTTTTTACTCTGTGAAGGGCTTGTGTTTTTGATCCATCTTTTCATTCTAATCAGTTGTTCTAATAAAAAATATTACCTGTGTCTACAAACCTTGCCTTGCAAATACATCTGACTTGAATCAATAAATAGATCTTCTTTGCACAATAGATAATCATATGATAATTCAGTGCCAGAGAGTTTGTCAGTAGTGACATATAAGCTGCACACAAGATCTTTTTAAATATAACCATATTAAATGTATTTTGAAAAATACTTGCTGTTTGAAAAAAGAGTAATTTTATTCCTCTGAATGGAACCTGTAATGTGCTTGTGCAGTGGAATTCATCTTTCTCTGTCAATGTAGTATCTTTCTCTCTTTCTCCATAATGCCCTTCATTCTCTGCTTTGTGCAAAGGATATGTATTGACTTTGCAGAATTGCTGTAGCAAGCTGCAAATGATATATTCAAAGAAAAATCCCTGCTCAGTTCCCATAGAGAGAACATGAACAGTGCTGGGCAATCAGAGTTATGCTGCATTTTGTATTGTCACATTCAGTGCAAGCAGGAAAAGCAGCCCAAGAACAGACGTCACTGACTTAAGTTCTGACAATAGAAGCCTGTTCCTTTTTCTATTCATATAGAGACATCTGAAGTGTTTTTCCTTCTTCACTTTATTTCTTTTCTATTAGCCCTTGTCATCATGCATGGCAAGAAGACAATCCTTGATTACCTATAGTTCTCTCACTGCAGACAAGGGTATAGCTAGCAATTTGACAATTGCTTGTTTACCAGCCAGCATCCTACCTGCGATTTGTCCACAGCACACACTTCATATCCTGTGGTACAGGTACCACAGCAAATAATTCACTCCTTTTACTTAAGTGGTGCAGTTAGAGATATTCAGAACTGGTTTAGTAAATGCCTGGAAGAGCAGAAAATCTGCTCATCAGCATTCCATTAGAAGTGTTGTGGGAGAAAAATTGTTAAGAGTAGGTAGAGTTGTAATAGTACAGTTGTGTGTATTTTTCCTTTGTTTTCATTTGGAAATTCCACATGCCCTGATAAAAATAAGCAAAATGAAATGGGTGCAGTCAGGGAGAGGCCAGGCCGAGGCCAAGATGACATGGCAGTTCCTTGGCAGCTCCCTCTGAGGCTTTCAGCCATGCAAGTCCCCTGGTGCCCTCCATCTAAGGTGACATTTTGAGATGTGAATAGGACTTGGTAAACTTTCTTGCTGCTGTCTTGAAACCAAATCAGGTTTCAAACTAAATTAATAAAGTCCAGAGCTGTAAAGCTGACTCCTACTCTTGGGATTCCCTGCCACTGCTGTGGACTTTTAAAGACTTGTGTGAAGGAAAAGCTAATGTATCTCTCAGCAGGAGAAAAAGAGAATATTTTCCTCGGTGACTCCAGATCACAAATTACTTTTCTGAAGACACTGATGGAGCAGACCATGCTCATGGTCTTTTTTGCAGAAACAGAAGTCCATATTTTAATTTAATCTCTTCCTTATGAGATAGAAGATGCTGAATCCTACAGACCTTCCAACAAACAATAAACTAAAACAAGACTAAAATGATAAACTGATAATTAAGTTTAAGGAGAGGTGGCAGAGACAAAGACTTTATTTTAAAGAACAGGAGATAGCCCAAAACAAGGCTGTATTTCCAGATGGCCACCAGATTTGCATACATGCTTGAATAAGGTTTTCTTTAATTAATATAGAAGAAAGGTCACTAAGAAAAAAGCTGTGTCAGATTTGCCTTCCCCACCCTACATAAGCAACAGAAGAGATAAATCACTATATTAAGTGACTGTGTAAGGCAAAACAAACAGGAAAAATAAAGGCAGAGCAAAGAGGGAGGGGATCCCTCTTTTCAGAGGAAGAAAAAAAAAAACAAAGTTTTTCTGACAGTGGCAAGCTCAGATAACCCCTTGAGAAGGATTAAAATCAGGCCTCCCTCCCAAGGGGAGGGGAGGCCTGAAGGACACATCACTGGTTCCTTGGAAGAAAAGGAGAGTGAAGGCCAAAAGCAAAGCATGTGATGGAGAAAGTCATGTCTTGGATGAGAGGTTCTGGGGTACATCTGTATACATGTGGCAGAACAGGCACAGCCATATACATATCTTTGTGTCCTGTACTGAAGTCTTATTAATTTCTCCACTGGATTTTGTGTGCATACATGCTTTTTGAACAGACTGTACAGCATTCAGGAGTTTCACCATTGTAGCATGTAACACTCTGTGCTTTCTTGGCTGCAATATTCTTCCCTGTGGACATGACAACTTGAAAGCTATTCCTATTACTGGTTTAGTAACATTTTACAGAGATGGATGTGACTTTATGACCGCATATATTCCTTTCACCATTCTTGTTATAGATGCAGTGTCTTGCTATGTCACTTCTTCAGCGATGTGCAATATTGTTTTATTGCTTTGGAAACTTACTGCTTTTGGGTCTTGGATTCATTTTATTGTTTGGTGTATGGAATCTTTTTTAGTTAATATTCATTCTTTTTGCCTTCTCAAATAGATTCTATAGTGCCCTTAACAATTGTATTTTAAAAATCCATGATTTATTGCACAATACAAACCAATACAGATTAGGTCATGATCAACTACAAAAGCAAATCAATGGTTAAATAAACACCCACTGTTCTAAAAAGTCACAGAGGTGCTACAAAAATTCCATCATATCAATTTCTCTGACATCTCTTGGTGCAAATATACCATTCTAGTATTTGTAAAGAGTGTTTCTTGTTAGCCACCTCTAAAGTGACACTACACACAGTCCACACCTGCAAAATCCAAACCCTCTTTTCTTGTCAGAAGAATAATGAATCAAGTTGGATAAAGTGAGTCAGGAGCATAAGAGGGAAACATAAAAGCTGTTGTATGACATGCAATAACATAAAAGTGGAAAATAGTTGTTTTCCTGCTTTCTCCTCTTTTGCTCCTTCACCTCTGTAATTTAGGTAACTTGTAACTCATGTCTTGTTTCAGTCCTGCGTGACAGAAAGCTATATGAACACATAGGCAATATCCATATATAATGCTTCATCTTCAAAGTCTTCCTTGTAGGAGAACAGTGTAAATACCTTGCAGCATACAAAATTCTCTTGTTCAAACAGCGATAGCAAAATGCTTCTTTCATCTCTCAGAAAGCCTCTAAATTTTAAAACAACTCAGCATGCTGCATTTTCTAGTATTTTTTTTTACTTTGTATGGTTTTAGAATTATGTATAGTATGGTGGCAGGGAGAACTTCAAGTACTGGAGATGAAAGATTCACTTTTTTCATGTAAGGACACTTAATCACAACTGTGCTTAATAAATGCTCTAGATTCAAAAATTGATTTTTATTGTTCATGTAAGGTTTAATAGTTTTACTCCTTTTTTTTTTCATTTAAAATTGTAATTTTATTTCATGTTTTTGAGGAAGGAGTTGAGACACTTCTTCATCCACCTGTTCTGTATGTGCATTTCACATACGAATGTTTGAAACCTTCTCTCATTTTTCCTGAAAAAGCCTGTTGGTTGAAAACATGCAATGCTGCAACAGGTGAGTTGAACACGCTCTTTGCCACATTCTCTCAACTCTAATTTCAGAGGCACAGGAAAGCACTCTTCAGATTGCATGATTCAGCTGTGTACTGGGAGGGGAGCATGAGATGGTGAAAATATAAGTTCCTCCTATTTTACTGTGTAGCACAGGTCTCAGAAAAGATAAGTCACAGGCACATTTCTGAATCACGGCCCTGTGAAAGAAGACAACACATGAGACAGAATTTAAAGTGTGTAGCCACATCTGCTTTAGTAAACACAATGTTTGGATAACCCACTTGGCTGTGTATGTGAAACTGAGAAGTTCATTTATTAAATGCATGGATTTGTTCTAGTGCTTACTCTGTGTATCATAGAATTCTCTTGTGTTTTCTGTGTCACATAGGAGTGTTGCCTTATGTACTATATATTTATCTTTAATTATAAACTTAAACAATAGACAGTACTGCATTTTATTTTCATGGTACTGTAGTACATGCAATAATCAAAAGACATCCATTAGAGTTGCCATTCTTTTAAAGCTGTCATATGTATTTTATTCCGACTTTTTTCCCCCTACTGCAGTCCAGCTTCAGGGAAGAAAAACAAGCTCACAGACTACACTCAAACTGAAATGCAAACCTTGTAAGTGGCATCTATTTAGTCTTTAAGATTGTAATCAGACTTATTCCAAGTATACCACATTGAAGAAGAGGAATGGGGATGTGTTCATGTACAAGAAGAAGTAAGTGCATTGATTCAGTAACCAGCTCATTTCTAGCAAGAGGTCATTGTTCTTGCCATCATACTTGAAGTAGTAATGGTGTTCTGATATTTTCCAGATGTTATTACAAGTATTCTGTCCTAGTATTAGGGAAAAGTGGTACTGAGGGGTCTATTTTGCCTTATTTTTGTCAGAAGTGTGCCGAGTGTCTGTGGCTGACCAGTAATGCTGACAAAGGCCATTCCTGCCTCCTCCAACTGCTACATTAAAAATGTTCCATCAGCCTGAGGATGAGCTCAAAGATGAACATTAAATAGAGGAAACTGGGAGAACATTGTATGGCTTCCCAACACACCCAAGTCTTCATTTATCATAGCTGTAATTCATCATTTGTTTTGGGCACTTTGCCAGCATTCAAACTTCCAGCAACTTCTCTCCAGAGATCTGCCCTTTTTCTTCTGTAATGCTGAAATGACTATGTTATGATCAATATGAAAAATGCAGGGCCAGAAAACTAGCCAGTGAGACCTTAGTTCTGCAAATAATCATTAGTGCAAATCTGGAGAGAAAAAAAGAAAACAAAAAACCACCCAAAATAAATCTTGACTGTATAAGCTGAATCCTCATCTCAAGATCTAATTGTTGAGGGACTGGCAGCATCCCAGGTAATCGATAATGAGATTTAGAGTCTCCTACTGCCACTCACCGGCTTGGCCACAGACTGATGGGGCACAGCTCTGCTTAGTGGAGTTGCTTGAGATTTACCAGTTGAACTGAGACAGGGAATGGGCTGTCTGCTGGCAGCAAAAAGGAGTTATTACTACAGGGAGCTATTAAAGAGATAATAACCTCCTCATACCCAAGTGGACAAGTTTCCCTCTCTTTTTCATACATACACATCATCAAAGTTGGTGCAAGTTTGCTGCCTTCCCATTTTGTGCAGAAAGATGAAGGCTGGCACAGGAATGGTGGATAAGAAATACCTGCCCTCCTGGTTGCTTCAGGTCAAGACCGAGACGAATCACTTGGCAGAAAGGATGCCTTGTTCTGCTGCTGCCTTTGCAGTTGTTGTTCTGTGGATGGGGAGTGCTTCAGCAAGCCCAGCAGCTTTTATGAACACTAAAATGATCTTTAAAGGTGGATGTAAAACCCCTTTATTATTTGGTTGTTTTTCCAAAGTCTTACACAAGTCCTCCAGGAAACTTTACTGTTTGCCCTCATAAAAGTACTCTGACATTAGTCTCAGCGTGTTTATTAACTAAAATCGAGCCTTCCAAAGAAATTCAGCTTTCATCTCCGTACCCTTTTAGTTAAATAAAGGACCGCTTCGCCTCTCCGGTGTGACTTTTGGTCTACCTCAGCAGCCAGTGTGGTGCCTTTTTGGAATCCTCCCGAGATGTAAGCAGCCCTGCGGAGGGGAGACCCGCGGTTGCTCTCCTGTAGCCGGGGGGCTGCGTGGAGCCCGGGGGCCGCAGCTGGGGCGGGGGTTCCCCGGGAAGGAGGGCCGGGGGCGGCGCAGGAGGGCGCAGCTGCCCGGCACCAATCGCCTCCCGCAGGTCCCCGCGGCAGCGTTGGACCCGCCGCGATATCCACGGGCAGCCGAGCCGGGGGCAGCGCCGGCCACTTCCCGCGGGCAGCTCTGGGGAGCGGGGCGGCTGCGGGGCTCCTTCCTCCTCCTCCTCCGCCTCCTCCTCCTCCTCCGCCCGCGGCCGCGCGGCCCCGCGCAGCCCCCCCAGCCCGAGCGGCTCCCGCAGCCGGAGACGGGAGCGAGCGGCAGCTCCTCCGCGGCAGCGGAACGGGGCGCGGGGATGTGAGGGGCGCACCCGGCGGAGGAGGGAAGTCCCGTCGCCGGGAAGGCAGTCGAGAGCTCCTCCACACTGCAAGGTAACCCGACCTCTCCTTCGCGGACTTTTTCTTCTGCTCTTTTCCTTCCCCCCCCCCCCCCCCCCCTCTCCCCTCTTTTTTTTTTCTTTTTCCCTCTCTTCTCCTTTATTCCTTTACTTCTTTCTTTTTCTCTTTAGGATTTTAGTATTCTTTTAATCTCAGTTGTTCCTCCTGTTATTTTTTCTTTTTTAATTTCTTTCCCCGACCCCCTGGCTGTCCAGCCGCAGTCGGAGGGCGAGGAAGAGGCGGTGGGGAACGAAGCGAGCCCACCCCGGGTCGCTCCGGAGTTTGGCTGGGACGAGCTTCCCCCGCTCCGCAGGTGCTCTGCCGCGGCGGCAGGAGCGGGGCTCGCAGCGTCCCGGCGGCGCGGCTGCCCATCGGGAGCGGGGGCCAGGTGGGAGGCACGGAGAGCGGGCAGAAAGAGCCGTCCGGGGCATGGAGCGGCTCCCTCCAATTTTCCCGGGGCGGAGAGCCTCCTCCGAGATTTCGGCAGAACGAGAAAAAACTGTGGGAGAAAGTGTGCGTGTGCGGATGCGTGTGGATGCTGTACAGCCGGAGCTGGAAATTATCCCCCATCCCCTCGCATCCCGCGCCCTCGCCGGGGCTCCCAAGGAAGAAGCGCTCCCCTATCCAGGAGTGCCCGGGGGTGTCCGGGGGCTCCGGGGCTCGGCGGGCGCCGCCGGAGCGGCGCGGAGGGGGTGCAGGGGGACACAAATGGTAAAAGATACGGAAGGAAGAGACGCAGTGGCTGGGACATAAATCAGGGAGAATATATGGGGACTTGATGAGAATAGGTCTTTTCACCCTTAAAAAAAAAAAAATAGCCACTTTGGAAGAGAAAAAGGAGGCTGATTATTGGCATCCAGCTCTGAAACCCAGGCAGCTGATGCTGAAGGGAGCCAAAGGGAGCAGTTCTTCTTGGTTTAAAAACAGCAAGACAGTCTCTGCCAAAGATTGCTGTAAACACTGAATAAAGATTTCATTGTGGCTTGGTGTGACTGGAATAATTAGGCAGTTAATTGTTCATTCTGATCTTAAAGTGCAGTAATCAGTAGTGCACAGTAGGAAAAATACGGGGGAAAGGGAGGAAAAATAGCAATAGGAAAATGATAGGAAAATGCATCACTTTTTCCTCTTCCGCAGGTTTGTGGGTTTTTTATGTGGGTTCCTTTTTTTCTGTGTGTGTGTGTGTGTGTGTGTGTGAGAGAGAGTGAGAGAGAGAGACTGGGAGCACGTGGGTCCCAGTCTATTTAGATAGAGAGTACCTTTGTAAAGCTCGGGTGTAATTGTGCTTTTGCTGCCACTGTGTCAATATCATTTTGGGCTGGACAAAATCAAATTATGAGACTTAAAGAAATCCTATTTTATGGAAATGAAATCTGAAGATGCCTGGAGAATGAACATTTTAACTAGATTGACTAATACCAATTAATGCATTTTACTTATGTGTGCACTTTATTGCCAACTCAGCAGGGATGAAAGCTAATGGTGCCAGCTTTTGTGCTGCTCTAAGACATTTCTCAAGCAGTCACACAAGGCTTTAATGGCAAACTGTTTCGAGTTTTTAACACTGTGGTTGTGTCCCTGTTCAGCTCAAGTTCCTTGCAGCGGTGATTCTTTCATGGTAATCTAATGGAATGATCTCTTGTTACACTGTGTTAGCTATTCCCTGTGACACAGCAGGAAGATACAACCTGTGAGTGTACTGGAGGTGGTGATAAGTTGTTGAGCAAGATGCACTTATAAGCAACAGAATATGACTTACTGATATTAACTGAAAGATGGCACCCTAGGCAAAAGGTGTTTTGCTTTCCTATACAGCATGTTTTTCCATACATATATATATACATACATTTGTGATAAAGAAGCGTAATAGTGAATTAACCATCATAAAGAATGAAAGGATGTTGTGTTTAAAAAGAAAAAAAAAACTTTGAAAGCAGTCTATAGTCATTTAAACAAGGTAGAACAATTTCTAAAAGGAAACAGACTTATCATTCGTATAACTTCCTTGACCTTAAAACATTTACATGAAAGACTTATTTGGCTTAGGGACATCAATATAGCCTGCACGTGCATCATAAAGAAATAAATAAACATGCTGTAATTGGGCAAGGTTTTAAAAGTAATTCAGTTAAATATAATTTCTGTCACTGCACATGCAAAGAACTAAGAGCTATCACGAGAAAAAACAGGAGGCAGCTTTCATTCAGCTCTGAAAAGTAAAGCAGTTTGTTACATTTTGTTGGAGCTGTGTTTGCTGAAGGTTTTGACCTGCACTTTCTGAGATTTTTGTGGAAAGACAAGAGGTGAAAGCATGAGGCATGTTGTCCATCTAAAAGTACAAAACTAATATAAAACACTGCAGTCTTCTCTCAGGTCATAGAGTTTAGAAGAGCAAGGACAGAATGATGGCTCCAAAATGGTAAAAACATCTCTTAATAACTGGGTATGTAAGGGTCAATGTTAAGATCCACTTTACAAGCATTTTTATTAAGCTGTTGAATGTGCTCTCTCCTACTACATTGATACTCAATATTCAATCTGTGAAGAGTAGTCCTGACTTAACAGCAATCTGTGCTGAAAGAATGTCTTCAAGACATTTATCTATTGCTGCAGTCTAGAGGAGGATGCTGCTAACTTTGTTTGCACCTATGTAGTCCGAGAAATCTAGGGATGTTCCACTTTCTTGCAAAAATCCAAAAAGTGTGGTGACAAGTGGTCACATAAGCAACTCTGCTCAATTACAATGTTTTGTCAAAGAGTGTTTCAAAAAATTTGCATGGTGTACTCCTTGTGCAAATATTATATTAAAGTCTTGAATAATTTGAAGATTGCTAAAATATTTTGAGAAGAGTCTGAAGTGCAAGTGGCTCCTCCTTTCTATAATAAAATGCATTGAAAACACATTTTGATCATCACAGTGAGTTTGGTAAGGGGTCTTTCTTGCATTATTATAATGTGTATCAAAATACACAGAGGATTACACACTTTTATTCAAGGAAAACATTTTCCATCAAATTGTAGCTAGAATCCTGGATACTATCTTATACCTATCCTTAATACTAACTTATACTGTTTGAAATGCATAGTACATCTTCATTATAAAATTGCATTGTCACAGACATAATTGTTATTCATAACAAGTAGTCTCACAAACAGATTCCATCCCTTTAAGTATTGAGTCTCAGTCAGGCCAATTATGACTAAATTACTGCATGTTCTCTCCTGTATCAACTAATTAAAGGGTAATTAATAAAATTATAATTTCATTCCATGGCAATGTCTACATCTGGTTGTGATAGCAAAGATTGTTTGACATATGGTTAAATGGTCAGATACTGCATTGTATGAATGCAACATTTGCACAAAACACCTGGCAAGCCAGAGGAATTTAACCCTTAAGACATCCATTTCAAAAATCTGTGTCAATGTGTTATTACAGTGATTTGCTTATTCTCTCCACCTAGTCTTTTTACACCTTTAAGGAAATTTAGTGCTCCAAGTTAATTTAGGTAACTCTGTTGGGGCGGGGGAAGAGTGGGTAGACAACTTGGGATATTAGATTGGAAATGAGAGATAAAATAGTACTGACTTTTCTGTGGGAAAGAAAATGGGTGGTTCTAAATTGACTTCTGAGAGGAGACGCTCCATTGGTTCTCATATTCCTGGGAGCTTCCCCTTTTCAGAAAGTCAGGCTGAAATTAGCATGGCGACAATTTTTTTTTTTCCTCAGATACAGTTGTATGCCAGGATTAAGACTGTGATTGTTGTCACAACAGCATGAAACAGTCTGCATTGCAGCCTTCCCTCAATGTACCTGTCATAAATAGATAAAACAAAACTTACCTCCTCAAGGAGAGTAACCATAAAATTCATGCATGCTAAAGAAATGAAACAATCTTTTATCAAGTCAAGAGATTATATGAATAAACATTTCACCTGTTGGTAGCTGTTGTACAAAATAACATATGCACATACTCTGAAGTATCAGTGGTTGAAATGCTCAGGACAACCCATACGCAGGATTTTATACATATCTTAGAGGAATCTGTATTAGTCCTCAACATTGCCTTGAAAAATTTCAACCACTGCTTTTTCAAAGTGTTCAACAGACTGTGTCTTTTAAAACATAAACTCTAAGTAGTGATATTTTAGCCTGAACTAAAAGACAATTTCTTATCTATACTGGGTCAAGCTGAATCCCTCATAAAACTAAAAACAAGAAGCAACAGGCATAATGTTTTCCTTCTTTTTAGAACAACAACAACAAAAAAAATGCTTAAAAGGGGGAAAATGACTAGCGCATTTTCCCAAATAGAGCAAAGTAAAAAGGATGTAGTAAACTGCAGGAAGACATGAAAGTCTGTCTTTTCCCATGCAAACGCTCCTCAATGAACAGTTCCCCCAGTGAATAGTCGGGGTCGCTCATCACCTCGTATGGTCAGGTGCAGAGCGTGGCCAGTGGTGCTTATAAAGCGCTGTTTGTCCGTCTCTCTGAGAGCCTGAGTCCTGCTCCTTGAGAATTTCCAAGTGCACGGTTCCCCCTCATTTTCATTCTGCTCGTGCAACTCATTAACACCTGGAAAATCTTTTATAGCATTTAACTGCATCAGATGCACGGTCCGGCACATGTTTTCTTAATAGGGCTTTCACTGTGGTATTGTCAAAGAGCCCTTATGTCACAGCTGGGAACATGAATCTGTCATGTCAGTGCTGTACCTTGGGGTAGACAGAAATAGTGTATGAGTGTGTTTTATGGAGGAGCTGAACATTTCCATATACTGTGTTAGCAGGGAAGAATGTGAAGCTTGTTCTCCTAAATAAAGATTCAGGCTGGTGCTAGTGGAGTACTTTGTACCATTTAAACACTGCTGCCTCTAAGGCATTGCACTTAAGGAAGGGGAAGTTTGAGGCAAGCAAGACACATCCTAGTATTTTAGTGGTGTAATGCTGCTAGTTAACGATATGTCATCATTTACATTTCAGTAGGAAAAAAATTGCCAGAGGTTTCTAATTCAACAGAAACAACCAGAAGTTGATATGAAAGTCCTTACCCTGGGAATATTTGTTTTTAAAACAAGTTTGATTTAAACATATTTGGCAATATAAGAAGAAGGGGAAGAGAAGTAAATGTTTTCTAATTCCGTATGGTTTTTTTGCCCATTAGATCACTGTAAAACCCAGCTTTAAATAGATTACTTTGTAGCTCTGTAATCAGAATGCCTAGGGTAATTAAAAAAAGGATAGAACTGTGAAAACTGACAGCAACGCATGTATAAGACCTACTTTTTTCAGAGGAATTTTTAACATAGTTACATACATTTCATCTGAAAGCTAAGCACTTAAAATTCACCAGCTACAACACTAGCAAGCATGTCTTGATGGCATTCCAAAAGATGGAGCCCACATTTGAAAAGTGTTTGCAGACTTGAGAAACCGTAACTGTTGTGAAGGAGTTGACTTGGGTCCTCATTTACAGAATGAATGGATGAAAGGAGCATTTCATGCAGTCTCAGGCAGTTCAAATTTCTAAACTACTTGTTTTGCTTTGAAAAGCATAAGTATAATTCATGTGCTAAGAAATAAATTCAAGGTACACCACTAAATGCATTCTGTGTGTTAAAAGTGTTTGACTGTGACGATTTTTGTAATGGCTCTTTTTATCTGAGCATTCAGGGGTTGATATCCCGAACCACAACCAGTCCAAGCTTAAGCTGGAACCAGTGAAACACAGAAGTATTTGGCTAATAGGGCTGCCTTCTGAATTTTCTTCTTGGTTTTCTCCTTTTTACCATCTGTGTCATCTTGTGTTTTTTCTGGCAGTGACAGCATTGGGATGATCTTGTGCTGCCATGCCATTAGTTCATGTCTCCAACAAAGAGGGAAGGAATAGAGCTGGTTAGGGCTGCCATGAGGCCCCTGGGGTAAACGTGTGGATTTGTTTCTCAGTAAGGCCTTTTGTAAATTATTTTACTTTTGTCAGAAGGACTGATGGCCTTCCTGCTTCTGTGCAGATGCCCAATGGAACAAGTACTCACTGAAAGGTGTAGGGTTTGCCCTGTTGAGCTATGCAGTGCCCGATAGCACGGCCCAAGAGGTGCTAAGAGTTTTCAGAAAGGGAGCACACCAGGGCTGAGTTCTTCTGCATGATTCCTTTCAGCAAATTAAAGGTAAAAAATGAATCTGTGTAACTGGAGTGTGTTGACCGTGGCTGGATCTCAGTGCCTGCCAAAGCCACTCTATCCCTTCCCTCAGCTGAACAGGAGAGACAAATACAAAGGGAATACAAGTCAAATTGAGGACGGGGGTATGCCTCACCAATTACTGTTACCAGCAAAACAGACTCAACCTGGGGAGATCAATTTAGTTTATTACACAGCTCTTCTCCCCAGACTCTACTTCATTCCCAATTTCTCTGCCTCCTTGTGGAACAGGGGGACAGGGAATTGGGGCTGCAGTCAGTTGTCACTGGTACATTGTCACCATTTCTCCTCCCTCATGGGAAGGACTCCTAGCACTCTGCCGCTGCTCCAGCATGGTTTCCCTCCCACAGAACTCAGTTCTTCACAAACTCCTCCATGTGGGGCCTTCCCATGGGCTGCAGCTCTTCATGAAGTGCTCTAGCGTGGGTCCCTGCAGGATCAATCACAAATCCTGGCAGCATAGGTTGCCTTCACCATGGGCTCTCTACACACATTCACAGGTCCTGCCAGGAGCCTGCTACAGCATGGCCTTCCCGTGGGGGTCACAGCCACCTCTGGGCATCCACTTGCTTCGATTTCATGTCCTCCAGGAGCTGCAGGGTCACAGCTGCCTCACCATGGTCTTCACCAGGGGCTGCAGGGTCACAGCTGCCTCACCATGGTCTTCACCAGGGGCTGCAGGGGAATCTCTGCTCCAGTGCCTGGAGCACCTCCTTCCCTTCCTTCTTCACAGACCTTGGTGTCTGCAGAGCTGTTTCTCTCACATGTCCTCACTCTCCTCTCTGGCTGCTGTTGCAGAAGGGTTTTTTCTCCCCTTCTTGGATAAGTTATCCCAGAGGTGGGTCCATCCTGCAGCCAGTGGACATTGGCTGTAATGGGCATGGGGGAAGCTTCTGGCAGCTCTCACATAAACACCCCTGTAGCTCTCTCCCCAACCAGCAAAACCTTGTCACTCAAATCCAATACAGTAATTAACCTTTGTACATGCCTAGGTATTGTGAGACACAGTCGAGAGCCCTTGCAATATGTCACTTTGTTACTGCGAAGAAAGTTAAGGATTGACAGAAAGGCTTAACTATAAATTTTCTTGCCTGTATGAGTTTAATTTAGAATTGCAATCACGATGTAACATAAATTAAAATAGCAGTAGTAGATCACTAGTTGGCAAATCTCTTAAGAATAATGTAGGTACTTCACTAAATTATGGATTACCTTCTATGTGCTTAGCCCATTGCTGAAATTAGTCTATTTTTTTTTTTTAATTTTAAGATACTTTTGAAGACGAGAGACAGACTTTAAGAGGTGAAGTTATGGTGGCTCTCTGTGTGATCTAGAAGACTGACTTCTGGAAAGGGGAGCTTCCTTAATGAAAAGAAGCATTTCCCTTCAAATAAAATTTGAAGTTTTGCCCCAAGCATCCTCCAATCCATGCATAATCTGGAGGACATTAACCATTAAAGTAAATATTATGTATTACTTGACCTGCAGGTGTAATATATTAAGGCTTCAGAGCAAAAATGTGTTTTTAAGGAAGAGAGTGGAGAAATAAAAAGGAAATCTGCAGGCCTTGTGAAGGACCTATGAAGGACAGAAACATTCTTTCCCAGAAAGGCAAGTATGAGAAGACTGTGTATCAGTGGTTCCTGTGTGTTTTAATTGGACATTCAGTTTCTTTCAATGTCAAAGGAGGGCTGCATGCAGCAAACAGCTACTGTATCTCCTGAGAGGAGCTACTGCTCTGTCTCCTTCAGAAAGTGATATGGAAATGGACAGTCTCCATGCAAAGAATGCATGAGGAGTGAGCACAAGTTGGTAAATTTATTCTAACAGCAAGGCTAAACACCATCTTTTCTGGGCACCCGATGGACACCCAGAGGAGATCCTGTCAAATGACTAGAGCACATCCTTGACAATGACAAGGGGAAGGGCTGCCAGGGCTGCTGGGAAGGCAGCAGTCAGCCATTGGCATTATCAGACCGGCTCTGTGGCCCGCAGCCCTGTGCACCTTCTGTCTTGGAGACGCTCCTCAGGAGAAAGGGCCACGAGGAGCAGCTCTGGTAGAACAAGCTCCACATTAAACACTTGTAGCGGAGGAGGAACATAGGCACAGCGCTGCAAGGAAGAGCTGAAATCAGCCTTCAAGCAGATGACAAGAGAGGATCTGTCAAACCAGCCTTCAAGAGGACAGAGAGCATGCTGAGACAAATGATGATAATAGCAACAAAACCTTGAGGAGACTGAACAGAGAAAGAAGCTGCAGGAGGGCAAGAAAACAGGATTTGTATAGTGAGGCAGACAGAAAAAAATTACAAATGTCTTCATAGAATAACAGAGACAAAAAAGGACAGATCTGATAGGTTGCAAGTATAGAATTTGGCTCTGGCTTGGAAAGAGACTCATACAAAAAGAAAACAACTATTCCACAGGGTTGTAAATGAGCGTGGCAGAAAGCAGAGGAGTTTGTGGTAACAGATAAAGATTGGAATAACAGCATCTGGATCCCACAAGAAGTCTCCAGGGTGAGTAAAGAATATTGGGGGGGGTGGGTGTTAAAAAATATATATTCCTAGATTTGCATGTGGTTTCAGGTTGTAGCTCATCAATATGCCAAGAGAAAGATGTCTTTCAGCACTGTGTTGTAGATATTAGGGCTATATAAAAAATGTAACCATTGTATAGAAATGTTGGTCTGAACCACGGCTAAACCTTTTTTTTTTTTTGTGTAGTATAGACTTGGGAAAGGCGAATCCTCGTGAGGGTGAGCTCAGTGGTGCCACTAAAGGCGCCGTGTTAAATACACTGTGGTTGAGGATGCACTCTTCCAGGTGGGCTCCTGCTGTCTCGTGCCCAGGGTACACCTCAGCATGAAGTGGAGGACAAGGGAACTGGCTGCTAGATTCAAATGTGTAGAAGTGATAATGGAAGCAAAGGAGAGAAAGAAAAGAGAGCAGCTCAACACTGAGCTGTCAGTCTCTGCCTGTCTCTTTTCCTTGCCTGTTTGGCCCATGTAGCTCTTCAAGTGCCCTCCTTTGCTGTCCTGCTGCTCTGTGCAAGAGAAGGGGCTCCCATTAAAGACTCATTTGTATTGCAGGCTGCTAAATAGGCGACTGTTAGTGAGGCAATGAATCAGCCACGGCTAACAGCAGTGATACCCAGTATAGCTAATAACCTTTCCCTACTACTGTTTGCTATCTCCACCTCATTTGTTTCTCACCCCTGGGAGAAAGAGCTCCATTGCATTACCTCTGTAATCCCCTACTGGGCTGTAAGGTGTTTATGCAGAACAAACATATATGGTTGTGTGGCAGGTAGGTGTTAACTTTTTACTACAAATTCCTAGCCTCAAAAAATCCATTCCCATTAAAATCTGTTGCCACTTTAATCCTGTTGCCAATGAACCCTTTGACTATGAAGTCCTTGTTTTGTTGAAACATCAATAATTGCAGTATCAAAAATAAATTATAAGGTGTTCTGTTTTCTTCTTCATTGTGTCAATTTAGTAAAACATCAGTAAAATGCTCATAGATAACCATCTGATGCTGGGGTTTAATGCAGACCTTGCTCTTTCTTTCCTGAGTGTTTGAGTGTTTAAGTGTTAATACCTTTGCAGCGGGCAAAAAGTAGTCGCCCCAGGAGAGCATGGCTAAGAGTTTGAAACTGCTGTAGGATCTGGACACTTAAGTTCCCATTATTTTTAATGATTGCTGAGCATCCAAATTCCCCATACAGTTACAGTTACCTACCAAATTGTCCTCAAAGGGTTGGTGGACCAAAACTGTTTTTATTCTGAGATAAATTGCCTTCTTTTCTCTGGGAACTCATCAAGTTATTTATTGAAGAAGTAATTACCAAACGTCATAACAGATTTGACTTACTAGCTGTAAATAGCCAATCTATCAATGACTACATGCATTTAAAAGCATTTTTAAGTCTACTGGTGGGGTTTTTTTGCCTCTTTATGAGCTATCTAGAGGGGACTGAACCACTTAACTTCTGATTTAAAATATCACACTATGCGGGATGATTGTTTTATTGGAAGACCACCTTGCTCTGCAGGGCTCCAGGAGAGCTAGAAGAATGTATGTTTTCTGTGTTAAGGGTTTGTGTCTTCTCTGGATAAAGAGATCTTTCCTGTTCTGTATCCTCATGGGTTATTCAGACACTGAAATCACTACCTTGATAAACTTCTTTTCATAATAATTTACTCACCAGGGTACCATTTCACAGTGTTGGCCTGTTAGTGTGTCATTAACATGACACAGGGAAGTAAAAATATAAATTAGAAACTTATTTTCTACAGAGATTTTTTCTTTTTTTATTTGCTTTACTGTGTAGATGGAGATGACTCAAAAATCATCAAACCAACTACATAACTCTACCTCTGATAGTAACTTTAAAAATCATACAGTCCTTTAATGCTCACCATCTCCTAAGGCTAAAAAACACAGGGTAACATAATGCTGCATAATTCTATGTTCAGCATTAGAAAATTTCTCATCAATGAAAAAAGAGTAGAAAGTGGGGTTTTTTTGGAAGCTTAATACTAGATGAAAGTATTTAGAATGGAGATAATATCAGTGAACTGCAAAGGAGGATGCATTTGCAAATTCTGTCCATATTGACCAATAAACAATTTATGGAGAGAACACAAACAAACCCTTAGAATATTTTAAGATCATAGCTTCTGACAAGTATACTTTATTTATGACTTTGCAGTACATTCTTCTCCAATAATGTTTAGAGGAAATAAAAAGGGAAAGGGGGAAGACACAGCATTCATAATGTTTACAGTGTTTTATCCTCTTGTCCTCTGCCATGTGTGGGGTATTGTCAACATAAGTTGATCAGATAACCTCAATGTTCCTGTCTTATATAAAACCCTGGAACTAGAAAAAGTCACAGATGTGACAATAAATGTTTAAGGAATAGGACTGCAGAAAATGGTGCTCCTTTAGCTGAAACTTGTGCAGTACTGGTGCCAGTAAATTAGTGCTACCAGCACAGCCAAGCGAGTCTGGGTAAAAAAGGAGGCAGAGATGGGATAGGATAAGTGTCCAGCCTTAGCACAACTTCTGCCACCATTGCACATTCTACTGCCAAAGCCAATGGTTCACAATCTGATGGGATTATATGCCTAGATAAGAGCAATATTTGAGTTTAGCTTTGGATATGCTGATACAACAGGGATTTTTTAGCTTTTGTCCACAGAGTGGATCTGAGTGCTTGAGGAAACACATCAGGTTTGGGTTTCTGAGACAGAATCACCACACAAAGGTAAAACTTCTGTCATTAGTTATAATTTGTGGTTTAGAGGTGCCTGCAGGTGTTAGGCGATATGCAGATCCCCCTGCAGTACAAACACATAGGGCATTGTGCTTGCAGACCAAATACTGGAACTGGGAGATCACAGTTCTGTTTTGTCAAAGCTTAGATTTCAAAATCATCATGTTTTAGAAGGAAACCAAAGCCTTTAAGAAGTGCTCAGACAAAAGACCTGTCAGAGCAATCACGCTTAGTAATGAACAGGTCAAGATTGTGATTTGTGTCTCAAAGTGCCAAGAAGGAGTCTAGATGTGAGAAATTTTTTCCTGGAAAAGGTTAAAGTTCATATGTTTCTGGTGAAAAAAAAATTGCTTTTTTTGCTTGAAGAGAATATATCTCAAAAACCAAAATGGTGTTGAACACAAGGCAGAGTGAAGGTAAAACAAGCCCAGAGAACAGTATAGGCCGTCAAGGAAAAAGGCAAGAGAAAAACCAAACATTCGAGTCAGCCCCTGGTTCCCAACCCAGTACAGTGAATTTGCTGTCCCAATTCACCAGCCATTTTCCTCTTTTCAGGCTAGGCCAAAGTTTCTGAGAAATGGGCTGCAGTCCCTGGGATCAGGAGGGCAGCAGCTCTCTTTGCTTTGGACACCCACCAGTGATTGCACGTGCCCACAGCACTGAGGGGTGCAGGTGTACACCCTGCTGTACCAGGAGTCCCTTTGGACATCTCAGCATCTTGGGATGAGGCCACCACACCACCCCATAGCCAAGGAGGGCTCCCTTTCTGGGGAGACCCTCTGCTGTCTGAGCACCCCTTCGTAAGGCAGCATTGCTTCCATTGCTGGACAGACACTGTTGTGAAAAACCTGGAGTAGAAATAATAAGGAGGCCCTTAGCAGTATTGTCTGCTTTGAAAGATACCCTGAAAGTGTTGGTTAACTAGACAAGTGTGCTTCTAACAAACCCATCGAGCTTGATGAATGGTTCTCTATTAATATCCTAATTTTCCTGGATCTCATAAGCAGCTTTTGGAGTTCAGAGGCAGAAAAAGACTGCTTGAAAGATGGCTCTTACAAGAAGCTAATTGCATGCAGGGTTTTCAGAAATATTAGGTCAGTTTCTGTTCAAAAGTTGGGTGCCTGTTCTTCTTTAGTGGCAACAAAATTAATTCTTCTGGGCTTGGGGAGAAAAAGAAGTACTTTGATTTTTACTCAGTACTGCTGAGTCTTACTTCAAATAAGTCCAGAATTTTTAAAGTTTTCAAACAGTCCACAAAGGAAGGGATATAATTTCAAGGATGAAGGATGGTGTAAAATAATTTCAACAAAATTGATTGTGCTGGAAGCACTGTGTTTATATGACTTTTGTAAAATACTGCTTTTTTAATGTTAATATTTCAGCAGCAGAAAAGAAATATTGCAGTTGAGTTCTCTTTTGGACACATACATAAAAATACCATTTAAACCAGTACAGCAATGAAAACAATGTGATTTAAGTGTGGAAAGATCTTTCCCCATAGGCCATGTTTTAGTTCTAATTACAACCCATCTATCTTAAAGACCCAGGATTTACTGTGTAGGGACAGACTGGTGTCTGGAACGATGACCCATGTCATTATTTCAAAGAAAGATGTCAAGAACTTTTACAACATGGCATGTCTCTGTTACTCTGCTCCTTAATACCATAATGGAAGCTCACTGGTTTCAATGGGGTTGTGTTGGTGCAATGAGAGTACATTTCACTCAAAGAGGGTCTGAGTTCTCTTTGTAGTAAGGAACTGATTTTTGATTGTTTGATTGTCTCTGGGTTTTTTGAATGACTTTATTGTTACTGTTCTGTTGCAAAAATGACTCCATCAACCTCTGGCTTGGTCATTCTATACATCATGATAGACCTTGCACAGACTCCCAATGAGGTCTCTACTTACTGAGAGTTTTATAGAAAAAGTATTCCAGTGTGCTTCTTGATTTCCAGTTGCAAAATAATTTTTAAAATCAGTATTTCCATGAAAAGATTTATTAAAAGAGTTGCTTATAAAACATACTTTTAAAACTTGAGGCTGTGAAGAAAGATTCATCTCAAGTGCTTTTCAAAGTCCTTTCTTATTTACAAATCACACTGAGATTCTAAGTTGAATACTAGTCTTGTTACCTGATATTCTGCCTTGATAGTCACACTCAAAGGATTCAAAAAAGCAAGTTGTAAAATAACAACTAGGTTTGATCACTAAAGTATCCAATTAAGTATTTTTCTGTTCATTACATTTGAAAATGTTCATAGTGAAAGTAGACCCTTTAGTAAAATGCTCCACAGGAAAATCTGGCTGGCATTTATATTTTGTAATTGGGATGAGATTGCATTGGTGTGAAGCCTCTTGGGAGCAGCCACACCATGAGATTCTCATGTCTGGTGGGGTTCTGCCTGGGGAGAGGGGTCCATAGGCAGAGAGAGACAAGTGGATCAAGAATATCAGCTCTCAGCTGTGGCCATCTAAAGTTGGAGTGAAGGAGCAAGATCACCACAACCCTCTTGCTCCTTAACACTAAACATTTTATTGCTGAAACTTCAAGATGACCTGTATCATACCATAGATGTTAAAGTTTTTTCCCTTTTTAAACTGATTTTTAAGAACTCCATGGAAAGAAAAATTGCAATATTTGGGCTTTTGAGCCTGAATTGGAAGAAATGCCAAATGTTATAACTTCCTGCAAGATGGACATTCTGTTTTTCAATCTGATATAAAAGTTGTATGATCATAGTAAATATTCTATCTTAAATCTCTTGTGAAAGGAAAAATAATAGGTACTGTTACATTTCTCTCAAACAGTCTTAGTTAATCTAGATCTCGTAGTTGCAGTGGGGGTGTGTGTCTGTGTGTGTGTGTGTGTGTGTGTGTGTGTGTGTGTGTGCAAGACTGGAGAAATCCCAGTCATCTGAGCTTGTGTTCCAAAGTGTCCTTCATGCAGAAGAATATCTTCATTATTAAATCCTTCCAATGCCAGCATTCTATAATACTGAACTCTGGGAAATGTGTCAATTAAAAACATAATGAAAGGCAGAATGGGTAATCCAAAAAACAATCTCCTTCATCAATGCAAAAGGCTTTGAGTATTTGGGAATCAGCTTTTCCCAGTGAGATGAACTTTTCCAGTGGGATGAGGAGCAGGAAATTCCAAACATTCCTTGGTTAAGGAAAGTGAAAATGACAGTCTCCTAATGCAGGGTGAGAGGTCCTGCCCTCTCACTTTTATCCCCTGAAGACTTATCCAACTAATGTGCTAGTGCTATTTTTTTTTTTTTTTTTTTGCTGATGATTTCAATTAGATCCTTACACTGCAGTTCTGACACATATTTGTCTTCTTTCATAGCCTTCTTTTTCCCTGTCTTACTCGATAATGACCCTAAAGTGGGCTTGCATTTACATGTGCTTTTAGCCTGAGCTCATCCACAGAATTGAAATCCAGAAGTACTGTTTTGTGCAGCCTGTAGAAAGACAAAGACATGAGGCTAGAAAAGTGACATGTGCCTTCCTTTTTGTACTTCTTTCCTGATCAAACCTGAAGGTGTGCAGTAGCCTTTCAATGTTTCCTGAGCATCCTTGCTTCTCTAACAGCACATTTGCCCACTTACATATTTCAAAACATATCAATAACCTCTCTTCTGTGCTTCCCTGTTTGGAGACAACCCCTAGGCTGTAGGATGTTAATCAGAAAAGAAAAAATTAATCAGGAAACAACAAACAAAAAAAAAAAACAATGATCAGTGGAGTAGGTTTTGCTCTGTATTGTCCCAGCATGTAATATAACAAAGCAACAGGCTCCTTTGGAATGTTGTGATAGGTAGGCAAGTGCTCAGAGCTGGACTTGAACTGCTTTTACACATGGAACAGATGCAATTTTCCAGTGCATTATCATTTCCAGCTCCCTGTGACAGTCTGTGAAGTTTGCACCTTTCTATCAGGTCTAGCAGCCAGCAGGAAGCTGCGCCTTCTGGGAAACCAGGCTGAGACTTTGGCACTAACTTCCTCAGAAGCTGATGGCCATTTCAAACCCCACCACCTTCTCCTTCACAAGCAAGATGCTGCCCTTGTTTTCCTTCCCAGCATGTCGATTTAAAACAACAAAAATAAAGTCATGCCGAAACAAAACAAAACAAATAAACCAAAACCCTACAATGCATACCCAGTTATCCCTTGGGAGTAGGATGAGAGGGAGAGACCTACATGGCAGATGTTGGTTGTTTAATGCTCTACAGAAAGACAGTCAGTTGCCACAGTGATGTTTGACCCCATGGGGAGCAGGGTAAAACAACTTCCATGCCCCCCCCTCCTCCTCAGTAGCGTGAGAAACAGGGACAGTGTGCAGGTGGAAGCAGTCAAACTAAAAAAAATGACCAGGAACAAGTACCAACACTAAGCAGCCTTAGTGCTTCCACTAAGACAAATCCTTGCTTTGGAGGATTTAAGTAGGACAGAGCCCCATGATGGGTTTCTTTCTGGCCATGGGTTTCACTCCTGTGTTCACATGTGTGTGCGCAAACATCACCCACTCTGGTCCAGGCAGTGAACACAGCAAAAGTTCAAAGCTTTTGGATTCCTCTTCATCATTTTTTTTTAAAGGACTGTGTCTGATCTTTGCTTTTCATCCCTGGATTTATTTGGAAGTATTTCTCTTCCCATTTTTTCATGCAGCAGGTTGCATGCAGATTCGTTTTTCTGGTATTCAGTGACCGTCCGCATTGCTTTGTACTTAGTTTACATCTTCATGGCTGTAATGAAACCCAGACTTGAAGGAATAACTGGATAAGCAGGTCTCTCTCTCCAGCTGTCATGTCTAGTTGTGGCAGAAAACTGGTGTTTCATTGTAAAAGATGTTAATTTCAATCTGAGCTGTGGCTGTGTTGAGAGGAGCATAAAAGGAATTCTTGATTATCTATATCAGTACCGTTGTCCCCGGGGACAGGCTCTGAATCTTCAGATCACATATGGCAAGAGTGCTGTGATAAAATATGCATCAATAAAACTTTGCAATTTATGATAATAAAGGAGTGGAAAGTTTTATACACTGTGATAATTATTCCTGACTGGTACTTTTTCCTTCCTTTCGTTCTTCTGTATGCCTTTGTGTTTAAGCCTTTTCTGCGTGTTGTAGCAATGATTGCATCATTGAAACTGCAGGTTCACAAACTGGAGGGCTTACCTTGTTTCTAGGTCCATTGACCTTCTGTAGCCATCAGTTCACTTCTAAAGCAGCAGGAATTTGCCATCTCTGGGAAGGTTCTGCAGCGCTGTGACTCCTCACTCTTCTTCCTCTTCTGTGCACGCACACTACACGCAGCATGGATTTCAGAGTAGCTTCCAAAAAGGATCAAATTATATTCCTCTGATCTTTCTTTGCATATCTTATTACTATAATCAATGAGAGTACATTTACATGAAGGCAACATTTATCCCATACTGCGTGTCACCTGCACTGTTTTAAACTTATTTCATCTAAATAGAATTCTTATTCTTTTGAAGCAAGAGAAATAATGATATGTTTATACTCACAAGAAGTAAACAGTGGGCTCTTAAATAAAACCAAATATTATCTGTGACCTTATTTTTTTTTCTTCCTCAGCTCATTGTATCTTTGGTGGCCATCCTATGAGAGAGCCTGTCTTCTGCTTTGGCACACTCGACTGCAATTAATCATACAGCTTGAAATGCGTGGCCTGGCAGTACAAACCTCTTGCATGCTTGGGCTCTGCTGACTTCAAAGGCACTTCCCATGCAGTGTTTACAGGCAGCTCCCCTTTACTGAACACCCTCACTGACATGTTTGCACAGCGACTCACGCTGTGGGATCCCAGGCTTTACTGGGACACCTAAGCCCTGCTGCAACACAGATAGTCGTTAGTCCCATCTGTCTCCTGTTCCCATTTTGTTGGTTGTTTTTTTTTTTCTCTTTCTCAGTCTAAGCCCTGCTGCAACACAGATAGTCGTTAGTCCCATCTGTCTCCTGTTCCCCTTTTGTTGTTTTTTTTTTTTTTTTTCTCTTTTCTCAGTCCTTTGCTCCGGCTGGCCTGCAGGAAATAAACCAGCCTCTCTTAACCTTTTCCAGGCTTACTTCTTCACCACTATAGATGAGCTGTGAAACCAGTTAGGAGAAACAGTGTAGCCATGGAGCTATCTCAATAATGTTTCCTTTACTCCTGCTCACTCCACTAAATTGTGAGCTCTTTGCAGTGGTAGCAAAGTGCATATCTTGACACGTCTGCTTACTTTCTATCAGCTTCAATAGTACTTGGTCACCTGCCTGAGGTTCAGTATGTGCTCAGAGGCTTTGCATGTCTGGGTACCAAGGCCCTACCTTACAAAATCCGTAACTATTCAGTCTTGCATGTTCAGCCTTTTTCCCGGATTTCTGCAGGTGCTTGAACTGCCATCAGAGGCAGTAAGATTTAGATCATTTGTGTAAGTGCTTAAGTGGACTTTGACATCTATAAAAGTTCTGCTGAATCTGGACCTGCCTGATTAAAAGAACCCAAACATTTAGCAAAAAGAATAGGTAGGCTATTTGCAAGTACATTTCTTCTTTTTTTTTAATAGCAGCAGTTAAAAAGACAAAATGGAAAACTATTAGTTCCACATTAAAGAATGATGGGAGATTTAGGTTACAAAAATAATAATTTCTAATTCTACAGATGTAAGGAGAACTGGATGATAAGGCCAGCATTGAAAACAAAAGGGATAATGTAAGGGGTTTTCTGCCTCTGCACTTGTGTGAATTAATAGGAAATTAAAGACTGTTAGAAAGTTGATTGAATTTTGTTTCCTAACTTGTTCATTTTTCATTAAGGTGATCCTAAAAGCAGGTGGCTTTCAATTAGTTTTGTTCAATGCTGGCTAAAGTTGTAATGATCCTTGGGAGAGTGAAAGAAAAGAGATTTATTGCAGTAGGGATAAGCTAGGCCAGGCAAGGAGACAGAGTACATAACCACTAATTAACTCATGTAGTCATTAAAAAAAAAAAGAAAGAAAAGGAGGAAGAAAAAACAATGTGCAACCTGAAAGAGGATTGTAAAGCATCTCTACACTGCAGATCAGACCCTTGAGCTTTCATTACACTGTGCATATCATATTAGATGGTATATATGAGCCAATTGCATATAAATCACATTCTCCCAATGTTGCAAGTCCTTGTCACAGAGCATATTTAATTTAACATTGTAATATTTATTTTCTAAAGTTCTAAGTAGGCCAAAACATACCCAGCAAATCGAGTGCTCTGCCACAGCACAGTGCCTGACCTACACTCCAGCAGAAAATTAACCCTAATTGATCTTCATAGTGACCCTATGCCAAACAGCTATTCCAGATGCTCCATTCCTGCCCTTCACTGACTTAGTAAAGTGAAGCTGTAGCAGTTTTGACTAATTCAGTTTGGACTTTTAATTACATCTATTCCATTCATTTGTTTCCACTTAAAACCATCGTGTTGTGGTTGGGTGGCTTGTCAGCAAGCTTTGCTTGGTCTTAGTATCCTTTAGGGACAGGCTTAAGCCAGAAGGCGTGTACGTCTGTTGAAACCATGTCAAACGGGAGCTGCTATCTCAGATTTGAACTACAAGGCTTTGTTTTCTGACACAAAGGGTCAAAGTCTGCCTAGTTATTTCCATGTGTCCCTCCCCCCTCTCACTCCCATCAGGATTATTTTAAATTCACATTATGGATGAGCGTTTGCGTTCATATGCACAATTCACTGGAAAACAGAGGCTCTTTATTGTTCAAAGCTTCTCTAGAAGTGACTTGTTTCAGGCATTCCTCTCACAACCAGGCATTCCTCGCACATCTCTAAAACTAGAGAGATTTCAGTCAATCTGCTAACAAAGTCTGCTTTCAGAAGCCATGTGGAGAAACCTGAAATGCTTCAAGCATTTTTATCATCTGATTTTTACCTTATTGTTGATAAGAATTAGAAGAAATTGATTAAGAACATTTGTGATTATTCTGCTATTATTTGAGGGATTAGTACTATGTTTTGTAGTACATCACACATTAGTACTGTGTTTTGTAGTGCATCACAATCAAACTGTTTCCTCTGCTCCTCCCACGATTAACAGAGATTGTATCTGATTTCTGTAATGTTTTCTGCATGTGTAGAGCAGGGCATATTTGGACTGCAGCAAAGATGCAAAGTGAGAAGGCTGCAGAGAAGACACCAAGATAAGAAAATCTGAATCTTCTCACTGACCTCTTGCCAGGCACAAATGAAAATGTTTCATGAAAAAATCTATCAAATTTTATGTATCTTGTGCATGTAAATTAAGTTAGAGTGTCAAAGGAAAAGATGAAATTTATTTAAATGGGTTTTTTTTAAAACCTGGATTTATCAAAGTCAGGTGACTTCTGGTTTTGACATTACAGGCACACAAGTACAGCTTTGCTGTCATTTCTTAGCTCTAGTACAACTCCGCTTATGAAGAAAAATGGGACCATATGGGAGCATATGGAAAAAACAGAAGGTTCATATTTGTGGGAAAGTACCTCCTACAGGTGGCATTGTAATTAACCTTGTGGGTCCAGAGCACACACGTCACTCAAGTGCGCACAGGTGCCATGTCCCTGCATGGGACAGGAGCACGATTCCCGTGCCAGCACCACCAGGATCCACCTGGCCCTCAGGCCACCCTTCCCCACCATGGGTCTGCTGGCAGCCCTGCTGCCCCACATCCCACAGGCACCCAGTGGCCAAGGGGGAGGCTGTCCCCTCGGAGCTGGCGGGTAGCACTGTGCTCTCCCGCAAACCCTGTGGAAGTAGCTGGGAGGCTGCTTTCTCTCATCCTGTGATTTCCCACGCCCCCCATCCTGGCACAATCCTGGTGCCCAGGGTCTTCCCAGCTGGGAGGGGAGGGGGAAGCTGTGTCGCAATTTGGTTGGCCTTGTTCCTCTTAGTTGCCCTGGCGGTTATCAAAGGGCTGGTAGGATGTGACATTGTAGACTACCATTTGCCAGACTCCTTCCCATATTTTGGGCAAAGCTGGGTGTGTCTCTGCACAAGAAACAAGCTTGTGGCTACATCTCCTCCAGCCCCATCAGCAGCTGAGACCATGATGACTGTGCCCTGGGTACCTTAGCATTGGGACAGCAAATAAAAATGAGGAGTAGCTGTATACACAGAGGGTCATGTGCCTGAGACACTGGCATGTATCTTAGGGGAATGGGTGGAGATAGTGTGTTTGAACTGTGAGCTCAAGAGAGAAAATAGGAAAAGCTGGGATGGGATCAAGCTTGGGCAAAGGGTTGGATCCATGTTTTTCCTCCCAGCATGACTGCCAAATAAATTTCATCAAGAATTGCTGGAGAGGACACAAATTGAAGTGGATTGAGAACTGGCTGAACAGCAGATCCCAGGGGGTTGTAATCACTGTCACAGGATCTAGTTGGAGGCCTGTCTCTGGTGATGTCCCCCCACCAAGTTTCAAGTATTGTTTAACATATTCATCAATGACTTGGATGAAGGGGCAGGTGCCTCCTCAGCAAGTTCACTGATGGCACAAAGCTGGGAGGAGTGGCGGATACCCCAGAGGGCTGTGCAGCCCCTCAGAGGGACCTCAACAGGTTGGAGAGATGTAAATGGGCAGAGTGCAACTTTCTGAAATGCAGCAAGGGCAAATGCAGGGTCCTGGACCTGGGGAGGAATAACCCCATGGACCAGCACAAGCTGGTGTCTGACTTGATGGAAATCAGAGAAGAACTTGGGGTTCTTGGTGAAGAACAATCTGTCCATGAGCCACAGTGTATCCTTGTGGCCAAGAAGACCAAAGGTGTCCTGGGGTACATTAGGAAGAGCATTGTTGCCAGCAGGTTGAAGGAGGTCATCCGGCCCCTCTGCTCAGCCCTGGTGAGCCACATCTGGAGAGCTGTGTCCAATTCTGAACTCCTCAGTATATGAGAGACAGGGAGCTCCTGGAACAGGTCCAGTGGAGGGTGGCAAAGATGATTGAGAGATGAGAGCGTCTCTCTCATGAGGAAAGGTTGAGGAAATTGTGCTTCTTCAGCCTTGAGAAGAGAGGACTGAAAAGGGACCTCTTCAATGTCTATAAGACTTATCGTGACTATAAGTATTTGAAGGGAGGGTGTCAAGAGGATGGAGGCAGTCTGTTGGTTTTTCCAAGCAATAAGACAAGAGTCAATGGGCAGAAACCAGCACAGGAAGCTCCCCCTGAACATGAGGAATAGCTTCTTTACTGTGCAGGTGACTGCACACTGAACAGATTGCCCAGGGAGGTTGCGGAGTCTCTCTCACTGGAGATTTTCCAGAGTCACTTGGACGCAATCCTGTGCCATGTGCTCTGGGATGACCTTACTTAAGCAGGGAGGTTGGACCAGATGACCCATCGTGCATCTCTTCCAGCCTGACCCATTCTGTAATTCTGTAATTCTGTGAAGTACATCTTAAATAACAAGAATCAGCACAGTGAAAATGTCCTCACCTTTGAAAGGATTTGAAGCTTTTGCATAGCTTTAATAAGTCCAATTTGCAGAAACAGTGCAGTGTTTTAAAATAAATTATGCTCACAGAGTCACATGCTGTGATTTATCTTTAAGCATCCTCATGCAGTGTGGTTTATTAAATTTCGACCTGGGCTCTCAACTATTCAGTTAATGTAGATAATTAATTTGATTATCATTCAATCAGGCTGTTTTGTGACTGTCCCATATTGTTGCTACAAATATTTCCATTAACTTGTATGAAGAAATCATAATTTTTAAAATTTTTTTTTTGCTTCCTCGTTTGTTTTATTTTATTTCTGTTCTCCTTATCTTTCTTTCTGGCAGGGAGTTTTTCTAGAGCACATAGTGTTGGATTACTAATGCCTCCCCCTAATGCTTTAATAGGTTTCTTTGAGCATGCAGTTAGTATTCATTCTTAGCTATGCATGCATCTTCTAGTCACATTAGGTGACCCTTTTTTCTTTTCTTTTTTCTTCATGCAGAAGATAGAGGAGGAGAACTGTGGGCGCCCTGTGTATTACACTGCAGTTCTTAATGAATATATGTGCATTACTTACTAATTGTGAAAAGCTGTCTGGCTAAAGTATACAGGATGAAAAGTGTTATGCATTAGTAGACTGCATTCTACTACACTTTTTGGCTACAAAATTTTATACTAAGTACATTACTTTAAAATTAGAGCAGAATGTAAGTACCTAAATACAGTTGATGTGTTCACCCTATTTACTTCTTGTGACAAAACAAGTGGTGTTTGTTTTTACCAGCATCCATTAGATTTACTCTGCTGTAAAAATTCCAGAGTTCCAGAGATGGAGGTGGCTTTATGTGTTGTCACCTCATCAGGCAGGGTAGGCAGCCTGCACGCCACACATCACAGAGGAGGCTCAGTCCAGCCTCGCGTGGGGAGGTGCTCACTGCACCTCTGACCAGCAAAGGGAGCTGAGTGAGAAGAGGTAGGAACCCTTGTTGGTCCACATGGTGAAGTTGGGCAAGACTTTGGACCCATGACTTTGCTTCAGACGTGTCAGCCTGTCCAGTGAAGGGTATTGATTCTGCTCACAAGACTTGTTGTGTGACATCAGCACTGCTCTCTGTTACCATGCACTGCACTCTTCTGACGAGTTCCTGCAACAACACTGAAATCCCTCTCTGGGGAGCTTGTTCACATATGTCACGGTGAGAAAGGCAGAGCAGAAAAACTATAAAGAGATCAGACTTTTTTAAGTGATGGGGTCCTTTTTCCCTTCCAAGAGCCACAGCAGACTTTGTATCAAGGGTGTTCAAATAATTTTTTTTTATCCAGGATAGAAATTTCACCTTGAACTTCTAATAATAGCTTAGCATGGATTGTTGATTTCACTTATGAAAAAAGCCTCTGAAATTGTGTTCAGTCTTGCCTCAAGCCTTCAGGAGTATTTCTTCCCAGTTTATGGAGTGCACTGCAGTGGATGCTAGTAAAACCAATTATTTCATGAAAGTGACTGGTAGACTGCAAGGAAAAGAAAGCCCTTTCTCATTTGCCTGAATGAAATAGTTACATCCCCTGACTTGCCCAGTTCAGACCAGTGGGAAGTGTTTGTTGCAGAAAGGTATCAGTGACAGCCTCTAGCAAATGTGTTCCTTCTTCCTTCTTCCTTCACCTTTCCCCTGCTCTGGAATGGGCATGTTTTAGAAAGGTTGTGGGAAAAGGCTGTGATTGTGGAAGTGCAGAGATGTCCCTGACAGCAGACCTCAGTCATTATAATGCCAGGTTCAAGCATGAAATATTTACTTATAAACGTACAATTGAAAATTATCAAATGTATCTTAAGCATCAGGACTGAATCCAGCTTCACTGAAATTAATGTGAATTTTGGCATTGAATTCCTTTGAAATATTAGGCTCACCTATGCACATAGCAAAGGGTAGACAATATCAGTACACCTTGGAGAAAAAAGGAGCTAAGCTACATCTTACACTGCTATTATTTATTATTAAAAGCAATTTCTAAAAGAGTGCTGGGTACTAGGGTACAGAAATGTGTAGAAAGACTCAACCCATGCAGCAGAGAGCTTCAAACTATAAAGCACCAGGTCTTGGTCTCTGTGGAAAGCTTTTTCAAAAATTACAAGCTTTTTTTTTTCCCCCTTATATTTGACATGGCCAAAAAATAGTTACAGATCTTCTTGTCAGGTTCTTTATGTCACAGGAAAGATGTGGTGCATTCTTTTTCCCAAAAGCACCATATCCCAAATAGACAGTAGATAAAATGTAGTATTGTTTTTCTTCCTTTGTTTTTACACTGTTTAGTAATTTTTTAAATGCCATTCAAGTATTTATGCATTATATTATTTTGCTTTTAATAAAGATATCAGAATTGTGCTTAATAAGTACTATGGATCAATTTAAAATAGCACTGCTTTAGAATTGCTGCAGAAGACACAATCTTAGTCTTGTATCTTCATTTAGATTTCCATTCTATTGCTATATTACAATTGTTACTAAATTCAGATAGCATTCAGTGTGTGTGTGTGTGCTGGAGGAACAAACAAAAAAAGCAAGGCTGACATTCCTGCCACTTGAGAGCCTGTGTAGAAGCTGTGTTCAGGCAAGGTCTACTGGAAAGAGAAGAGTTAAGGCAGCAGTAGGTCACAGTAATGGTATTGTAATATCAGTAATGTAGTTCTTGGTAACTTAATGGCTTTGTTCTAAAAAATAGTTACCTGAGAATAAACAGATTACATTTATTTGTACATTAATTCAGCATTATTAAATGCCAAAAAGCAACTGGAAGTGAGCCTTCAGGAGTTTTCTGACTGTAAACTAGAACATAACTTAGAAAGGCATTTTTTGTAAAGGCAGTGAAGACAGGTTTTGGGCAGCAAAAGGATTTGTAGGGCCAGGCCAGTAGATAAATAGGAGCAGTGCTGATGCAGAAAAAGGAAGTTATGTAAGGAAGCATAACAAATTCAGATGTTTAGAGAAAAAGATGACCCTTCACCCAACACATCTCATGTAGGTACTTTTGCCTAATGAAGTATGTTGTTAACAGTGACCAAAATGCTTGATTTTGAGGGCGAACCAAACCTCTTACGTTACAGGGAGATTTTCAAGAGAAACAGAAGATGTGACTACTGGGTTAAAATCAGCCTTTATACAATCTGCTTGTTACTGCAGAATTAATGGGCATGCACATATCTTGCTAAAGGTACTTTGAAGTATATTGAAAGGCGCATGTTTTATTAATCTAATTCTGCTAAGACTACTTTAAACAAAGTTGTAAAGGAAATACTAAAATATTTTTTGCTGAGATTATAATAATTTGCCTAAGTAACATTAGTAAAGCAGTAGATAATGGTGACAAATGACTACGGAATATTTTAGGCAGCAGAAATCAGGCTTACAAGAATAGAAATCACTAGGGAGCACAAAGGTAAAATAAATTTCCTGACTCTTAAATGCTGAGTTCTATCCCATAGTGAGCAGCGAAAGCTCACTGGGGATTTGTTTCATATAACTTCCAAATGAGAAGTCAGAAGAATACAGTCAGTATCATAAAATTTAACAAGTTGTTCCAGGAGCACCACAATTTGAAAAGCCTAGAGTCATATAGATTTGTTCCCTATACCCATAGATGCCCATGACTCCCCTGGAGTAGCCTTATTGCCTCTGTTGTGGTTCCCATTATCTCAGTCACCCCAACAACATCTCAATTTTCCATCCCCATGCCCCACCAGTGTCCACACAAAACTAAAGATTCTTTCAAGGTCATGGGGATCGGTTTGAAGACAAGGTCCAAGCCACCCATGTGATAGCTGGCCAGCCAAATCCCCAGGCTGTCCAGCAGAGGCCAAGGCCAGAACCACAATTAAGAGAGAACTTGCTGCAGATTTTCTCTCCATGGGATATTCATTTGGTTCTTTCTTCTCTTTGTTGCAGTTTTGTATAATATGTGTAGGGCCCTGATGATTTCTGTTGCTGTCAGCTCTGAATTAGGCCAGCTAAAACTGGCTGAAAGAACTGAAATTGGAATAAGCCAACAGATTTGAAACTAATTATGAGTAGCCAGGACAGACAGGCAGAAAGAGCCCTGTCTTAAGGAGTGGGCTGCGATTGTGTGAGCACACAGGGCCCCAGCCTTGAACGACTCTGGAGACCCATCAGTTTGTGCTAGGATTGTGCTTGATAATAGAGATGATCCTGTATTATGCAGTCCTGTATAGAAAGTCCAATCCCAGATCTCAGATGGGGAAACCTTTGGAGGGAAAGGGTATTTTCTGTGTTTTTATGGCAACAATATCCTCAGCATCCCAGGCCGCTGCATGTCCAGAAACCAACTGCTGTTTGCTTGCAGATAAGTTGGCTGTGGGCTGTAAATCTGATCTACTGGACCGCATCTGCAGGGAGGTTGGACCTCCCATGGGCAGTGTGCCTGCCCAGCCCTGCTTCGCAGGCAAGGGAGAGTCATTCCCTTATGCAGTATGTATTTATCCAGGATCTCCAAGGCCCACAGTCTGCACTGTCCTCCAACATTCACGTGGTCGCTCTGCCATAGGCAGAGGGATGGCAAAATTATGCCATTTCTTTATGAGCCTGTGCTTTAAATGGTGCAGTCACTGGGACGAATTGTATTCTCAGATGAAAGAGGGAGCAGAGAGATGTCAGCAAAGTCAGAAAAGCCCAGCCTAAACTGCAAATGAATATTCCTCTTTATTTGTTGTGAAATAGAGTGAATTTGGAACCAGCCAATTTAAAAATGAATGTGATGCAGCTCTTCCTCATGCAGTTAAAACTGAGACATAAGCCTGACCCTGTTTTTCAGTAGCACCCCGTCCTCTGGCACTGCGTCTGTTCAGTTAAGGACATGCTTAAGAAAAGCTGCACGTTTCTGCCTTGGTGAATTTAATGGTGCTGAAGTCCATCCCACTGCAGGACAGCAGTTAAGTACCTGCTTAACTTTCAGAAAGTCCCTATGTACCAGCTGTAATCCACTTCTGAAGCAGATAATCATCTCAAGTACCAAGATATCTCCCTAGAAATGAATGTGCCTTGAACTGTTCAATACATTACAAGTATTGAGGAGATAGAATTATTATGTACTTAATAGGCTAATGCGCTATTATTTTAAAATTTATTAATAGCTATTGAATAACAATATAACTAGTGCTTACCTGCAATTAAAATCTGTGTTGATTAGGTGCTGCTGGAGAAACTTCTGTAATTAAATATGTGTATTGCCAAAACTTGAGCAATCTTGTAGTCTGTTATCCCTCTTCCAAACCCCAGAAAAGTAAAGCAAAACCCCTCCAATGGGCTCATTCCATCATGAAATACTGTGGAGGAGGTGCAGGAGGAAGAGAAAAGGAAATTCTTCCTAACCCTTGTAGTTATTTGGCCTGGAGATGAAACTCCAAGTCCCTGACTCAGATTTAATGCTTATTTAAATAGTAATTGCTTTTATGTCCTAGGAACTGTTCAGCCCACATAATGCCCATCATCCCAAACCAACAGAAAATTTTTTCAGGCTTCTCACCTTAGTCTGTCCCTTTTAGTGACTGTTGCTTTCTTTCTTTTTAGGAACCTGCCTTGCCCTTCAAATGAACAGCCAAATTCCCTCTTCCATAAAATATAGGGCAAAGTCATTAACTTCTGGAGTCAATGACTGAATGGGCCCTTGCTTCAGGGGGATGAGGCTCACAATGAGCTGGTGAACAAAGCTTTTCCATTTATGTGCTGAAGTCAAGGAACAGGGTATTCAGCTGACCTAATTACCTGTCCAAATAGGGCAGATCAAGTAGAAAATAAAGATCGTGGGTCAGATCTGGATCTGTGTTGTGCTGCTGAAAACTTCAGGGTAATCAGTGATGCTGCTACTTATTTAAAATTGACTCCATGTCCACTTAGTGCATTAGTCCTATTCTCAGAATCCATAATGAGCAACCTGCAGTTAACTCACTGTGTTTGTACCATTCTGATTCATCATAACATTTTATGTTATTATTAATGCAAACGGTTACCATGAAATATTTCTTCATTAGTTCTGACTGATTGACTTTTCGGTTTTTCTCTTTCCCACTGGGAAAAATAATTAGCCAGGAATAATACAATTAAGAATGTTTTAAATCAGCTCCATTAGCTTGCTTTGTCTAACCAGCTGCGTGTCCCTCGGTCTCCTTTAAGTTTTATCGGAGGAGCTGCTTCTGCACGGTGCCTCTTCAAGGACTGTTATGTGAGCTGACTGTCCTCCCCTGGCGACTGCGTGGCGCCGGCATCCATGGGGGCAGTGCCATGTAAGGCCTTGACCCTTAATTGGGATGAGTGAGTGAGCTGGACAGTGCTTGCCTCTGGATTGCAGCCAACACTATTAGACAATCCCAAACGGAGCTACATCCTCCCCTTGTAATGCTTCCATCTGGCATCATCAGGCAATGCCGCTTTGCAAAATGCCGCGGCGTTACAAAGCCAGTGCATGATGGGCAGGAGCAGCCAGTTGGAAAGACAAAGCCTTGTCCCTCTCCTTCACCTTCCTTATGTATGGACTGCCAGGGCACAGAAATGGATTTCAGTGGAGGTGGGGGCAGTTCTATTGCTGCACTGGGCACAAAGCCCTGATAGGGCTTTTCTAGAACAGTATTGTAAATTCAAATGAAGATGGTAGCATGAACTCATTGTATTACAGCATCTATTTGCAGAGTGCAGGCTCCAGGTAACTTTAACTTGGTCAGTTTTGATTTAATTGCTTTCCTTGCCTCTCCCCTTCTCCTTTTGCCTTTTGCCTTTTCCCTTTCTCCATCCCTCTTCTCTCTTTCTGTTATTTTATTCCCCTATAAGTCAAACCAGGTGTTCAGTATATCTACATGGATAACTAAATTATTAGAGACTGAGAGAAAACAGAGCCTTTTACTTAATGGTCATGGGCTCAAATGCAGATTACACAGAAGTCAGAAAGTTGTCATAGCCTTTGTGTGTTGTATTTTGCCATTAGTTTTTCATTAGTGAACATTTAACTGGTGAAATCTAGTGGGCAAAATTAGCTTCTCAGTCACTGTGAGGATGAAGGGTGCTGGCAGAACCACTTAGATCAGCACAACCATCTTCTGTACAGTCATGGAAAACTTCAGTCTCCAGGACAAAATCCACTTGCCATCTTCTCAGTGATCCTGGCCAAGTCTGGCTTCTCATCAGTCCAAAAGAAAAAGATCTAAAGGAAAGGCATGACTCATTCTCTGTGATTTGGGAGTGTGATGTGTGAGAGGACAAAAGCAGGAATGAGATTTGTTGAATGCCATGTCATGTGGGAAGAATGCCATGCCACCATGTGGGAAAATATGCTCTGGAGAGCATTGAGTAATTTTCAGACTAATCCTAGGGTGGCAAGCATAGAGTAGGAAGTATTGTCTTCATATGTAGGCATATGCTTTTCTGGGCTCCTAGGTTTTAAAATTGGTTATTATTTGAATACCAACAAATCTAACATGATTTCCAGAAACTGAAGCTCTGTTACAGAATTGGAGAAGCATAAAATAGGTAACACTGGAAGCAAACGCCTGAGGCCATCTAGCTCAACCTCCCTCCTCAAGCAGGGTCTCCTCAAGCAGCCTCCAGTCTCTTACCTCTAAAATTCCTAAGTAGGGAAAAATCCTAATCAATATCTGGAAAAAAACTATGGAAGGGCTGTGTTTTGAACCTATGCTTAGCCTTGGAAGCTTAGGGGCAAGGTTTTTTCTTGAGCTAAAGCAAGGCTGCTTCACGTTTATGTTATTACTGGTTTATTTCCTTGTACTTTAGTTTCTTCACTGTCTTGTTATTTAAGACAGACCTCTCTTGCTAGGAAAATGGGGGGGCTAAAAAGTCAGCCATGGCTTCCCAAACATGTCCCCAAAACAACAAAGTACCTTGATAGAAGGCTTTCATGGAGGGGGATGTAAGAACCAATTGTGTGGCTAAAATGAAATTAGTTCAGGCCTTACTTCTGAAAAAAAATGTTCAAGAGTGTAATATTTCTCCATTACAGTGGTAGACAGAACATTTTTAATGACAATAACATATTAGGATGAGAAACTTATAACTGCAGGCATGATGCAGTCAAGCTAAAAATGTAGTTGCTTAAGAAATTGCCAGTGGAGACAAAACTAGAAGTAAGCAGCAACATTTTCATCCAAGGCAAATCAGCCCTCATGGTACCTCAACATGAGACTCCCTGCTCTGCCTCAGTGCTGTTGTGGTCTGGGGCAGAGGCAAAGACAGATGCAACAGAGGTAAATCCTTGATTATGGATGATATGAGAGATGACCAAAACATCTGGGTGTGATGAAACAAACCAGCATAAATGCTTAGGCTTTTCTCTCATAATGCTTTGGCTTTCCTTTCAAACCACCTCTGGTTTTTAACTCCAGAAAGAATACTTAGCACCAAAGTATTCTGTTGCGCCTTATGGTAAACTTTATTGAAGACCAGCTAAGCTAAACAAAGATCAGTCTGCTGCTGTGGTCACTTGGCTCTCTGTAATTATATCCAGTGCTTTACTCTTTCCTGCTTTAATTTTTGTCTTCAATAGCTTTAAGCTTATTCATTTCTAGCTCAAGAATTTTCCGTCTTCTCTTTGGCTCCTGGTTTTTCTTTTCTCTTCTCTTTGCCTCAGGCCTGACTAGTTTGATTGCTTAACTTATTCTTTAACACTACACTCCTGAAGGCAGGTTTTCCATGCAGTGGGAATGCAGTGCAGGTTGGGGATGATGGTTTCACAGTGTTCTCCATTATCTGCTTCCTATCCCCAAGTCCTCCATCACTGTTGCTCCCCGTTCTGCATGCCTGCAGGACTTTTTTTTTTTTTTTTTTTTTTTTTTTTTGCCATCCTGTGGGCACAGGATGGCAAAAAATTTGGTCCCAGCTTCCCCAGTGGAAGGGCTCATAAGCAACCCTCCTGCCACCTGCTGCACTGGAGGGGGGTGGCTTTCCTCTGGGAAGCCTTGGTACTGCACAAAGCTCCCTGAAAGCAGCCTCTTTACCCCAGCCTTGCTGATTTGTTACAAAAGGCAGTACATCCATGTTTGGGGCAGGGAAGAGGGAGAGAGATTATGAGACCCATTAACCCCAATGCCTATGAAAAAATAACTTCTGCTCCTTTAATTTTTCAGTTTATATTGGTTTTTTTTTCCATAACAATGTTAATGGTTTGGGTTTTTTTCTCACCACTCCTGCAGAGACAGTTCCTTCTCCTATTTTGTCTCTGTGGGATCTGTTCCTCCTTGCTGTCACAGCTTTTTTGTTTTGGCTTTCAGCCCAGTTTCTCCACAAAAGGCACCTGTAAAAGATTGTTTTGTTTTAATTGCTTTAACTTTCTTTAACCTGCTTGTTTAGTTTTTTTCCTCTGTTCCTTCTCTGATTTAGAACTTTTCTTTATGCAACCATTCTCTTAACAAGTTTTCACTCTTTGGTTATCTCTTATTCTTGTAGCAGGCAGAAAACAGCCTGCAGTTTAGATTGAGTTGCAACTCCTCTCCTTCCAGGCATGTGTTTAATTTGGTTTGAGGACCACCTCAGCCATGCTACACACAGAAGATAGGAGCTTAGAGAAACAGAGCAGCTTTGGTAAATGTTCTGTTAATAACCTGAAAATGACACAGAAATAAAAGGTAGATTTCAGAACAAGACTCTCTGTTTTTCTGCATTTCTGTGTAGCACATGATATCAGAAATAAAATCAGTTTTGAGTGCTTTCTCTATACAGTAACTTTGTGGTAAGTTATATGGCTCCCCAAAGCTGAGGGCACTGGAAAGTCAGGCAAGATCCCTTTTAGCACTGCTCTGAGGAGGAGGTGTACCTGATTACAGCTTTTCTTCCTCTTAACCTCTGCACTTTCATAGATTTGCCCCTTGAACCTCCAGGAATCTCTGCTGGGCCCATCTTTTCCAATCCCTGTGAATGTGCTTCTACTGCCCTATATGTAGGGCGTAACTATAGGGATGTATTTTCAACATACCTCCCTATACTTTCCTGTCAAGTGGTCAGAGATGGTTTCACTAAGTTCTGTGATGCAGTGAGCATCTGAAGGGAAAATTGTCTGTTCTTATTTCAAAAAGAATTAGCCTCTTAACTGTCTCTCTCATTTAGGGGAAAAAGCTGCCTACTCTGGCTTTTTTTTTTTTTTGTCTCCAACTTTCTTTTTTTTTCCCTTTTTAGGAGTGCCCTTTATTATGAGAGTGACTTGTATCAGCAATGTGATTCCTCCAGCAAACTCACTCTGCTAATTTCAAGAGTCTGTTGGTGCTGTTTTATTCTTGTCATGTCGGATGCAGTAATCCAGTTTGCATTCACGATTAGATTAGGAAAGACATGAAGTACCTGCATTTGCAAAATTAGTGTGGATATTTACCAGTTGGCAGCTTGTTCTCTTACTTCCTCCCCACCTCACTGCTGGAAGCCTTTAATCCACTACTCAGATGTATAAGTTAATGCCTTGCTGTGAATCAAGAAAATGTCTTTCTGCATTGTTAATTTCTGTGACATGATCTCGCCTCATGTTGTCTTCACAGGCACACGCCATGGCATAACCTGATGAGATGTAACCTGTACTCTAACAGGCAGCAAGTAGTCAGTACGCTGATGATGCCTCCCAGCAGCCTGTCTTAAGAGAGCTTTGTAAGAGGGAAATTAAAAAGGAAAAAAAAGACAGGTTGTCTCACCTAGCTCCTATGGAGCGGTGCACAAAACCAACATTATATGGCAAGATAGAGCTTATTAAGAGCGCTATACTCTCTGTGGAAAATAATTGTCAGGGACTACTTTTATTTTGTTCCCCACTTCTGCATGTTCCCAGGACCTGCAGGGCAGTAAAGAGACAGGGAGTGCAGAGCAACATCTGAGCCTACAGCAGCCCAGAGCCTGTTTCCAGCCCAGTCTTAACGGGGTGCTGGAGACAATGATTTGGGGGCTCAGAGGGCCCATCAAGTCAGCACTCAGATTCCACCTGGATTTAAACTAACCCTATTCCCCTTTCACATAAACACAGCTCCCTGAACCTTGTTGCCTGTGTGTCATCCCTCCACTGAAACCTTAAAGACAAAAGTTCATCTGAGTGCACAAGTTGGATTTTTTTTACTATTAAAATGTTGATAGCTTTCAATTTTCCAGGGCTTTTGTAGAAACATTCACAATAGAAATGAGTCTGCCTAGCCATTAAACTTCACTATATGAGGGGAGCTAATTCCTGCAGTTTAATGGCTTGCTCTTGGGTCCCCCACACATGATCTCTTACTGCTCCAGTCCCTAAAACTCTCCTAGCTCAAATTCAGATCTCCTTCAGCATGCTTCTCCCTGGGTAGACAGGAGTTCCAAAGCAAGAGCAAGGACTGGCATGCTGCACATCCAAACCTCAGTTTTGTTTGCAGTCAGGAAAGGATGAATAGATGGACCATGCATCATTAGCCAAGGGCTGCTGAGATGTTTGTTCTTCAGTACCAGCCAGGAACATGAATTTCTAAGGCAATAAGTCCCTTGTGAGAAGACACTGCTGGTAGCTCTTTTGTGTTTAATCTGCTGGGATGCTAGTCTGAGCCCCTTGGTGTATTATTGTGATGTCATCTCAAAGTTACAAACCTGTATGCTATTCTGCCAAGGAAATGTTTTTCCAAATATGCTGAAAGCTATTTGTGTGGCTTAGTAAGTGCTAGGTAATTTTCTTCTTAGAAAAGTGGAAAGAGAGTAGGGGAAAACAATAATGAAAAATAATTTACAATTCCCCAGAAATTACCTAGAATCATCCCTTAGGAAGAGCATCAATGGAGGCATCAGGGGATGCTCCTCCTCCTGCCTGCAAAGCTGTTCACACACCATCACTTCCCCACAATGTTTCTACCCTTTGCCCCAACCTCTGCAGCCTCTCTCTGTGCTCACTCTTTCCCTTCGTCCCTCAGACACGTCTCTCCCTGCAGGCAGGCTGCACTTTCCAAGGCACAGGCTGCTCCTCTCTGGCTGCCAGGAGCTGCCTCTCTAACATCTTGCCCCTGCTGCCACCCAAAGCAGCCAGCCAGAGATGCTCTTCCAGCCTGCTAGTGGCTGGGTGGGCACAGGAGTGGGGAGGCAGACTGCCAGATCATCTCAGGGGAGCATCAGGAAAGAACAGCCTTTCCTGGGGGCAGGTTTTTCCCAGCTGAGGATTCATCCAGCCAGACGAGGCGGTTGGCCAGCATTTCCCAAGGTGAAAGCTGCAGTGCCTTGAGCAGCCAGGAAGTCAGACACTAAAATGTCAGCGTCTGTGCCTCCTCCCTGCTGCATGGAGGACAGAAAGGCTGTTTTCCTCCCCATGGTGTCCTTGCCAGGGGACGAGAGCCAGGTGGGAGCTGGTGTACGGCATGGACACAAGGGCTGCAGCGCTCAGGCCTTCACAAGTCGCCTCTGTCTCAAATTGACTTAGCCCCAGTTTGGGAGAAGAGGGGTGATGGGGTGAACCTGGGCACCCAGGGCTATCTTTGGTCAAAGGGAGCAAAATAAATATGTTTTTGGTCAAAGGGAGCAAAGCAGACAAGCTGCAGCTGCCTTCAGCATGGGCAGTGCACGTGGTCTTTCCCCAAGTACATCCCACCACCAAGGCATGCCGTTTGCCTCTGGGCTTTCAAAAGTGCTCTGGGTCCCCCCACAAGGTCACCTCATGTGAACTACCACCCCACTATTGCCAGATCATCTTGGAATGAAAATATTTGGAAGACAAAGAATCCAGCCAAAGCTGTGGCTTAGCAGAGAGGGTGAGTGAGTGAGAAAGTTTAAGCAAAGCCAAAAATTAAAGCCTTTCTCAATTTTCATACAACTGTGTTGACATATGAAAGCTAAACGACAGTTTATTTAAAGTGACTCTGTTACCTATTAAATTGCAAAAGACCAAGTTCTTTGGTATTCATGAAGAAGAATTCATTAATTCCATAACAGTTAACTTTAAACATGCAGCAATATGCTGAATGCTGATTACCGAGCAATGTAAAAAAAGGGCAAAAAGCAAAACAAAAAAAAAAAAAAATTTAAAAAAAAAACCCAACACCAAAAACCAGAGCACTATTTTATTCATTTCATGTTGATTGTATTACTTCAGCAGATGCAATCTACTTCACAGATGCACTGTGACCCTAAACCAGTCTCACAAATGGCATTTCTCTGGGTCCAAAGCCCCCATCTCTCACTGCAGCTTGCCCACAGCACTGCAAAAGATCACACTTGGCTGTCAAGAAAGGCTTGCAAGAGCTAAGGATAGGTGAAAAAAAAAAAAAGAGGTAGGAGTGGGAGCACCAAGCACAAAGTTAAAGTATGCGTTTGTAATGTAACAGTGGTGGTGTGCTGGATTATTCACGCTTCTGCTCCACAACTCGAAATTGAGGGTGGTAAAAACAAGATGTTCAAAACCCATCTAGATGATTTCTCAGGGGGTGCTGTATAAATGTGATAACCATCACCAGTGAGAATAAAGCAAACAGCAGGAAAAAAAGTCAGCAGCCTGGTCTTTGGTGAATTCACTCTGAGTCTTATATGTCAGGAACCATCGTACTTATCATCTGAAATCCGACTCCCAGCCCTATCCTGGCTCTCCATCAGCCCTCGCTCTGCAGTGAGCAAACTTCTTCTGAAGGATTGTCGGTTTGTAGCCAGCGCAGGCAACGCGTCTCTGTCAGGAGCAGTAATGCATGTCGACAAGTGCACATTAATTTTAGATTATTCATCCTGACAAGGCTGTTGATTTGGAGGTTTGCTGCAACTGTTGGTTTAAACAGGCACAGAAGGAAGCTGGAGGCATGAACAAAACCCAAAAGGGGACTTCTGGGAGGGGAGCTAATATCCTGATGAAAAGTCTTCCTAAATTTGTCTAGAGCTCAGCTTTGAGCTTGGAAAGCTAAAGTGAAATAGAGATGTATTTCAAGGCCTAGCAGCACAGGAGAGGTAACCATGGCAATTTAACCTATTCAGTCTGAGATAGGAAGAAGCAGGATCAAGTTCCTTCACTCCTTTTATGCAGAAAATGCTTCACATGCGATAACGGATGAAGGAAAGGTTGTCAGAGAATGAATGAAGGAAATTAAAGAAAATTCATGCAAAAGGAGGAGGTCTTCTGCTCCAGAGCTGCTGGGGAGTTGTCAAACCAAGACAGTCCTCACAGCTAGGGCTGACAGAAATGCTGCATTCGATTTTACCCCCAATAAAGTTAATGACAACCCCCCCACACTTGAAAGTATAAAGGATATTGCTTTACATCACCAAGATGAGCTCTGTTTGAGACTTCTCTCACAGAAGCATATGGAGAGATACAGCTCACCAGCGTGTGTGCTCTGGAGGAGTTTTCTTTAGAGTGTGCAAAGCATCTGCATCTGCTCTCTGTGGTGCAAAGCAGATGCAGTTGTCTCACTGCCCTCCAGACTCGCCGTGCTCCTGTGCACCCAGAGCCACACAGCCCTTCCATGAGTTGCTCTTGTGTCAAGTGATGCAAATGCATTCATAAGACTTTGGGGAGCAACTTCACGGATCATCCATTTTCATGGATCACAGGTGATTTAAACAAAAGAAGACTGTTAAGCAGTTGATAAAATTATTGGGGTGCTGCTCGCACTCTTTAATATTAGTAAATCTCTCTGTGACCTTAAAGCAAACAAAAATGAGTAAACTCCAGTCAGCCTATTCAAGGGACATGTAACATGTCACAGAGTAAAACTGTGCCATTCTTATGACCAAGAGAAGAATCTATAGAAGTGAAGAGTAGTGAAAAATACTGTGTATTTAGGTTCTAATATTTGTTATTTAAACTATTCAGAAAGATACCTCAAGGATAGGAATGATAGGATGGGTGTGCTCTGCTCTTACAGTGGGGAGTACAGTTGTGGGGCAGCAGGCTGATTCTATACCTCCTGCTGTCAATCATTGTTTTCTTTTCTTTGAAGACTACATTTTTGATGTGCATTGCACAAATACAGGGAGCACTTCTTTAGCTTTATCTTTTGATAATCACAGCTTAATGGTCTTTGAAATCATATTGTCAGACAATAGTTCTTGTCATGCATAAACTTTTCTTTTATTAAAATAAAATTCTGGTAAAAAATAACTTATTTGAGATTTTCACAGAGAGAGTGCAAAGAACTAAAACTGCTATCCTCTTTGAAACTTCAATAGCAAGCAGACTCCATTCCTTCTCCTCAAGGAATGATTTACCCATAGACTGTTAGTATTTACAGTAATAATTATTTTGGTGAATATGGACCTGAGCATTCCGGATATGCAAGTCCTCAGACCCTTGGTTCACTCCTCCTTACAAAAATGCTGCCTTCTTGTACCTAGGGTAAGGAGAAATGTTGTGGTGGTGTATAGGCTTTGCTGCTGAGGTTAGTAGATGTCAGCATTGTGAAGTCTCGCAAAAATGACAAGCAGGTCTCAAGAGACCTGGTGATCACCAAAACGTGCCACATCGAGGGTTTTGTGCTGTTATCTCATGGTTACAGGGTGCTTTCCAGAAACTCTGTTGCTGCCTGTTGAGCATATTCCTTATCCAGAACATCTGTTTCAGCTCTGCTCTTCTCTGCAGCAGGAACAGCACTGGTCAATGATGTGGAGAAAGGGGCAGTTTCAAAGGTGAAATGGTTAAGCAATAATCATCTCCTTCTGTCTTTGGAATTAACATCGGAGGCAGAATGTAAAAAGCAGCATGCAGAGCAAGGTGGGTGCAGCTTCCCAAAGGGAGGATGAGCAGCCCAAGTGAGTAATTGACTAAATAGCATGAAATCTGGCAATATTCAGTCATCTGAATTCAGGTGAAAAATATGGGCTGAGCTACTGAACCTCCTGCTGCTTCTAGCAGCAGCACTAAGCTGGCAAACCATGAGACATTCCCTCCTGCCAGTCCTACCAGCCTCCTGCAGCTGGATGGGGCCAACGCAGGGAGCCCTAATTTAGCCTAACTTCTTAACTAAGGAAATTGCTTACGGTAGCATGTAAGTTTTGGGGAGGTTTGGTTGGGTGTTTTTGGGGTTTTTTTTTTTTGTTGTTCTTTTTCTGCCTGAGCACATTTGCCCCACTGCCTTTATTTTCCTTTTTATCTGCAGAACTTTCTATCCTACTGTTGCTTCCCTCTTCGCCTCCTCCCCATATGTCCCAGAATGTATCCTGCACACACAGGTATAGCCAAAGGAGGGCCAAAACCATGCCGTGACGTTTAGTTTATTCTTTACTTGGAAAGCAGGGTGCAAGGCACAGGCAATTTCCCCTCAGTCTGCAGCGGGCAGCAGAGAAGTTGATGTGGTGTGTTTGATCACACGGAGAAAGCCAACGTTTTGAGTCCCCACCAGTTACAGTTAACCCATCAAAAGATTATGGATTGTGAGTACAAGGGATTGTGGCTTGTGAGTACTCTTACTGAGTAGAAGGACGAGGTTTGTTGGCCCTTCCTTCATTCTTTTGGGAAGCTAAAAGTTAAAAAAAAAAAAGTAGAGCTGCAAATGGAGATGATTTTTTAGGTCGATTTTTGGCCCTTGAAATTAGGTAAGCACTGAGTAAAAGCTGAGTAAGAAAATGCTCACCCATCACCACTCAGTGCTCCCAAATGCCTTACTCATTCTTTTACATACCAATGCTTAGTGGATTTTTCCTTTTTCCTTTAACTGTAGCTGTTTCACTAAGATTAAATAACAAACTGCAGGATTTTCTAATATTTGAGTATGTTGTAATTTTAGTGGTCATCCTTAATCTTTTTTCCCTAGCACAGCTTTTTCTCTCATCAGCTTAGTATTTAAACTGGATTCATTTTTAATGCGTTAATATGCAAACACATTTATGTCAAAATTGATTCAATATTTAAACTTGTTCGGTTTCAAATACATTTTATGCTTCAGCTGTTTCAACTTGTAGATTATTTCAAACGTGGAATTGATTCCAAAATTAAGCAGGTTTAAATGTTCAGTCAATTTATTTTAAACTATATGTGTGTTTTAGAGACCTGTATGAAGAAATGCTAATTTTTTTTAATGGTGCTTTCACAGTTTGCATTGTGTCAGCAGTTTAAAAGTAAATCTCTGCACATACAACTGCTCCTTAAAATTTAACCAAGTCTACTGTATGACTTGGAAAATGGCAAATGATTAGCCTGCTCTGAATATAGTATATAGAACCAGTCAACCTCAGAAAGATATTTTTTCTGTCTTCAAAAATGATTGGTGAAAATCTATCTGCCTGTCAGTATATTTAAATATATAAAAAAATGCTTTTCCAAAATATGCCATTTCCAGACATAACTGTGAACCTAAGCTGTATCTGTAGAACTGTTTGGCTGGACAGTGCAGTGTGTTAGCTAAGGGAGAAAGAGGTCTGCAACTGACGCTCACTAAGAGGATCCCAGCAATCTCAGTCAATTCTTTCCTCCACCTGAAAGCCTTCATTCTCTGGACCCTGAGAAAGGGTACTGGATATCTCAGGCAGCAGCATCTCTGTTCTGCATCCCAGCACTGTTGCTCCACTGTGTGAAACAGACAAATATTATTTTGAAGGGAAATTAAAAGCAGCTTCCCATATTCTCAGGTGAGTATCCTTACTACAGAGCTATAAAGTCCTTCTCCTTTCTCTTTTCTTCTCATGGACTCTTAATTATTTATGTAAAGTGGCATAAAATAAGCATGAGAGATTAAAAGCAATGCATAACCAAATTTCTTATGACCCTCTAGCTTTGGAAGTCCAATCTGAGATGCCTCTTCTTTCCCTCTTTCAGGGCAGAGATTTGAAACCTGTTTTCCTGCTTCTTCAAGTACATGTAGAATGCTCCAAATTTTACTTTTAAAGCTTTACTTTTTATTGATTACTTTTCTTTTTCCTTCCAAAAACATCACAAAGCACTGAAATCTCTTTTCAATGAAAGTGAAAAGAATGGGAGGGGAACGAGTGAAATGGGGATGTTTCGATTAATTTTTATCCATTTCAGTGGTGAGGAGCCAAAAACCAAAGGTGGCTTGAAGGACTTCTCTTTTGTTTGGTTTTGGCTGTTTGGCTGTCTTCCTCTCAGGAAGACTTAATGTTTTATAGCTGTTTTTTTATATCATAGTAGAACAAAACCTCCAGTTTTTCAGCTGGCATGACCTTCTTTTTTATCTTAGAGAAAAAGTACTGAATGGTTGCAAACATCTTTGCAATTGGATGCACAGGTGATATGTTTTTATGGTAGATGACAAAAACCTTTGGTTTTGCTGTCTGGATAGAGCCAGAAGTGCTCTGCTTCTGTTATTAATGATCTGGTATTTTTAATGAGTATTAAAGGAAGAAAGGTTAAGTTATTGTCAGACAACTGTTTGCAATGTTGTTGATGCTTTGTAGTAGAACCTCTCCTTGCAGCAGTTATTTCCTGTCCTTCAGAGTGCTAATTTTGCACTGTTAATGTTGTTAATACATTGTAATCAAAAGAAGAAAAAAGAAAACCTCAGGTAAATTTCTTCTCAGGTTGCTTATAATGTGTCAATAGGAATTAGTTCATTTGGGTTATTTTCAAGATTCCTATAATTTAAAAATTGTTTTGTTCTTCAGAATGAAATGTTGCATAACAGTAGTTAATGATGTAGATGAGCTCTTTTTGTTATTCTCTTCAAATTAATATTTTTAAATTGGAAACATCTGAGTATTGGTGTGAGCACACATATTAGCTGCTTTCATTTCAGAACCACTAAATGCACACAGAAGTATTATCACTTCACATCAAAAACTGATAGGCTATATGTACCTGCCAACATTATCTGTAAAAAACAAGTAGGTTTAACACCTGCATAAGCTCAGGTTTACAATATCTGAGTCATTTTATTTAAAGTAGTACTTTAACAAAAGCATAGGTAACAAAAGATGATTGCATGGGTTTATTGAGAGTTTAGGGAGTTTCAGAAGATATTACACACAGACACGCACAGACACAAACCCACACACTCCTACAGAATAAGTTACTATGTCACATTTGCATGTTTATTTCTATCAGTTCACAAATTATGGTCAGTTTAGGTACTGCTGGTTTTTGTCCTATGAGGGACAGCAGTTGTATGCCAATGAAAATACTCAGGTGCCCAGCAGTAGCAGAATCAAGTCTGAGAGTGAGAAATGCAGCCAGTCAGCATCTCAGCAGATAATAAAAGCAGCCTCAGGTTGCATCTATCCTAGTTAATTAAACATGCCCAGGACTGCTGTCTGGCACTGAGACCAGTAGGCATGAAACATTCCATGAGTCTGGGGACTATTCTGACAGTCTTGAAAGACAGATTGCCACCATCCAGTGCCCAGGCACCATTATTTAATTTACTAAAGGTTAAGACAGCCTAACAGTTCAATTCCAGAGCTGACATTCTCAGGACATACTCAAAACTCCAATGGTAGTAGAGACTGCATGTTTTCAGAATCAATACAAAGGCTCTTGGAATAGTAGCTGCTGTTCCCATGCAGCTCCCTTCCCAATGGATACAGTGCAGCCCCTGCATGCATCTGTGCTGTGCCCAGAGTTCCTGCGGTGCACCATCATGCACCCAGCTCAGTGCATCGTCACACCGGAGCAGCTCAGATCATCCAGGGTGCAGGCATGGCCTCATTTTTGGGTTTCAGTTCCCTGTGTTGGAGGCTGATGGGGAGTCGGCTTTATGGCATCAAAGGCAGGCCTCCCATGAGAAGCCAGAAAGGCAAGAAGAATGTGGTCCAGAAATGAGTCAATAGGCTGGACTTCTAAAGACAGGCCCACCATCCCTCTGGAAGAACAGGCAGCCACTGGAAGCTCTGTCTGGGACCTGTGAGGAGGAATAGCCTTCATGCCATGTCCAAAGCATTCTTTGTGGGAGAGAAGGATAGCAATACTCAGTCTACCAGTGGGAAAACATAACCTAAGTGTAATCTGAGGGGAGATGGGGAAAATTACCTGGATGTGAGCACAGGGAGAAATTTGGCTTAAGAACAGTTTCTGTGCTTCCTGGGACACAGAGTGGCATGAAGGGAAGAACAGCTGAATTCTGTGTTGGTTCCAATGGGCTTAGGGGTGTTAGCACAACCTTGTCACTTCAGAACATTATACAGTTAAATACATTTATTTTGACAGAGAAATCTCAATCTATTTAATACCATGGTAAACAACTAGCCTAAAAATCTATCATCCTTTATTAAAGATTCAGAATAAGAAAAGAAGACGATTAATGCCTCTGACATATAAACAGGGAAGTAACTTCTTTTTAGCAATATGCCATATTTCCTTAGACTTTAGCTGTAGAGAGACCATTTGGCAACCCTTTGACTGATATTAGAAATTATAGTAATTGTTCTTGTTAAAGAAAAGATAAAATGTCATCTGGGCTGGGTTGCAGCTGGTTTGTCACATCTTGGTTCCCTGAAGGACAAAATGTGTGCCAAATAAGGAGCAAAGAGCATCAAAGACAGAAAAATTTGGCTTTGGACTCTGAGACTGGCTCTTGCATCAGTGCTCCTAGAGAACAGCAGGCACCATCTAGTCTTCTTAGCCCATTCAGTCTGTACTGGTGTTGGGCTGACTTGATGGTAGCTCCCTTTGGATGGTATGCTCAATGTAGCAATAATAGCCGCCACCTTAGTCAAGCAGATCAGATTCACACAAAAAAAAAGACACAGACACATCAGAAAGGACACAAATGTATATATGAGCATCCAAATCACACACAAAGAAAAAAATATATTATGGAAAAAGAACAAATAGCATGGGAAAGGAACAAATAGGGATAGAGATAGACAATAAAGAGATAGCAAGCATAGAAAGAAAGGAGAGAGCTAGGAATTCATTCATTGCACAATAGATCCTGGCCAGAAGTAGTTCTGAGGCAAAAAAATTCTCATGTCCTCTACAACCCTCTGATGCTTCTTGGTTCAATCTTATAATTTTCCAGGAACAGGGAAAGTAAAGTCCCACAGTGTTAGGGTGCATTGTGTGATCAGGGGAGGTGTCCCCAACACACACACTATTATCTGCATACCTGTATTATACTCACTACAATTTCTTCCAATCAGCTTTCCAAATAGAGCACTCCTAATGGAAATGGTAGGTGGAATAGCATGTCCACTCTATTTTTCAGCTTATCTCTCAGCACATTGATTCTATACTCTTGATTTCTCAAGGTCTTAGGTTCTTATGCATGCTGCTCAGACTTCAGCACACTTTCTGGGCTTACCAGTCAAACACCTTGTGTTCTCCATGACTTTTGCTAACTCTTACAACAAATTTTCTGCAACAGACTGAACTGGATTCATGTTACCTTAGGGAGGGGGGTAAAAAGTAGTTTCTTGCTCTATTACTGTGTAAAACACCATCAAGTGAAGAAAAACAGCCCTACCAGATCTGAATATTCAGAAGTTGCAGTCCAACATGCATACAGTCATAATAGTCTGTAGAGCTTAGAAAGAGCAACCAGTGACACAGGAATCTGTTCTAAACTGTAGTTTGATACATGAATGATCAAATAAATAAAATTAATACTTATATACTTCTAGTACTCAAAGGCTGGGAGCTCTGAGTCCATCTGCTCCCCTTATGAGTTATCTGCATTAATGTAATATCCAAAAGGCTGATCAGCTGCAACGCTATGTCTGTATTTCTCAAATAAAACTACTGTGACCCAGAAGATCTCAAAGAATGAGATTGAGATGAGCATGGGAAAGCTGGCTGTCCTAACTTGTAATATATATTTATGAAATGCACAATGCGTTAGGTGACACAGACTGCTATTTCATTAACTACACATTTTGAAGAGAGATTTTTCTTTGTCTTTTAAATAGATCTTGTAAGAATAGAAAATATCATTACATCAAAGAAAATATTCATATAACCCAAATGATCTGACATAAGCCCTCAAATGCCAGGCAACCCATAGATGATATTAGAATTCTGTGCCTACCTCTAACAGTAATGCAAATCAGTGAAAAGTTCGAACAAAATGTCATCTTTTATGCTATAATTCTGTGACAGGAAGACCTGAAGGCAGATAAAATGAGTATGCCCAGCTGATCACTTTTCACAATGGTAACACTGTCATTTTTTAAACGCCCTGATTTGCTACCTGATAAGGCAAGGTTCAATACCCCGCAGAGCCATAACTATGCTCTAAGGAAGCTTGAGATTCCCTTTCTTCCTTAAGATGCCCTTATGACATTCTGCCTGGGGGAACCTTCCTCACCTCCTTGATGTTATTAAGCCTCCCTGTCACTATTACTTGTGCTGATGGGGTCAGTTTTGTACTTCTTACATTGCCAGTGAGCTCCTCTAGCAAAGGTATGGGGCTGGCATTGAGTTTAGGGTGCAGTCATGTCTTCTCAGCCTCTGCCTATTAGGAGTCAAGATTACTCATGCTAGCAATTTGCTTTGGAGCAGAAGTGCAGCATTGAAGCAAAAGTGCAGATTATCATCATGCACCACATAGTGGTTGAAAAATCCACACAGTTCTTAAAAGAGAGAGGACAAGAAATACAAGGGTCCCATTCATACATCGTAGACAAGCAGAACAGAGCATACAGTAATTTGCATGTTGTTCTGTATTTCCTTATATTTAATTAGATTAACTTTAGATTTTACTGGGAAAAAATAATAATCAGTTGATTATTGAATTTAATTCAGTTTTTTGCTATGCTTTTAAATGGAAGAATACATGCCACCTGTAACAGAAATTCTAATAGGCTAAATATAGGTTATCAGAATTTTTTCTAACCATCAGATTTTATGGTTTGAGACTTAAGTAATGAAGAAGGATCGATACAGACAAAGGAATCAATATGTTTTGCACGCACTGTTTCCCAAGTTCAGAACAAACTTGCAGAACTGTCTGTAATTCCTGCACTGTAGCCATATATTTTGAAATCTGTGTAAAATCAGCCATGCAAAGAATGTTCTGAAAACAAATATGAACATAAAATCTTCCCTCCCTGCCCCAAAAAAACCAAAAATACCCATGCATTTTCTTCCCTTGCTTCAGTTAGGGGAAAAAAAAAAGATTTGCATATGCTGCTCTGCAGAGATGATTCAGGGACCAGTGATGAAAATTACTACAGACACAAAAAGACTTCCATATGAAAAGATAGTGAAAATCTTGAACCTCCTTAGCCCGGAGATTAAATAAATAACATGGAGCATGATAGAAGTACACCGAGTAATGAATAATGTAGAGGAGGCAACTTGGGAACTCCTAATTACCTTTTCTTTATAACTCATAACTAACTGCTAAGATGGGATATATTTTTACCCAAAAGCATAGTTAAATATGAAATTCACTGTCACTAGCTACCACTGAGGCAAATCATCTAGTAAAAAATGATAAAAGGGTAGAAAAGTTTATGTACATTGAGAATGTCTATTGTTACCCTGGGTCAGCTTAAAAAGGCAATGTGTCATAAAGCCATAATCTTCCAAAAGTAATCTAAATACTAACACATTTTTGACGTCTAGTTTGTTCCACTGTTGTGTTTCATAGTTTTTGCACATCCTTTGAAACTTCCATTGCCAACCATTGGCACAGGTGAGAGCCTGGGACAGGTGTCAGTGCCCTGCTCTGGCCTAGCAGCATTTGTACAGCTCTAAAATGGAAATAAAGCAGGGCTGCAGGGTCAAGAGGCCACTCCAGCCTGAACACAGGATCAATTATACCTTGTCTGGCCTGGATTTAACCATTGTTAGGAAGGGGAGTGCAAGAACCTCCACACGCCACCTTCTGCAGTGCCTGATAAGCCTTCTTGCAAGCTCACACGTGGTCCAATCCTCCCTTGCAGGCAGGGAGGACTCCTGAGTCGGGCATCCACTGTGGGCACGGACAGTGAGCTTTGCCTCTCTGCTTCACACCATACTTCTGTGTGTTTGGTGACTGTTGTAATGTTGCCTCCTTAGTACTTTCTTCTTCAGGCTAATTAACTGCAGGCTTTCCTCTGAAGTCACGTTTTCCAGACCTCTGATCTGCCCCGGTGCTTACCTCTGCCCTTCCTCCAGCTGAGCCACACACGGGTTGAGGCATGGCGCCCAAATCTGAATGCAGCCCCCCATGAAGCCTCTTCAGTGCCAAGGCAATGAGAAGGGCTGTTTCAGATGTCTTGCTTTTTTCCTGTTCATACCTTCCACTATGGTGTTTCGTTTTCTTGGATCTGCAGGACATTTTTGAATTTTGTTTGGTGTGTGATCCATTACAACCTCTGAGGTTTTCCCTAGAACTGCAAGTTGCAAATTATTTCCCCCAAGATATGCACAGCTGATTAACCCAAATAAAGTGTGTACTTTACTTTTCCTCTCTCAAATTACATTCAGTGTAAAATAAGAAACGGGATATCCATTTTGAATGACTGAATTTTGTAATATACCACATGATCAGGATAATATAAAGAGGATAATGGGAAAGAGCTCTTGTTATTCATTTGTTAAGTGTAATTTAGCTTTCATTATTTCTTACAATAGCAAATCATCTAGTCGTAACATCATGTGCTGAAGTCTGAATTCTCTGTGACTGAGAACTGCATGACAACATTTAGCAGTATTGAAAATTTTGGTTGTGTGTGGATTTGCAAAACAGAAACCCTTTTGCAGTTTTCACAGAATTCTGCAATAGTCTTGTGGAAATGTGTGATCTGACTAGTTAACTTCCCTCAGGAGCTGATGGCTATTGATCTTCTAGGAAAGATAAAATATAGAAATGTATCAAATCATTAAGTGGGTGTTTTGACCCAGATAGGAGCTAAGGTTTTGTCACTGATATTGCAGTGATATATATACAACAACAAATGGAAATTCTCAGATATGTTAATGTCATTTAGATGCTGACATTAAAAAACAAGTATTCAAAACATAATGAAGGAACATTTGAGAGAATAATTTTGTAATTATTAGTTTAATTACTTGAACTTAAATTTTCTGAAGTCAGACCATTAATTTATTTTTTATAATTTCTGGATTTTATTCTTATTGCTAATTTTATAGAGAGAACTTTTTGAATATTTGTAAAGAAAAGATACTAAATTGCCCCTTTGCTTCCCAAATGACAAAATTGTGTAAGCCTTGAGAAGTATGAGACTTTGTCCAGTAAATACATGGGCAAAATTTCTGGTATAGCCATGGCTGTCTTCCCATTAAACTGCCTATGTAAATAACTCTGGTTTTCCTTTTTATCTGGAAGCTTTTGTATTGACATGCTGGCAGGACAGGAGTTCATACAGCCTTTTGTAGCCTGTGAGGGTTCCAGCTCCCCAACACCAATGAATCATAGAATCAATTCAGTTGGAAAAGACCTCTGAGATCATCAAATCTGAGTATTAACCCAGCACTGCCAAGTCCACCACTGAACCGTGTCTAAACCAAGTGCCACATCTGCACATTTTTTAAATACCTCCAGGGATGGTCACTCCACCACATTCCTGGGCAGCCTGCTCCAATGTTTGACAACACTTTCCATGAAGATATTTTTCCTAATATCCAACCCAAACCTCCCCTGGTGCAGATTGAGGCCGCATTTATCTTGTCCTGTCACTTGTAACCTCCAAGAGGCTGACCCCTAGCTGGCTACAACCTCCTTTCAGGCAGTTGTTGAGACTGATAAGGTCTCCCCTGAGCCTCCTTTTCTCCAGGCTAAACAATCCCAGATCCCTCTGCTGCTCCTCATAAAACCCCAGCGTACAGGGGTACAATCAGTGCCCTGGTCCTGTTGGTCCCACTATTTTTGATACAAGCCAGGAAGCCACTGGCCCTCTTGGCCACCTGGCACACGCTGGCTCATGTTCAGGCAGCTGTTGACAAGCTGAAGAGACAAGCCCAAAGATAACACACACATACAACGACACTCAGTACTAATTAGTCTAGCTAACCCAGTAATTATCTCCCAGAATCCCTTCAAAAGTCCCAGAATCACATCTTTGCCTCCAGACGTTTGCTTTTTCATCAGATCTGATCATTTTCTGGCTCCAGCCTGAAGAAAATTTCAGGAGCTCCTACTTTCCACCTCCTGCCTCCCACCATAGGTGTGGGTGAAGCAGCTGCGGCTGAAGCTATTTCCTAGCTAAGAAAAGACAGCAAGCAAACTTCTCTTGGTTTGGATTAGTTTATTCTTCCTAGAGGAAAACTGGAGAGATAAAGAGGAGCACTTTCTGAGCCATTGGCTCATTCATCTGCTCTTCCATCCTTACATGTAGCATCCTCAGTGTACGCACATGGCTACTTTCTGTTTATTTATAAATCTGTGGAAATTTTTTTATTTGGTCTCAAAATTCGAGCCCATACTTGACAGGGTATGTTACTGCTTCCAATTCATGGCTAGGGACTGTGCTAAGCAGTGGAGGTGAAGGGGTGTGACTAGAAAAAAATATTTGTTTTTTGCTTTATTCCCTGTTTCTGCTAATCTAGTGGCATTGATCTGTTGCTATTAATAAAAGCAATTGTTTACCTCCCTCATCTGCAGACTCCTAACATCCTTGCAAACACAACAGCTCTGTTTGCTTTATTTTCTATGAAAGCATTTTCCCTCTCCATACTCCCACTCACCTACAGACAAAGGCTGTTAACATACCGCAGCTATCTCATCACAATCAGGACCCTGCAATTTGATTTTACTTAATGGATCTTTAAGCACAGGAAAGTGTTATTATTTATTCAAAATTAGTCAAGCCTCTTGTTTTGAATGTAAAGGTTCTTTCTAATTCTGCAATTCTTTCTTTATTTAACCTTTATTTAAGGTTTCAGAGAAGAAAAACAAAACAAAAATAACCTTTACTTTCTGTTGTATTTAAAGCAATTTAAACAGTTCACAAAACAGAAATCCCCCAAAACCAGTCCTGGTACATTATTTAATTAGACATTGAGCTTCCCTTTAAAATATCTTGATTTGAAGGGCTAGAAAGACCTTCAGAAGTTATCCATCCTGGCTGTTTAAGAGTCAGATTCCCCTCTAGGTGGAAAAAGATTGTCATGTGCCAGCACTGAAATATCAACTCCTGGGTACACAGCGCAGAGGTCTGTGGTCTTCAGCTCTCTGGTCCCCAGTTACCCAAGCTGTTGAAAAGCTTTAGCTGCCACAGCCTCCTTAGAGGCAAAATTTCAAAAAACAAGTGATTGGCGTTTTTCACAAGGATGATGCCCTTACTCCCATTTTCTGCTTTCATAGAAGGAAAGTAGCAAATACTAGCCATGAGCAATGTGAAGACAATGAATGCATGGCAATGGAGGGAAGTGGACACCAATTGTCCACAAAGCAATTTCCTTTTTTATTCCCAAAAGCTATCATGAAAAGAACTGGGCATCATATTTTAGTTTGTAGTTCCCTTAAAATCTTCCTGGCCTTGTGTATAAGAAAAGGGCTCATGAACTTGGAGGGAAGATCCTGAATTATCATTCCAATAGGCTGATAGTCCTCTGTCAGGGATTCCTTGTCTCTAGGAGAAAAGCATTTAATAAGGCATTCAACAGCCTAAAGACAGGGGAGGAGGGGGCTTTTGATCCATTTGTATGGAACTTTACTGTGAAAAATTACCACATAAAAAGAGCATCTTCTTGCTCAGGGGGTCTAACAAAACTCTGAGTTTCTCTTGTTGCTTTTCCCTTTATTTTGTCCTGCAGACTCAATGCAGATAGGCAGACAGGAGCTGAGGTTTCTGTTTTGTCATAAGCATCATCCTCAGAAGTGTTTACAGAGAGATAATTAGTCGCAACCTGACTAATTGCAGTGAGGCCAACAGAACTGTAAGAGGTCCAGCAGCAGTGCAGTTTTGCCAATTAGCCATTCATGCTTGGTAGCTGTAAAAGACTTCGCTGGTCCAGGTGTACATATGGTTTGCAAGGTCTGCAGTCAGGAAACAAATATCCCCTTTAGTCTCAAGCTGAATGTACGTTATGCAGAAAATCACACATGAAATAATAATCACAGACATGCACGATGTGATTTTTGCTGTAGCAGAACTTCCTAGGAGAAGATTGCATTTTAACAGTGCCAGTTATGCTGTGGGACATAGAGGTCTTTCAGGTCTTCACGTGTAGATGCCTTTTTACTTTTTTTTCAGAATTTAATCATGGGATTGTATCTACTGCAACATACATTTGCTTAATGTTTAATTCACTGGGTCCCCAAGGAAATCTGCAGGTTTTACAAAAGCTATGAAAATCTGTCTGTTTTGTGCAGGCACCCCATTGTCAGGACCACCTCTACACCTCTCCACAGCAAAGATCTTCTGATTAGAGGAAAACAATGTTAGGCTTCAGCTGTGATGTGACTGTTGAGCTGTTTAAGGCTTTTCACTTCTGCAGTTCAGAGTAATATTAAAATATGCAATCCCTGGTAGTTGAGACCAGAGCTAAGGACAGACCTGTAAAGCAAAGGCAACTGGAAAATGGCAATAATCATTATGAGTCTCCCTGCTGCCCTGGAACAGGAATGTCCAGTGGTGGCACAGGCACTGCAGAATGCAAAAAAGCAGGGGAAAATAGAGCTTTTCTGGCAAAAGTAAACTAATGGATTTCAATCAGAAGGACCTGCCACTTCCAGCCAAATCTGAGGAGCAGCAGTCGCACTTGGCATCCCTGTCCTTGCTGTGGGATGTGTGCCAGAATGGTCCCTGGCACCTGCCCATTGTAGCAGCTCAGCCCAGGCTGGGCCTGCACCTTCACCCTGCTCTGGGCATTCAGCTGGGTGCCAGAGGAGCCACAGGGCAGCCCAAGTACCCAGAGGCCTCTATGGCACTGAAATTGCACACCCAGGTTGTAAGAGAAACAGCCCCTAGGGACCTCACCAAGATGCTGGGGGAAAAGGGAGGCTGCTAAAAGACCCAGACCTACAGAGAGACAGACAGAGGAAGAAGAGGAACCGTGAGCAAAACAGATGGGAAGAGGAGAAATAAAGACAAAGAAACTGGTCACTGCCTACCCTATATCTGTTTCTCATTTTGCCAGTGCCTCCTTGCATCTGCAGTCTACTGGAACTCATTTACAGCTATGTCCCTTCCCAGATTCACCATAACTAAACCTCTCTGAGGCTGAAGCACTCTGTAAGACCTCAGAATAAAATGAATGAGTGTTTCCCGTTGCCATTTTGCTTTAAAAAACACCCACAATGCCTTCAGTCTTGTGACAGTCATTCCTTCCTCAGCTGTCTCCTTTGAGTTCTTTTCTCACCCACTTCTGTTCCTCTTTCTGCTTCTTTTACATGATATTTTTGGTAGAGAGGCCATGAAAAGGAAAGGCAGAAAATGCAGTGTTGTTCAACCATTGCCAAAAGCTGGAGTCACTTCACAGTGACAGAGTGATCTAGGATTTACTCTGTAATCCCAAACATGTGAAAACTGAAACAGGTCATTGTAGGGCTCAGATCACAAGATGCACTGCCAGAGGATGTTTGGGTTTTCTGTCCTGTCAGACAAAAGAAGCCTTTATTATGTTATTGCTTAAAAAAGAAAGAAAAGGAAAAAGGAAAAAAAAGAATGTCATGTCTTAATATTCTAGTGTGCTGGTAAGCAAATTCACTTCACTGCTCAGGACCAATTGATGACATTCTTAAGCTTTTTTTAACAGGTGTTGCGGCTGTAAATTGTATGCCTCAGTTTACTTGCTAAAGGATACGATTAAGCCAACAAAAAGCTGGTTGTGACTCACGCATAAAGAAATGAGAACAGTGTCATCATCATTAAGCAGCAAATAAAGCTATTGATTCTTTGCATTATGCTGTCAGGTTTAATTCAATTTCATTTTTTTCTCCTTTCAGCCCTTAATTACACAGTTCCTGCTGATTCCTCATTTTAGCAAAAAGAATGGAGTGGTGCCTTACCTTTTTACCTTAACAGCAAAAGCACAAGCCTACTGAGCCCCAGTGTATCTTTGTTGGACTTAATTAAAGACAAACTTTCACAGCTTCTGATAAAGGCAGGTATTTCAGTCCTAAGACAGTCTGGGGGCTTCAAGCACAATGTTGGTGCTGCTGGGCTATGTCTGGCTCTTTCTGCCCATTGCCAGCACTGCAGCCTCATTGCCTTCCATTTAGCTAGTAAAGGTAAACCAGGCTGCTAACAAATGCCCCATAGAGCTGGAGCCAAGGAGAGGGGGACAGAAAAATGCTGCAGCAGTCAAAATGTGAAAATAAAAATCAGTACTACTACGTGATCTCATCAAAGGGCCACTGTGGAGCAGGGTATGAAGGAAAAAAGGTGGGTGAGGGAGAGGGGGCATGTCCTCTGAGTCCTTTCTGTCAATAGCAGGTACAGAGAGCATTGAAAGCGAGTTCATGGACACTGGGAGCCCTTCATTGTAGGATGTGCTGTGCCAGAGCTGTACTGTCAGCGTGGGTTGGGCTGCTGGTTGCTTACAATGGCAGGAACATATTGTACCACTCCTGGAGAGCAATCTGAATAGTGGGAAGAGAGGGGGAGTTTTTGTTGACTTCTTTTAAACAAAAACCATACAGATCAGCTGAATAGCATATTTGCTGGATATTGTTCAAGCAGCATTTTTTCCCTGCTTGTGGCCAGTTTGCAATACATGTATTCATGCTGATTCCTTATTCTGTGAACTATTCATAAATGCTTTCTTAATATGCATCAATGGCAAATTTGGCCCTGGTTGAGTAGCTGTGTTAGAAACAGTCTAGACAGATGCTTTTTTCCCCACTTCTGACTTTCTGATGAATATGGACATATGAATATATGACCTATAGACAGGTTCTGCTCTCTTGCCTCAGACCTTCCAAAGGGATCTCCCTCAGCTCCAGCTACTGCAGCAACACAAACTTCCATGGGACCACTCAATGACTTCACTGCTGCTCACTGCAAGTCAGGGGGTCAGAGCCCACAGCAGACAGCAAATACTGATTTTAAAGGGGTCATGCCTTCTGAATGTTTCTCTTCTACTGACGTTCACAAGGATTTCCAACACAATTAAAGGTGTATGTATGTCCCCTTCACAGAAACTGGTGAATAATTTTTTTCTGCTCCTCCAGATGAGCATATCATAAAAGGAGGAGATTAGAATAAATCCTCTGGCATGAATTCAAGCAAACCATACCTGCCAGCATCTTAATTAAAGACAGAAGGTATCAGATCAAGTGAATTTGTGAAAATATTCACTGGGGGAAAAAAATGTCAAGAAAGGACCTAAGGATGCTTGTTTTCTTATGAGATCTCAGGCTCTGTGCTTCTCATGTTCTCTGCAACAGCTGCTTAGACTTTGGAACAAAAATCTGCCTTCCCTCCTTCTACCCCATTTCTTTGTTTCTCACAAGAATATTCTCACAATAAATATAAGGAAAGTTGATGCTGAAGTACTGTTGTCACTCAGGGTGTTTTTTAACAGAATATTTAAACTCTTGGGAAAATTCTGATTGCCTGATTGCTTCTTAGGTTTGTATTTGTTATGCCCTACACCCCTTTACATCAGGATTCACAAAACAGTGCAACTGTCTCCACCTGCAACAGATCTTAGAGAATTGACTGATGGTTTGCAGGCATGAACAAACCTCAGAGAAAAATAAAGGTTAATTGAGACTCAGTAAGTCTTCTGAGGATGCCACCTCTGAATCTCACAAAACTAAGTTTCAGCATCAGCTTCATAATGATGTGAGAGCACTTTTCCCTGAGAAGATTAATATTTGTTATCAGTTGTCATCACCTTTGTTTTAAACTTCACCAACAAGCTAAAAGAACGCGGCACAAAGTGCTTTTAAAGTCCATTTCATATCCTGTACAGGTCTGTGTGGGTATTGTGGAGCCTGTTTCCACTTGCTAAACATTTTTTTTTATTCTGTCTACCTTGTGGAAAATGCAAAGCAGAAAAGGAGTAGTGATTTGGGAACTGTCTTTTGAGTGAAGGAGGTTTAGATCTATGTAGGCTTAACTTTCCTGCAGGCTAATAATAATGCAGAAGGGTTTGATGAAATTAATACGAGTGAGTCCATCACCTCAGTGATTTCTTGCAAAAGAGCAGAGATAAAATTAAGCTTCTATTCCTCTCCTATATGGCCAGGATATTTCTTAGTCTGTAGATATTTCCTTGAACATTTGTTAGAAAAACAGAATACAGCTGTAACAACCAAAACAAAAAAATACCCTCTGATGTTTTAAACTGCTTTATAACTTTAAGGTCTCTCCTTTTGCTAGTTACACAGTGTCCTTCTCTCCAATTTTCATCACCTCCTTCCTCCCTCATTTTTTCTGTTGCAGTATGCTATATACTGAGTTAAGTAAAAGCAATTATTTGCAAACTTACAGATGCAGGTTTTAAAGCCAGCAACACCAAATGATAATTTCCCTAAGCAGTTTTGTTTGCAGCTTTGTTTACTGCTCTTTGCAGCTGTTAGCAATGCTCTTTCCCCATTATCTGCCTGGTAGCAGTTGTAATGGAGAAGGCACTGTGAGAGAAGAGTGCCCCAGATTTCCTGCTTATGGTGAGGAGCTCCCAGCCATCATGGCTGCAGAGAGTGCTTGGCTGCTTCTGAGGCAATAGCCTCTAAGCAATAGCACTGAAAGCAGCAAATTGTTTTGGGTTTTTTTCCTCCCCATCTGATTCTCCAACTCCGTGAATCGTTAATATGGTTTAGAATGGAAATGAAAATGCCACAAAAGAGCATCTCATTGCAGGATGTCTGTAAAGATATATAAAAGGATCTTTTCAGGGGTAATTATTCAGACTACTTCATATAACTGTCACCATTAAAAGGTCACTAACTTTTACCACACAGGGATTGCTAAAGATGCAGTGCTGGCATCATCTTCTAAAACTTGGGAAAGTACTCTAGTGTCACTCATGGTCATCTGTGATACTGCCTGGTTTTATCTTCCCTTGACTCAACTCAATTCAACTTAGCTTTATTATGTTAGTAGAGTGGATCAAGGTGACCGCTCTTACTGACAGTGTACAACCTTATAACAAATAGCAGCTCTTTCCTTGAGGAACTTTCACTCACAGAATGATAGACAGACCATATCTCAGGCGTGTCATCTTTTTACTGGTAATAATTGCAATTACATCCTACAATGTTCTTGCTGTATTTCATTTTAGATTTTAATTGCATACTATCATTCTCATTCCAAATTAAGATCCCAGTGCATATTTTAAACTGTCTGTAAATACACATTAAAAAGATGACATCCATTAGACAACCATGCAAGCAGTGTATATGTGGCATATTAAAGAAGCAGATATACTTGAAGAGCTTGCTCTCAATCCAAATGCATGCATATATAAAATTTTCTGTGAAAAAAATAAGTCCTTTGGGTATATTGCAGATAATCCTCTTCCCTATACACTATAACATCTTTTCTGTCAAATAGGGTTGAAATTGGCTAAATGGATTCCAGTTTTATTAGATGAGGACTGACAGGCAGAAAGAAACTACCATACACCCATTTCTCTGGGAAATCCAGCTAAAAATCCTTTATTCTCTTGGTAGACATTACAACTGGTATTACTCCCAGCAATGTGATATGCAGCTGAATTTTGAGGCTTCACATCATGGCAGGCTATACAGACGCTGTGTATCAGAGGCAGCTCTTCTGCTGCCTGAGTGAGTCCTGGGCATCCCTGAGCCGTTTAAACATCTGCAGAGCCTAGGGAGGCTGCTTATGAGCAAAATGAGCGCTAGCAAACTTTTCATGCCAGCCTTATAGAAATAGGTCACTGCCCCCATTGCACTGCAAGTCAAGTGAACTCTGAGACTCGAAAAAGGCAAATGAAAGGAACATTTGTGTCTGCACTGAAGAGGCGAAAAAGTTTTGGGAGTTCAGAGAAAGGTGCAAAAAAGCTGCATAAACCCCTCATCTTGCTCAGACTGAGAATTCAAGTGAGATTAGAGTCTACCTTTGAGATGGTAGAGAGAGCAGAAGAGGACCTAGAATTGGAAGATGAGCAGAGCTTCCTTCTTTCCTTGGCCAAAGAGAAATTTTCCATATGGCTAGCTTTTCAGAGCAGCAACTTTGTGCTTGTATAGACCAGAGTAGGTTGTGTCCAGTGTTTGCAAGACAGCCTGAGAAACCTGAAATTCTTTTACCTTTGCTTGTCCATGATCTCTCCAAAAGCCAGCGGTAAAGAAAAGAAAAAAAATTACAGACCTCACTTATTATGAGAAACCTGGAGGACAGTGCTTGTTTCAACTGAAAATAACTCCTGCAAATACATGTTATATTATGAGGAAATTTTGTTTTCCAATCACATAAACTAGAGAGTAAAGTGCTGTAAGGTGTTGGTTTTTCACAACAAAGTTGTCTGCCACTGTACCATCCCTAGCATTTCACATGAAACATGGTCAGTGAACGTCTCTCTGGATGCTTCATGTCACTGGGAGCTGCCAGTTCTGAGGGCTCTTAAATGAGTGCACAATTATTGATCCAAACATAGAATTACAAACAGCTTTTTGAATGTTATTCTAATGCTTATTCATTATTCTACTGTTTCAATAGCAATGGAGATGGGGGTTTTTTTGGTACTGTAGCCTGTGTTAGATAATGTAGAAATTAGTGCAGTGCTCATTTTTAGTGGTTATTTCTTACTAGGAATGTTTGTTGAGTGAGCCTTTCTTCTGCACAGCAATAGGTGGCTGATTGGTGCTGATTTAATGATTTATAGCATCTTATTTCCTGATGAGACTGCAGCTCACAAGAAGTGCCAGGGACGTGCCTTTTGAGAAGCTGACATGGGCTGCATATTTCATGTACTGCTTGAAAGTGCAGGCAGGCTGTGTAGTATCAGATCACATAAGATGTACGTATCTACGATTTTCCTGCGTAACAAAAGTCCTGTCATCTGTTGACATAAGAGACAAGAGATAACAACTCTGTGACCCTGCATGGTTCTTCAGTCTGGACAGATGAGACAAATCTAAATAATTGAGTATGAGCTCCTCAGACTTTCTTCATGTTTGTGCAGTGCCACAGCCAAAACCATAGAATGCTTTTGAACTGCCTGCACTTTCCTCCTGCTTGCACCTATCACTCTGTTTTCCAGTCGCCATTAGTGGAAAGGCCAGCAAGGTCCTGGGTTCATGCAAGGCACCATAGGTACGACTTCCCCACTGCCCAGCAGCAGCTTCCTGCTCTGCCTTTTCTGCCACAAATTTGGGAAGTTGCTGATTCCTCTTGAATAGAAAGATAGTAGGGTAAGTAAAAAGTATATCCATGTATATATAGATACACCTGCTTTCACTCATACTGACATTTCCATCTAGCAACAGGACAACATCCAACATCCTTTCTCACCTCACTGCTCACTGCCTGTTTCACTGAGACCCTGGACTCTGTCAGGCTTGAGAGGAAAGAAAAATTCCAGCACTAATACCCCTGTATTGAATGGAAAGTTCCTAGCTGCCTCCTATTGGAAATAGAGAGCTGGCAGTCATTAAGTCTATTGTGACTACCACTGCAGAAGATTCCTTTTTAGAACTTAGTCCTGTTTTCTTTTAATTGCATCTGTTGGTAGGACTTAGAAAAAGCAACAAAACAGCAGAACATTCACCAACACGTTCATTACAACCTACTACCAATGGTTTTTTATTGCTATCCCTATGTAAAATGACTGCAGTTTGTATTGACTTTACCTGAGATTCATAACATCGTTTCAACTTACTATTTGATTTTGGGTGCTTTTTTGCTTTAAAGCTTTACTTGTTAATGTATTTTTCTATAATTACACCACAATCACTCCTAAGTGCACAGTTTACATTGAACAGAGCCATTAAGGGTTGCTGCTGGTAGTTGATTGTTACACACAGTTGTGCAGACAACTTTGTATTTAGACCCAAACCAGCTTTACAGAGCAAAGATATATTTAGCTGCAGAAATTTCCAGCCATTATTTTTGTTGATGTCCATAGTTAATCAGGCTGGACAGCCTACAGGGTAATAGTGAGGCTGGTGTTAAGCAGCCCTGTGCTCAGCAGAGATCTCAATGTCTTTGCTGTGCATATGGTGATGAGCTTTAGTGGCTGGCTCTGAATTGTGTTCTGTCTGATGCAAAGGCTTCGTGGCACACCATAAGCTATCAACAACGCACATTTCTCAGCTCTTTGTTGTTTCCTTCTCTAAACTTTTCCCTAGGTGATGAAGTGATTCTCTATTCACAAAACCTGATTTTGATCCTACCTCTTTGGTGAAATTCATTTGAGTTCTGTGCCAAATTTGTTTAAGGAGCTACAGCTCTTTAACTTGTTTATGGCTCAGGGGGGTACACTATAATTTGAGGAAAACATTAGTATGTGTAATACTACCAGTGATGAATAATTAATGTACAATTATAAAATCTTTCATCAAGATTTTAAGTGGGCAAGAATCATTTCATTTTTCCCCAGACCACATTTGAAATGAAGCCGAGCAGCAGTGAAAGAGGATGTACACCCTCAAATAGTCCAGGGTAGGCTCTGAAGATGACTGCCACACACAGATGAAACAACAAAGGGAATTTATTTAGACAGAAGATATTAGCAGAAATCCAGCATTCACTGATGGGGCTTCGCAGAGTGCCTTGCACATGTCATTAATCTGATTTGGAATTTGGAAAGGAGATAGAAGACTTCATTACTGCCCTTGTTGAATGGACTACTGCATCTTTTAATAGCCTCACATAAGCAAGAACTCATTTTAATGTCCTGTTCAGAAGAAAGAACACCATCTGCAGAATTAGCAAGAAGTATCTGTGGCAAGTGGATGCTCCTCAGGAATCTCCCATTCACTGCTTTTTCCAGCCCTTTCGCAGCTTTTAAAACCATGGGGAATCATAATGCAGAGTGACATGAGTGCTTAAAAGCTACTGCAGGTTGAAACTAGGAAGGGGTCTGTTTCTGTTTGGGCACTGGAGGTTTGCTGAATCAGGAAAAAAATTGATAAAAGTTTATGAAGAAAAAGCTTGAGCAGCTGCAATGGCCTTCAGAGTGCTCCAGCTCTGAGCATGAGGCTGGCAGCACCAAGGCTGTGGAGATCAGCCTGGTATCATTTCTGCCCTGGTACATCAAACAGCAGAACAGGAACTCCTCAACAGACAGGACAGGGGATTAGCTTGTCCTATCAAGGGAAGGCCAAGCCCCTGATATTCAACAGTAATTACCAACCCAAACTGCTGATAAACTAAGTAATTGCATGGAGCTGCTGACTGAGACATGCAGCTCAGTCATGAGAGCAGGAGAGCTTCGACCCTTCAGGACCACCCACTATTGCACTAAAAGCTGCTGCTTGCCATACAGTCAGGATCCCCTGCTTTAATCCAAATGGAAGCTCCTTTACTTGAGCCATTGTCTCCAACTTTTGGATAGAAAGACTGTAAGAAATTATCTGAGCCATCAGTAACAAGGGGAAGTGGAAAAGGGGTGAGTCAGGCACCTCAGGTTCCTCTCCCACTTGTCTCCTCTGGCATGGCTGGAGGTGCTGCCTTGTTGTAGGAGCACTCTGCCTCTTGTCCCAGGACTACTAGAATAGAGGAAAACAGCCAGCCAGGGAGCCCTCAGGTAGGACTGTCTACCTCCAAAGATGGGGGCTGCAAGGCAGCCATGAGCCCACCCACACAAAAGTGCTTGTGGCTGCTCTTCACTCACTGTGGCTGAAGCAAAGTTTTTAAGGCTTTAGCAACAGCCACAATGAGCCAAAAAAGGTCCAACAGATATCAATCCTGCTGTGATTGGTTTGGGAAAGTTTTGTTCCCTGCCCAGTCTCACGGCTGATTGGCAGGGCACCTTTTGAGGTGGTTGATTTTGTTCCTGTTTAAAGTTTCAGACCAGGCAGATTCAGTGCCACAACCAGCAAAGTCAGCCCTCATTTCCCAAGGCTCTGAAGAGGGGTCACCACTGGGCAGGCAGATAGGTACTAATTCCTCCCATGAGTGCTGTCTCTTCTTAACTTCGCATTGGCAACCACTTTAGAAGTCATCTATAACTTCATCCTGACATGCAATTACTCTTCTATGTTTATCTTCAAAAGCTTATTTTCATTTTTTCATTTTTCTGTTTATAAAATGAAAGAACAGTTTTATTCCATATTCAGTTTTCTCCAGCATGGCTCCAATGAAGGCTGATGACAATCTACCCCACATTATAGGCATGGAATACATTTTACTGACTCCTCCTAAGTTATAAATGTTTCTAGACAATAAATAATGGTTGGAATTGATCATATTTTCTTGGCAGCAGTATAAGTTTTATTGACACAGCTGTGGTTTCAGGTCCAAAACAGAAAAACCTGAGTTCTGTCTTTGCCCTAAGAAACCCTTTTTGAATGTGAGAATTTGTCCATTGGATAGTGACTTGACCACATGTGACCTGACCAAAAAGAATAACTGGTAACAAGAATGCATGGAACTAAAATACTGAAGACTATCTGAAGTCATTCTTCTGAAAAAGTTGTAAAGCAATTCAGAATGGACTTGCTGTTCCCATTTTGCTGACACTCCACAGATTTTAGAACTAAAGATCACACTGTAAAACTTATATTTTGCTAATTTTTTTCTTACATACCTAATAGAGAATGAACCTATTTTGAATTTTGCACAATTTCCTCCAGAGACACTTAAAAATTATATAAAATTATGCTACGTCTTTAGTTAATTATTTTAGTTACGGGCTGTTTAAGAAACAAAATTGCTTATTTAAGTTTCACAAGTTACTGAAGTTATTGAGGTCAAAGGGGCACTTCTGGGATTGACATTATAAATTGAAAATATGACTTTGCATTTTACTATTTTTTCAATCTGTCTGATTTTTCCCCAGTGTTTTCACTTCTTTTACTAGATTTTTGCTCTTTGTGTGTCATGCTAAAATGAACTCTAATGTGTAAAAGACAAAAGCAAGACCCTAGTACTTTATTACGTTAGGCAAACATTTTTCCCAAGTTTTATAGAAAATATTCTACAACTCAACGTTGGCATGAATTCACCTCTGATACAGTGTGCAGTTTTTGGCTCCACAATATAAGAATATTAAAGTATTAGCATGTGTTCAAAGGAGGGCAACTAAGATGGTGAAAGGAGTAAAGGGCATTACTTAGGAGGAGGGGCTGAGGGTGCTGGGTTTGTTCAGCTTAGGGAATGGGAGACAGGGGTGTGACCTCGCTGCTGTCTACACCTTTCCCCTGACAGGGAAGCAGAGAGGGAGGTGGTGATCTCTTCTTTCTGGTGTCCTGTGATAGGACACAGGGGTGGACCTTACTAAGAGATGTTCCATCCAGTTCTAAGTAACCTGAAGTTACCTCCTCTGGCCTTTGTTAATTACTGTGTCACAGCTTCGTGCTTGATTTTCTGGCATGGGTCAGGAACATGAGAGCTTGAGAAAAAAGAGCTGAAAAGCTGACAGTACTAAGAACTGCTGGAGTTTTTTTCTCTATTAATTTCTCACTGACTTTGTGGCTGAAGGAGTCTGACTGAGACAGAGTAGTAGTTGACAAGATAGTTTACAGTGAGTGATTGCCTTTTAGAGCTTGACTGACAACAGTGTGTTGAAAGGTGTTTGACATATTCTCATTTGATAGCAGTAATCATGTTGGTCAGGAGAAGATCCGAATACTTCTCATTGGCATTCAGCAGCCCCAAGAATTAAGGGTCCCTTTCAAATCTGATAGTTCAGATTTCTGTCTGTCAGACAGTGTCAAAGAATTCATTCCTTTGTGTGGTTTCCAGTCTGGCTTTGCCTGGAGAAAGCACTTTGAGCTCATTTTATCTCATCTGCAAAGGAAGATAACAGCTCTTTGCTATAGAAAATTTGTGTCTGATAACTATACTATCTCTTAATACAGTCTTTTCAGCCCAAGACTTCCAAACATCCACTGCAGAGACAAGGCAGAACTCTTCCCATTGATCTGTCACAGGTTAAGGCTGTACTTTGTGATGCTTTCATGTAGATGAAGACACAAGATGTGTAGGGGATGAAGGCAGGGAAGGAGCTGTGTTTCTGTGGGGGAATATCCAGAATTTATTTTACACTTCATTTTTATTTTTTAGAACATGGCTACATATCTGCAGTTCACACTGTGTTTCTGGGCTGCCCAGTCCACTCCAGTATAGAAACATAGAATGGTTATGTTGAAACAGACTTCTAAGATCAAGTCCAACCATTAACCCACATGCCAAGTCCACTGCTAAACCATGTCCCTGAGTGCCACATCTAAATGTATTATCAGAAATAGTCCTTCACCTGTGACAATGGTAACTAGACTGCTCTTAACCTCCCAACTCATTTCCTGTTTGTCAGATCAGAAGCATCCACTGAGTCCATGTAGCAGAACATCACCTCACTCCTCCAAGCAGTGTCCTGCCCCTGCTATCTACAGCATGACTTCACATAAGCTGTATCCAATCTATTTCTATGCCACATTGTCACCAGCTAAAATTGGTCTTGTTCCTCCATTTTCAATCTGAAAAGGGAGAGCAACAGATAAGCCCCAGTTTAATTTGTTCTGGCAATTATTGGAAATCTCCCACAGAGAGAGGAGCCCTTGCCTGTCAGTGCGGAATGACATACAGCCTCACGGGCCCAGACAAAAGGAGACCCTGCTTTTCTGCAAGTCTATTCAGGCATGTATAGACATATTGGCTGAGGTACCGGCCCATCCGCATCTTAATGGGGAAAAGAGAGAGACAAGGACCTAAAAAAAGAAAAAGGAATAAAAACTGTGAAGCGAGGACTGACACTGTGGCATTGAAGGCTTGAAAACAAACTGTGCACTGGTGAAGAGAGTGGGGAAAAAACTCTCCACTGGCTAGTCCAGCAGATAACTACATTGCAGCTGTCTGTGTTTCAGAAGTATCAGAATAATTCTATTATTACAGAGAAAGGTTATGCTAAGATTGATCTAGAAATGTGAATTGAAGATAAGTATGTTTTGGAGCTGGGGTAGAAGCTAAGCTTTTTTTCTTTTCTCTTTCTCTCCCTCTTTCTCTCCCTCAATTTCTGAAAATCAGAATTCAACATTAATTCAATCCAAATGAAAGTGTTATGATAAAACACCTCTGAGAAGCATTTTAAAATATAATTTCCTGCAAAATGAGTGTGTAAGTTTATTAAAAAAACCAAAGTGCTAGTCAAAAGGTGAAAGAAATATATTCCATGATTATAGAGGAAGAAAGAGGTTATTTAAGAAATAGCTGAAATGGCAGTTCTTTTAAAATTGTCGTGTGAATGCTTTTAAAATGTAATGACAATGGCAGCTATTCTTTAAGGCTTTTTCCTTATACTCTGCTCCTGAGCCAAGGGAAAAAGTGTTTGTGGAGAAAATCACTTTAAATTCCAGGTAGATTTTTTTCCCATGCCTCTGGATTCATTTTCTCAATTTATCCCTTTAACAATGCTCAATAATAATAATAATTCTTATGGCCACCTAATTTGTCTACACTGAAAACAGCTGACAGGAAAAAATGTCAAAGTTTGGTCACTGGCATCCCAAAAATGATTTCTTATTGCATTAATAACATATTGCAGAAGAAAAGCTGTAATGTAAATTTAGAAAACAGCAGACCCCCCGCTTGTTTTTAAAGAAACTGTCGAGACCTATCCAAAACTCACTGCACTGACTGAAAATGCTTTTGCTAGCTTTGCTGAACTTAGAGCTGATGCATTGTTTATAGGGATTATAACCTTTGCTGTTGTTGTCTGCGACAAAAAATTAATAATGTACGAAGGTAGCAAACATCAGCTTTCTTTTTGTTAACGGTAATTTCTGTACAGGACAATTAGAGAATTTTTATGACTGACCAATGCTCTAGTTAGATAAGTTGAAAAAACAAAGCTTAAAAGCAAAAACTGTGCCATCAGATACTTAGAAAGTCCATGTGTAATTGCTGGGAAATTAGTTCTTACTGCAATTAGTGGCCATTGTGTTTGAGCATTAATAGCCTGGGGAAAGCATAATAAAGTTGCTCCTAACTGTTGGTAACAACACATTTCTCAGGGATTATTACTTAATTAACAATAATTTGGAAGGGTAGTTCTTCTGAGATGAAGCATTCATTTATATGGTGTATCTAAACAATACTAGATCAAAACATGCCACCTGCTAAGATTTCTCTTGGTCCTTTGGTCTCACTTGTGAGTGCTTGCTTGCCTACATAAAATACTGCATTTGCATCTGAGCTACTTCTTCTGTGAGTCCATGTAATAGGAATTTGTCTCCCTTCGGAAGTTTGTACATTGTTTTCTCATCATAGGGTATCTTCTGGGTCTGAGCAGATTATGATTTTAATTAGAAATGCTAACATGACCAGGGAAGTACCTCTCATGCCCGCTCTTTCCACGCCCTCTACACCAGAACAGGGCAACTGTTTCCCCAACACATGCATTATTCATTCTCAGCCACCTCAACATGAAATGTTTGCTATTGTTTCCACTGTCCACTCCTGTAGCTTATGTTCTCCCGGCATCCTTTCCAGTGAATGGTGTCTGTATACCTCACCTCCTGGATTACTGGTCCCATTCACACACTGGTGCTTCAGTTGAGAAAGAGGCTAGATCATCAGACAAAGAGTGTCTGATTGGTTTGTGATTATGTCTTTTCTTTTTCCTGAAAGTTGCTGCATGCTGTAGTACAAACCAGACTTGTTCTTTGCAGTGGGTTATGTTAAAAAGAGGGCAGAGCTGCTGAGGCAACCTGTTGCACACATTGCCCAGAAGAGCACAAGAGAAATGCAGTGTTTAAACTGAGCTGCAGCAGCAAATGACAGAACAGAGAAATGCAAACATAGTGAAAGGTATGTTGTAATATTACTATTTATTTTTCTCAGCGGCAGAAAGTACAATTTCACTGTTGCTTCCTGTTGTATGCAGTGGATTGCTTAAAACCAGGAAATATTTAAAAAGCATTTTATTTTTTGTATTGGTAAGAAACAATTCATATGCTATGTTCTCTAATATGTGGACAAGCTGTCTGAGACAGTTCTTCAGAAATATTCAGTAGCTGTCTGTTGCATTCACTGGTATCCATATAAGAAGCTCAGTATAATTCCATTATTTGCTCCTTACAGTCTGTTCAAGGAGACTGGAAGTTTAGACCTAGGCATTACTGGAAAGTGACAGTGACATAGACAAATTATTCTTAAACTGGTTGCAAAACTCTTCTAATTGAAAAGATGTTTTGTCAAATAGGCATTAGACACATACATTTCTATTTGTGCTTTCAGAAAATTCCTGTTCAAACAGATAATCTGCATGTCTTGACTGTCTAGATGGAAGCTTATATTTGGAAGTAGATTAGACTGGCACTTATGCAGAGCCCAGACTTCTGTAGTGAATCAAGATTGATTACAGTGGCACAGAATTTCATTTTTATTTCAGTAGGATTTTAAAATTTCCTAGTTCACACAGTATCAAAGGCGTCCTTCTAAATAAAAATCCATGCAGTTCTCTATCCGAGGGCATATCTTATTATGTACAATATAATCAGATTGATATAGTATTGCATCAGAAACAACACAAGATGTTTCGAAATGGGCCTTGTGGGAAAAAAAAATGGGGGATATATAACAATGTATGTGTTTCTTTGAAGAGAAAGAAGAGTTACAGTGAATGAAGCTCATGCTAATTAATAATGTTGGACAGACGCTATGTTTTTTATTGAAATACTGAATGAATATTAAACCAGAAATCAAAAGTTTTATTGTCCTTGGCATTTTTTTTTTCCAAGTAACATGGTTCACATTTTTGTAGTTTATTCAGTTTTTCTTCATAGCAAAATTACCAGGAACTACTGCTTTGGAGTCCACTTTCTAAAGCTGATGTTGTGTGGGGATTATTATTAAAGAATAAACTCCTGCTTTATTTTTTTATGAGGCTGTAAAGACAGTCTGCTTGTTAAAATCCTCTGCAAGCAAAGCAGTCTGGTCCCCATGCATGGGGAAATCCTCACTTTCCTCCTCCTGCCTCTGACACTGAATGAGAAGCAGTGATTCTCTTGCTGCTCCACTGGGGCCATCCCCCCCAGCTCCCCAGCCAGCTACACTCCTCACACAGTGGAGTGGCTGTCTATCAGGGCATCTCTGAGACCAGAGCAAGAAGAGATTCTGCAGTCCATGGGGCAGAGACTTTCCTCTGATTTTTGCTGTACTAACTCTGAAGATCTTCCATCCAGGACAGGCACTATGAAGACATGGTCTTTCATCTCCGTTTCAGAATGGCTGGAGAGGGTGCAAGCCAGGCACCCACCGGCGCCCACAGCCATTTGTAGGTGCTGCTCAAGGCTGGCATCCCAGCTATGGTCTCTTCCAGCTGGAGCAGGTGGGAAGTGCAGGCAGGCAGAGTGGGTGGAGTGGACAAACCACAGCTCAACAAGTAATGCAGGAAGGACTTTGCTTCAGCCTTTGCTGGTGGTGCTTGAGACTGCCTGTGTGCAGAACTGGGGCAACCCAGTCCTCCACATGTCTATGTCACTCCAGCAGACTGCAGTGCTCTCCCTATATCAGTTTTGCAAGATACCACTTCTCTATTTAAATCCTCTAAAAATTCAGCTGTTTACTGAGGCTTCCCAAGTCAATCACATTCACTGGTTTATTATTCTGCCTTCAATATTTAACTAGAAATTATCAGCAACTGACTTAATCAAATCTGATCATTTCTTCAGTGCCTCACAAACTGTGGATTTAAATATGTCTCATAACCCCCTGCCTTAGAGCTGGGACATGAGCTGCATGCATCTGTGGTTTGCCCTTCCTGGTAATATCAAGTGATGCATTTTCATAAGCACACTACATCTCCTAGGTGAAATGGACACTGTGCTTTCCATATGCGTCATACTATACTGAATTATGTTATATCACTTTATAGGATATTATATAACATTATATTATACTATTTAATTTTACTTGAGTGAAATATTTAGAAACGCAGTCCCCTTATATTATGCAATTGGAGATCATTCTGGCATCAAAAAGTAGAAAATTTCATTTAGGGTGCATTTTGCTTATTATCATGTGATTGGCAAGAAAAGTATTTCTTGAAGGAAAGATATTCTAGGGACTGGAGAAGAGGTGATAGATTTTTGACAGGTAATACTATGAATTTATATTGCACATCCATCCCCAGGAATGTCACAGTAGTATAAATAGTATCTGAATAAAATTTTACTTTCTTGAGACATATTTTGTGCCTGCCATTATTCATTGTTGATAATGAGACAATTAATAGGCTAATGATACAATATAGGCATTTAATTCTGCCATTTCAATGCCAAAGCTACAGGTGTATCTACAAAGTATATAGGTAGGTGTTGTAATTCTTTTATGTCTTTTAAATGCATCTGCAGAACTGTAGGTCATATCTTCATGGCTCTGCTCACCTGAATATTCTTACTGAAGTACCCTGGGAGGTGCAAATGAGCCAAGCAAGTAAGATTTACCCTGAGCATAGTCTGTGGAAATCTAGAGACTTGGACAGAAAAGTCCTTTCTTGGGGAAAAAGAAAATGGGACAGAAAAGTCCTTTTTTGGGAAAAAAAAATTGGTTGGGGAGGGAAATTTGGTTCTTAGGCGTATTGAAACCCTTCACATTGAAACATGGCAAGTACAAGATCAAATGCAGTAATGTAAAGAGCATCACTGTGAGACATAGGCCAAAAGTAAGACAATCAATGCCAGCTTTAGGTGGATTTATATAAACAAAAAAGTGAGTTTAAAAGAGATGAAAAAGAACACTTGTACTCTTACAGAAAGTGTCAATCAATTTTTAAAAGGCAGAGATACCTAGGGTCTCTTTTCTATGTTAACTGCCTAATGCAAAGAAGCATTTCTTGCTGTGCCTCATGATGCTGTACAGCAAGCTAGGATGGTGTCACTGGCATTCATGCTTTTTTTTATTGAACATACCTTGTGCTTAATAGGAAGGGTCAGTTAATTATTTCTGCTTGGATATATGGACTGTGAACCTATTCTCAGAGATGGGAATCAATGAGAAAAAATGAGTAGACAGTCCTTATCTTCTCATATAGGGATTTAAAAGGCAATGGGGAATAATGGTCTTTTACAAAGCTGCAGGGAGTTTGGCCTAGTTAGCACTTTTGTATGCTAACTTAGACTTTAATAAAGTATCAATTAGCACATGCAGAATCAGAGGCCCCTTCTGAATCAATAGAATATCGTTTGATGGTCATTTTATGAAGTAAGGAAGCTCTTCAGTGTGGTTAGGGAGATTACAGAGTAGCTTGCATCACAAAAGTCCTTATATTGGGATCGAGGGTACAACCTCCTGCTTGACAGGATAGTCTCTTTTAAAAGAAACACCGTTTAAGCATACAAAGCTCTGGATCTGATTTACCTGTCATGAAATTACTGCTGTTACAGAAGTGGGGACCCTCCAGAGCAAACAAAGCACAGCTGGAGTAAATGCTTTATTCCCCATCAGCCCCACAGTACGGCAATCCTGAACAAACATCTCCTGAACATATCTTTCCTGGAAAGATCTATTTCTTATGATGATCAAGAAAAGCATGAGGGCTTTTTTCTTCATCTTTTTTTCCTAATTATCATGAGAAACACTGATCATTCCAGGACTCATTTGGTATGTTCACATAAGCCTAACAATATTATCCATGCCTGATAAGGTTTCTCTCTACCACACAGTACAACTAGCTGGTTTCTTTAAATACTCACGTAGTAAACACAATTGGAACATGTGGATTCAGCCTAACAGAGGAGGAGACAAAGAGGTAGCAAGACCCAAAGAAATGGTAGAGTGGACTAGACGTAATGAGTCTTCAGACCTTTTATTTTACATTATAAGATGTGATTTTTATTTGCATTTCAGGGTTGTAGAAATGTAGGACTTTTCTAAATTACTTCTGTCTTTTGTTTTGGATGCAAGATCAAAGATCACCTGAACAACTTCCAAGATTACTCTCAAGCCTCTCCTTAAAAGCTAAAAAAAAAAAAAAAAAAAAAAAAAAAAAAAAAAAAAAAAAAAAAAAAGAGAGAGATTTTACAGTTTCTATCAGTCACCTGTTCCAATTTCTACCCATTTTATTCTTAGAGGTTTAGTGTGCTTGTAACCTAAATTCCTCTTGCTTCAAAGTAGGCTTATTTCACCTTCACCTGTCATGGAAACTATGTAGATCAGCACTCTTCTTGTTATACCTGTTAGTATGCATTAGACTTTTTTTAAATCTGGTTTTATGCCCTCACCCAAATCTTGTTTTTCCAGACTCAGAAAATACAAATTTTAACCTTTTCACCAATCCTGTTTTTCCAGACCTCTGCCAAAGATTCTTGCTGTTTTCCTGGCAGCAGTTTGGGAGTCTATCCATGTCTCCTTTTCAGCTGTGAGGTGCTGCCTTTTTCATGCTGAGTTTGCCAGTAAAAATGCTCCAGAGACGCTACACAAGCAGCTTGCCCAGCACCCTGTGGACACAGCACAGTGGCATTTTCCTCCTTTGGAACAACCCATGCAATATTGTTGGCTCCTATTAATTTTGTGGTCATCTCCTTTCCTACAATGCTGACTCATAGGCTGTTACTCACCTCTCTATGCCTGGGCATTTGATTTTGCTCTTCCAAGGCTTGTGTTTTTCACTTGTCCTTATTGAATTTTCTGGTATTGATTTCCAAATATTTCTCCAGTTTACCAAGATCATTTCGAATTCTACCCCTGTCTTCCCAAATGCTTACAAAATCTCCCAACCTGATGTCCTTCTGACATTTTGTAACTGTTAGCATAACCATTCAGTGTTCTGGTCATGAGCCAAAATCCTGCAGGACTATTCGATGCTGACTCCCAGTTTAACACTGAGCTGCTGACAGTGGTCCTTCAGGTTGTTTGCCAGTCTGTCACTGTCATTTCACCTGGGTCTTATTGCCCTATGCTGCCTTTGACAATGAGCTGTGGAGTTGTGTGAAACATTTTACAAAGGTCAAGTTGTAGTGCATTTCTCTGATTTCACATAGGCTAGTTCACATGGGTTAAGCCAGTTATCTTAACCAGAGAGGAAAATCAGGCTGGTTTTGTTGTCAATTTATTCTTCACAAATACATGTTTGCTATTCCCTAACACTTTATTATCCTCTAGATGCTGAAAATTTGATTGTTGGTTCCAGTAACTTTCCACATACTAAGGTTATAATGCAGATTCTGTAACTCACTAATTCACTGGTTCCTCTTTTTCACTGCTCCCTTCTCCTTAAATATAGTTATAATAGTTTTTCTCTGCCAGTCCTCTAGGAACTCACTTATCTTCTGTAATCACATGAAGGTATTCACTAATTTTGTCTATTGCTTTAGCTGGTTTCTGAAATACCTGAGGGAAAATTCAGTGTGGACTGATTAATTTTGCAAGAGATTTCAAAAATGTAGGTTATATGACTTGAGAGAAGACAGAACATAATATATAATATCCCATCAATTTTCAGTGGACACTGTACCTGGCTTTTGGCTATGATGAAATTGATGAAATAAAAATGGATCAATCCATGTCTTCATGCTTCCCCTAAATTTAAAAGAGAAGCTGAAAAGCTTCAGAAAAAAAGCTGGGAAAAAAAAAAAAGGGAGAAACTGAAGTTAGTATTTATACTGCTACATTTTTTTAAAGAGAAAAAAATGATTCTTCAGTCAAAAGGAAGAAATCAAAACTCACGCTTCAGTGCATCAACTGATTACAAGGGTCAGCAAGGAATTGTTCTCACCATTTCCATCATATCACAACAGTATAGTCTTATTTTTTATGGTTAACTAAAGATTATATATCAAGCAGTATCACATTATTGACCTCAGCATTGAGCGCTAGTGCTTATTCCCATTGTTCTTTATTTTCCACTTCTTCTCCTCTCTGAAACTTCAAATACAAAATATCTAATTAATCTGACTTCCCCAACAAGGACAAAGAAACAAATTATATCCAGTCTGGAGTTTTCAGCTTTAACTTGAATAAAAATTTCCATGTGTAACCATCTTTCAAGCAAATTATTTAAGTATGCATACATGTCTTTCACATCTCATACATTTTCCCAGCAACCTGTAGTTCAATATCTAAGAAAAATACTGCTTTTCCTTTTTTTATACATTCTCTCATTAGGATTTCACTTGTGTCAGACTAGAAGACCACTCCATTTCCACTTGGGATGTACCATTTTTCCAGCTTCCTGGTGTAATCTTCTTTGCTGCTATTAGTCACAGCTATTCTGATGTCAAGTTTCTTTTGTCAGAATTTCTTTCATTTCTGAACTATCTCTTTCAAAGCTTGTGAAGAGGGAGTTTAACTATTTGGAAGTACCAGCTACTGGCAATTTCCAAAGGCAAAAATCTCAACACTAGAGCAGAGGTCTAGTTTGACAAGCCCATCCTGGTATCTCAAAAGATTGCAGTACAGAACTTGCTGATAAAAATGCAGACACATAAGTAAGAAAGAATACATTTAGAAGGTGTGTAAGAAGAATCTTGTTGCTGAAGTACACATACAGATCTAAGAAAGGATCTTCAAATTATTTGAGGGGTTGCATGAAGTGGCTACCAACAATGGGAGAAATGGGCCTTGATGACCCTGCAGTTGCTGCTTGTAGGGTTTCTCCATGTTCCTGTGCTGCGTTCAGGGTCACTAGCGCTTTGTACACCACCGATGTCTCCCTGCCTAAAGAGGAGGTGTACCTAAATATTGAAGAGGCACCAAATGACCTTTTAGTGACCATCAGTAACAGTGAATGAAAGCCATACCTTACTTTCAGGTCCATACTCAAAAGGTTGCATTGATGTGCTCTACTGATCACTGAAAAGGCTTTAAGGCAGCGGGGAGACCCCTAGAATTTACATGCAAATAATTTTTTTCTCTAAGACTTTTAACAAACAAGTGAAGAGGAAGAGAACTACAAAGCCTGGTTTATTATGGTAATGTCTTTCCCTCTTATCTCTTCCTTCATACACAATAATTTCAGCTCCTTACAGCTGCCTTGTCATAACAGCTAACATTCCTCAGTAAATACAGCAGAGCTGCATGCAAGACGAGCCCTTAGTCAAAGAGGTTGTATAACTGCCCATACTTCCCTCAGTGGGGACATTAGCCTGGTTCTCACGTCTCAAATAAACCTGCTAATCCCCAGGAAGCAGAAATACTGGGCAAACAGTTGGACTCAATGATCTTAGAGGTCTTTTCCAACACTAATGATTCTATGTTTCTATGATTTTATGAAATACAGTAATCCTTGGGATCTCTCCTTTCACAATGCTAAGAGAATATCAGAGCAATTATATTACTGCACAAGCTCATTTCTTTGGGAAATCAGACTCAAAACAGCTGCAGAAGATTCTCCCCTCTGAAGGACAGCAACCAGATGGCTCACAGCAGATAATGGAAGGATGGGAATTTTGGCCAAGAATACCTCAGCTCTTACAAAAGCTGCTATTACATCACCATTACAAATTGAATACTAAAACAGATGGAGCACAGGGTTTTGGATTCTTCTCTGAACGATTCACCTGTAACAAACTGACAAGCAAAGAGTTTGCCAGCAGACAAAAGATCTTTTATATTCTAGTAAATGCTTGTTTTGCTTAGCCATTAAGCAATCCAGACAGAGGAACTGCTTCATGCAGGATACTCGTCATATGAAATGGGAGGCACAGGGAAAGCTGGAAACATGTCCCAACAGTGGGTTATGAAGAAGATGGAAAATAGATAATACATACATCTTTGTGAGGGTTAGGTGTTGTTAGAACATGTCACATCTACAGAGAACAATAAGACAACACATTACACACACTCTCCATGGAAGCTGCAAGAGTTGAGTTTGAAGACCAAAACCTAGAGGCTGGCATGCAAAGCATGTGAGGTTGTTTTTCAGGCTTTATGAACCTTTTGCTTGCTGTCTTAAAACTGGGACAAATTAGGTCAGCACATATTTATTGCTTCTTACTTTATTCTTTCAGCTTGAAAGTGTCCTGTGAAGGCTAAGCACTCTATTCTGTATTTCTAGAAACACTTTGAAGCTAGGTGATAAAAACAAGGTAGACTCTAGTATTTCAGACAGAGAAGGAAGCTGTAAGACTTCTGTTTCTTTTGCTAGTTTGGTTTCACATACTGTAGCTTGGAGATGACTTGAAAATATTCGTCCTGTTGGCTAGTAGTGTATGTCCTCATGCTCAGATAAGGCAATCAGTGAGATCAGGGGAGGTGCAGGTGCCAGTGTTGTACTGATGAGCAATGTCAGAGTCATGAAATGGGAATTAGAGGAAAGATTTTCACCTTTAGAGCACCCACAGCTATTTTCTAACTTAATTTTAAGAATGTCCTTTCTCTATGAAAAGACAAAATTTTAAAAAACCAACAACAACAAAAACCACAATCAGACAAACCAAAAACAGCAGAGAAGCCCACTATCCACTAAATGCCAGTGGGTTCATGCTGTAATTATGAGAGATGGCAAAATACTGATTTCTGGTTAGAAAAAGGAATTATCTGTTCACTTCTTTGTCTTCAACAGCTGCTTTTGGAAATGGGTTGGAGTACATTTGTAATATGACAAAATGCTATATGAAATGCCAAATTAACAAGGAATACAGTTAGAATAAAACTAGGAAGTTGTCTTCACCAGCAACAGCACAAAGGCCCTTGTCAATCATTGGTTTTGATCTTTATGCATGGGAAGAAATATTACCTCTACTTGGCACAGGCAGGCAGCTGCTTCTCGTATCTGTCACCAGATAGGAGACAACACCTTTTCTGTCTTTGGCATTTGGGATTATCAGAGAGCCTTATCAACTATCCAGTAGCTGTGGGATAAGAAAGAGATCCTTTTTCACTGCTACATGGAAATATGTCATATTGTGGGGACTAGCAGACACAAAATGCAATGTTTTGTAGCTAAAGAACATGATGTGCTACCTCAGCCACCATGCAGCACAGGCAGCATGGTGACACCTCAGGTTCAAAATACATTCCAGGTGTGCAACAGGGACAGATTTTATCCCATAGCTGGGGAAAGGCAGATGCTTGAATTGCTCAGGGGCCTTGAGACAAGTGTGAGCAAAGGCTCCTGGTACAGCTGCAAAGGTCACACTTTGAGGACAGGAAGGACTTTATGGTTTGTTTTGTTTTAGTTGTTTGGGGTTTTTTTAAATCACCATATGTGCTACTTTATATGAGCATCAATTCACAATTTAGAGTTATTTGTACAGGCTTTTTGACAGCATAGCAAAAGTAGTCAGGATGTGAGAATTAAAAGGAGTTTTTGCTTAATAATGAAAGCATAATTAGTATGATTTTCATAGGTTTTGTGTATCTTTGCACATCCTTGATGAAAGAGGGGTTGTTTTATCTAAAATTTATTTGAATTTTGCAGTGTATTTGCAATGTTACACTTGGTTCCTGTTGAAGTTGACTTCAGCAGAGTTAGTTAGACATGCTTGGAGCTTTAGAAACTGTCCTGTACTTCTGTACTGCTCTTCTCAGTAGTATTTACAGTGCCTCACACTGAGTAAAAGCTGGCAATCAGATCTTCCCCTGATGCAAGTTATCAGCATAATTCTATTTGGAATGTTTACTTTGTGATTGTGTGTGTCTTTTATTCTTTTTGATCTTTTTATGCATCTATAACCATAGGGCTGGGATTTATACGATGGGACTCCCTCTGTCATTCTGTGGGTTTTTTCACTCTGCAGACACTCCAAAGCTTTGAAGGACTTCAGATCTTGAGGAAAATGAGTTCACTGATGTGTCCCAGGAGAGATTGTTGACTAGTCTGTAGATATAATTTCATGACAATGGATTGTATTTGGAGTTAATGTTTATGCACCATATGGTACATTGTCAAGTTTCATTGTATTTATGAAGATCTTAATAAAGTGAAGTAAAAGTAAAAATACATGTTTAGGCCCAGTCTGTTTTCAAGAAAAATAACTAGTGCCTCTAGTTTCCTTTTAACTTAAACTTGGCCAGAAAGTATAACAGGTAATAGTAACAGTAGGACCGTCCTGGGCCAGAGATAAATCATAGGAAGTTCTGGAAGTAGTACAGAAATATTTAGGACAATAATTATGCAACCTGTTTAGAGATAACTAACTTAGGTACTGCAAGCATTAGGATTTCTAAAATCATAGAGTCACAGGATCACAGAATGGGTCAGGCCAGAAGGGACCACAGTGGGTCATCTGGACCAATTTCCCTGCTCCAGCAGGGTCATCCCAGAGTACATGGCACAAAATTGCGACCAGGTAGTTCTTGTATATCTCCTGTGAGGGAGACTCCACAACTTCTCTGGGAAATCTGTTCCAGTGCTCAGTCATCTGCACAGTTGAAGTTCCCTCTCATGTTCAGGTGGAACTTCCTGTACCTCAGTTTCTGCCAATTGCCCCCTGTCCTGTTGCACGGCAGCACTGCACAGAACCTGGATCCATTCTCTTGACATTCTCCCTTCAGATACTTATAGACATTGATGAGGTCCCCTCTCAGTCCTTCCTGAGACTGAGCAGGCCCAGCTCCCTCAGCCTCTCCTTGTAGGAGAGATGCTCCAGTCCCTTGATCATCTTGATTGCCCTCTGCTGGACCTGCTCCAGGAGCTCCATGTCTCCCTCATACTCAGAAGCCCAGAACTGGAAACAGCAGTCCAAGATATAGCCTCACTAGGGCTGGAAAGGAGACAAGTAGGGCATTAATTTCTTAAGAAATTTTAGTTCCTGGATCAGCAGAACCCCCATCTCTGGCTTGTGGTTTTAATACCCATTGTGGTGGTGTGTTTGGTGCAGAATACAGGCTACAGCTGCTTACTGACTAGTGCTCCTCTGGGCTTATTGCAAAGGTGTCTTATGTCAAAGCAGCAAGAAAATGAGGGTACAGGAGCCCTAAGAACTAGTCTGTGAAAGCATAAAAGAATAATCCGTTTCACAGTGGGTAAAAAACTGCACAGTACTCCCACCTCCACCTTGGTTTAAAATGTCAAAATTGAGAAATTCAAGAAACAAAGTAAACATCTCATTTGGAGAATTCTTTTTATTCAGATTTAATTTCTTCTTACTCTGGTCATTACCAATCTGTTTAGTTTCTTTTGCAAAATACTGGGAGAAAATCTTTAAATGTGTCATTAAACACAGAGATCATTTTCCTTAGCATATTCCTAGTGCAGTGTATGTGCTGCTAAGAAGTGTGACATATTTGAAATGTTTACTTAAGAAGTATCACAAGAATTTGTGTACTCATGTACAGAAAAAATGGAAGGGGGAGCTTAATACTGGTTGTCACTCTTCCCCACTTTCTCAGTGTAATACTCCAGATGAATTGCCTCCACTCAAGCCATGTGCCTGCATGGGTTCCACTAAGGTCTGTAGCATTTTACAAGAGTGCTGAGTCCATACAGAAAAATCCATTGCAAGGACCAGGCATAAAAGATATAAGCATGTAATTAATTTTATGAATGCAAATAGTCCACTGACTTTCTGGGAGACCACTTGCTCATTGTGGTGAGAACAGTAAGCATGTCAGTAAAGCTTTTCAAGTCTGAGCTTTTTGACTATAAAATCCTTGGCATTTATGTAAATATGTATTGAGCACAATACATTTCAATCCCAATGGAACTCTCTGGGTACCCATATGGTCATCCACACTATTAATGTTTTTATCCTTTTGTTGGAAGTGTTGTTCTCTTCAGAATTAACAAGATAACTGGGTCACTTGCAAGAAATGCCAGAAGTTGGTTCTGGCAATTATTTTGTTTTCCTTTTCATCTTTGCCCAGAATTAGCTATTCAATTAAGAATAACTTAATTACAGAACAAATATGTGATGGGGAGGGGGGGGGATGTCTGTAGAATTGGAGCATGAAGAGTACTTCACACTTGGAATATGCCTACTTTAATTTGCAATACAGGCCAAAAGAGAAATTTATCTTTTCATTGATGAACTCTTTTTTGTGTAGAACAATTAGGTAATTCCTTTGTACCATGTATAGACCACAAGTAGCACAAAGATCAATCAGATCTTCATGGGTCTTTATGAGGCCAAAAGTTGTATTTGTAACTGCTGACTGACAAGAAAAAGGATTTTCAGCAATGTTTGCAAGGCAAGATCAGACAAAGTAACCTAAACAACCAAGCTGATAATCAAATATTCATCACAAAAGCTGGGGCAAGGAAGGCATTCACTTTGGGTCAGGGATATAAACTGCACAGATAAATGTTTTTCCATGGAGTAGACAACTGTGAGAAACAAAATAAATCATTTAAGTTATTCTTGAAAAATAAAGCACCCTCTGCAGAAATCTCACAGATTTTGGTCATGTAGTTTTCCCAGGCTCAATTATTGTTGTATCTCAGCAATGAAAACAAGATTTCCCTCTATTTACTGCCTTCAAATTCTTTGCACATCTCCATGCTGAGTCATGAAATGTGTTTCTGTAATATATTTCATATGGCAAGCAGAGGCTCATCAATTCCATCTTTGCAGATTTCCTTAAGAACGCATTTTGAAGGGCTCCAAGAAACAATTTCCATTAAGGGAACATTAAAAGTTCCAATCTGCCTTGCTCAGTAATGCCAAGTAACCCTTCCTGTATGATGGGTCCCCCGATTCCCTGCAAGGAACAGAATCTGCCTCCAAGGCTGAGCCAACCATCTATGGCAAAAGCCACTGTGGGCCATCTAAGTCTAGAGACCCCACCAAGCTAATGCACCCCAAGCCCCTGGCTCTTATCCTAACCCAGTGTTGTGTCTACAGCTGAAGTGACCCTGTCCTCATCCATCACACTCATTTGATGAAGAAGCCATCTGCACGAGTCCTCTGAGAGACTCAGTCACCCATGGCCTTATCTGTAGCTCAGCCACCACTCGTGCTACCACACAGTTCCAACCCTAAACGTACGTGAGTGCCTTTTTGCGCTGCTGAGAAATGCATTCCTTGGCCTGCAGGCCTTGCAGATGCAGAAGCCAAGAGCACACACTTGGGGTTGGTGACACTGCAGGAAAAGGGACCCAGACAGATCAGCAGCACCTCAGCCCAGGAGTTAACAGAGGCCTTTTTCATCCCTTTAACACCAGCTGAGGACCTGAGACAGAAAAAAATGTCATTTTCCTTCAGCCTTAGAGAGGAACCATTGTGGACTAAACATTTTTATTAATGGTATCAATTTGCCCTTAGGCGAGAAGCAAAATGCAATGAGTTTGAGCCTGCTTGCTCATAGTTTTGGAAAGGCATGAGAAATCAGAAACTCTGCTATTCAAAGGAAAAAAAAAAAAGCTGTTCCACTTCAATACTACTGCTTTCTTCCATTTCTACAAAAATATATGACCATGTCACCATGGGCTGGCAGTAAATGGGGAAATTACTGCTGCTCAAGGAAGGAACATCCTTTTACAAGACTTTACATTTCTTAACGGCAAGTTTCCTGATAGTTGCCATACCCCAAAATAAGTTTGCATTGGGAATAAGAAATGTTCTTAGGGATTGCTGCCAGGGACCACTGAGTCGTACAGTTTTCAAGAAAGGTTCATCATGGAACTGCACATTCAGAAGGCAAAAGCTGTTCTCACAAAGAGCCTGAAGCATTTATATCACTCCGGATGACCTTTTTTTCACTGCTTTTACTTACCATGCTTCTTCCTGATTTAATGCACATGTGGATGAAAAGCATCCTGTTTATCCGATTTCTTTTGCTATTGCCTCCTTACAGGTATACTGGTAACTCTGCAAGTTCATTTAACAATGTCTTGATACCTTTCCTAAGTACTGTTGATCCTTGATGGCTGAACTTAATTGCAGGAGACACCTGGCACCATTAGTTTTGAATTTGTCGTTTGAGAATTCACCTACAAACACAATTCTGATTGCCACAGGAATTGGTCCATCGTGTTGTATCACCTCTTTGCCGCATAAACAAAAATGCAACTGATCTGTGCAGTAGGGGGAGATTCTTAAAGCAAAAACTTCGGGTAGGACCTTGCTGCTGGGTCATAGCCTGCCCCCAGTTACTCTTCCCCTTGCAGGGTGTATTCCCTCAAATTATATTGGGGGGTGGTGGGAGGATCTTCCCCACATTTACTCACCAGCAAAACATGGATTGTAAATAATGTTCCCCTGACTTTGCTGAGAATAACTTGTTGTTTAGAACATGCCAAGAACATGTGGGCATACTTATGAGTGGAGGGCTTCAGCCTTCTTTCCCCCGGTGTAGAGTGTTGGAGGTTTGGAGCAAGGTGTCACAGGACAAAGAGAGGCAAGCCCTGCACACATAGTTCTTGGACTCCTGTGGCTGTGGGCATCCAGCAGGGACTGTGAGCCATGTCCCTGCCTCTCAAAAACAGCTGCCAACTTCTTCATGAAGTGACAGACACACAGAGATTACTGTGGTCCTTCTGGGCTTGTACTGCTTAGGGTAAATCCCCATTCTGTAGCTTTGCAGGCAATAAACCCTAGCATATTATGTAGCCAGTGTCTAAACAACCAGCAGTTCTGAACATTGCTCTGCTTAGAAGGATTTTACCTTCTAAAGGTAAAATGTTCTGTGCTTATAGTTTTGACTTTCTTTGTCATATCTATTCAGGCCTCGGTTGTAAACTTTTTCAAGGTAAAGGACCCATTATTTTGCTACACTTCACAGCTGTATAGGCTAGTGGCACTACGTGGTCATACTTCTGGGCTTTATACTTGGAAACATTATTTTGTGTAGAAATTAGTCTTAGATGGTCATTTTATCTCCACTCGCCCTGTGGACATCATTTCCAGACTTACGCTGCTGTTTTCAAATTGCAGACAATTTTCAGATTATTTTTTGAATTTCTGTTTCAGTAGATTTCTAAGTGTATCCAGTTCTCCAGTTGTAACAGCCTTTATGCTGGGGAATTCACAACCACACTCTTCTCTGTTAAAAACATTTCATTGTCTCGGTCTTTACTTTAAAGTCATGCAACTGTCTAAAATACTTTTTATTATTTTGAACTCCTTTGAAGATTTCAGTTGGAAATATTTGACAGACATCTCCTGGTACATTTATTTCCACAGGATAAAACAATTAACTAAGCCTAAACACCTACGTGTAGAACAGCAGTAAAAGGAAGTGTGAACTACTGGCTTAAGACTCAGAGCTGCATGTGCCTTTCCTAATTAGTCTGTTTGTCATGAAAAAAAGAAGTGTTCTTTAAAGGAGCAGCAAAAATACTGGACCAACAGAGGATATGTGGAGTGTTTTGACAGAGTAACTTGTGTCCAGCACTAGATCATTAAGTTCAGCAAAATGGTGATGGAAAGGTTTGCTATAATACATAGCCTGGAGTGAGGTCACCAACTAAACTGACCATGACAAGACAAGGCCCTAGACTGATGAGAAAGTGTCTTCTGATAGAGGTCATTATTCCTTTGCCTAAACAGGTCTTTAAGGACTGTGAAAGAAACAAATGTGTTACCATTACTTGCTTGGACATACAGTATGTGGCCATCAGCACTGTGAAACATTTTGTGGGTTATAAAATAATTAACTGACCATTCAAATTCTAGAAATGTTGCATTTGTAGCAGCAATCAGTTCCTCAGAGAGGAGGCAACAGAGTGTGAAACCTGAATTCAAGCAACAGAGAGGCTGAGAGAATAATTAAAGCCAGAAATAACTTGGAGCTTCCAGAAATTATTCTCAAGTTTTGCAATATAGCAATAATATCTATATTTATGTAGACATGTGTGCATGGACGTGTGTGTAATGACAATGGCATAGTTTCCAAACAGAAAGACGGTTGCCAAATATTGCTCTCCAGCTATCATAATTTTCCAGAGTGAACTGAATATTCTCTGTTTCTAGAGTGAATATTCTCTAAGGACTTCTGATCATAAATATTTCTAAAAAGTATGCACTTAATTCATGCCAATCAATATCATAAAGCAACCCTACAGCTAAATTAGCAAAGTCAAGAACTCATGCTTATTGACTAAACCCTGATATGACTTGTACCTAAGACTCCAGGTCTTCAGCTTATATGGTAATAGTATTTCTGTTTTCAAAAGTTGTGCATCCTGATCCTACATTTTTATATAGAGGATTAAATACTTTATAGTATATTTGTCTATTGAGAAAACTCATTTGCCTTGAGGAAAAAGGCATCCTCTTATGAATTTCCTTTAACTTTACAGGATACTGTATTTCTGAGAACCAGGATCTCTCCTGGACCTCTCAAAGGACTACACAGAGGACCTACTTTATTTTCAAGGGACCCAAGTTACTGTGTTTGGACTTTTAAGTCAGTCCTAGTATACAGATGTGGACTTCAGGTAGAATGAGCAATGCAAAGAACTTGTTTGGACTTGGTGTCTCCTTGTATTTTTGGGGACTGATGGACCTTACTACAACTGTGCTGTCAGGAAGTGCCAGGCCCCTCACTGAAGGGCAAGAAGACAACCTGTCAGACAAGCTGCATCAGCGTATGAAGAGGAGCTGGGTGTGGAACCAGTTTTTTGTTCTGGAGGAATACACAGGAACTGACCCTCTCTACGTTGGGAAGGTAAGATCCACAGTGGGAGGATGTCTGTAAGAGTGTGTGTATCCGTGTGTGTATCCATCTGTGTATCTGCAGATTGTGGTGAAACATGGAATGTTTCCTCAAGTGCCTTTGCCTTCTTTCTGGCAGTGACTTCACTCGCATTAATTTCACTTCTGCTCCCAAGAGCTTTTGCCCCATGTCACCTTTGTTTAGGAAGAATTGCTGTTTCAAGGGGCTGTCAATATATTTGCCTATTTCAAAGAGATCTGCTGCATCAATCATCATCTGCAATTTGAGGTAGTGTTAGAAAATCTGCAGCAATTTTCCCAGGGACTCCTACAATGTCAAGGCAAAGCAAGGTTATATTGACATATAAGGATTAGGAAAGAAAGGAAGAGTTTGTGATCATGCTTCTCTCCATGATCAAGTCAGCTAGAAGCTGCAATTCAAAATCAAATTAAATAGCCCGTTTCCCTTGAAAACTGACATTTTAGTTTTTGTTTTCTGTAAATATTCAGGGTCAGAGTATCTTCTGGCTTACCACATCGTGACTGCTGTTAATTTTGTGGACTACAAAGAAGTCTCTCCAGATGCAGAAGGGTAGATGGACACCTCATTAAATCCTACTATAAAGGGTCCTGTTTTTGGATCCCTTATGCCCCAAGAACCTATCCATCAGTACAGATATGTGTAAAATATATTCCTGAGCTTGTCCTATACATATACTTGGTAATATTTTGCATTTACTTTTCTGTGTCTCCTTGAGGAAGAAGCTGATGGAAATCAGACCAATGACGTCTGTCACAATCTGTCTCACTACAACCATCCTCCTTTTTCATTTTTAAAGACCCTGAATCGCTGCCCCTGTATTGACCCTGTTATTCAAAGTTTTATAGTCAGCATCAAGTTTGCTTCTCTTCTACACCAAGGTGACAAATCTGGACAAAAATGTGGAGAGAGTTAATGTGCTTAAGTGTTTGAACAATACAATCGAGATTTACATGCCTAGAATATCAGATACAGCTATGACAAGTGGAGACTACACATAGGTATATATGAAAAAATAACTTAGAAAGGATGTCAGGAAATAATTCCTTCACATTTCATTGCTTATTCTTTCATGAGATATAGGCTCCATTTTTCCTTCCAAGCCATCCATCTGCAGGAAGAAAAAAATATTACATATCCAGAGGCCCAGTTTGTACTCATATTTATCATTCTACAGCCCTATAGAGCTAAACTGTGCTCTCGGTCACACCAATATAAATCAAAATGGATCTGCGGGCTTCAGAAGACCTCCTCCTGATTTATCCCTGCATGACTGACAGCAAGATGTCCTCTCCTTCCTCCCACAGCAATGGCATTACTAGTAATTGCCTCCAGATGAGACCTCATTAGTCTTCATTCATCTGTGCACCTAGCTTTTCTGGTCTTGAGATATCTATTGATTAAAGAAATTAATATTTGTTTTCAGGCAATTCCCAGCTTCGGCACAAGGGCCAGACTTATTATTCCACATTCTCTGTTACATCTGAAATTACTTCAGGCTTCCACTTGTGAGTTAAATCTTAGGTAAAACACATATGGGGAGAAACCAGCTCATCTTTTAGACCTGGTGTTGTCATTAGGAGCACACACATTTGGCACAGTCAGCAACGCTCCTGAGCTCGCCACCGCTCAGCTTTGCCCAAGGGAAGGACACCAAGACGGCTTCTTATGGCCTGTGCCCACCTCTCTGAAGCCCAAGCTGCAGTCAGGGAGCCTCTCCAAGACTGCCTGGGCGCTGGCTGTGCTCACAGCGGGGTGCACAAGGGCTAATTAGGGTTAACAGGGCCAATTAGTCCCATCACTGCTGAGCTGACAGGGCTGGATTCCTCAGAAGTACTCCTAATTCAGCAGTGCTCCGTGCTGTCCCGGCACCAGGGAGCTCTGCTGGCAGAAGGAGCCTCTGGGGCTCCCACATTCCATGGTCTCCCGCCCCCGATGGGGTGGGATGGGAGTGGGATGGGAGTAGTGGGGCTCCGTGAGGCAGGGAGTTCCCCTCGCCTCGCCCAGCCAGAGGCACAGGCGCTCCGAACAATTCAGCCTCCCACAATTCATCGCCCGCCTGCATTTGCACTGCCTAAGTCTTAGGGATCCTTAGGAAAGGGGTCAGCAGGGAATAGACTGTGGGGTGAATTAATTGTTCTGGCAGGCCAGAAATTTTTCAGCCCGAGTCACCCCAGGCTGCCTCAAAAATAGCTCTGTAAAAGCTAGCGCAGAGTGGGGCGGAGGAGCAACAGGGCTTTCAGTCTGCTGCTGGCTGCTCACACCAGCCCTCCAAAATAGGTCTGGCTCCCATACCAGGCCAGGCAGGGCATCTTCTAACTGATATCACCCACAACATCCTGAAACATCCTCATAGCCAGGCCTTGGTTTTATCCACCTGCTCTCTCCAAGCCCCTGTCAGAAGGAGAAAAATGCACAGCATAGAGGCGGTTGTACAGCTGGTTCGGCTGGTTCTGTATGACTGGAACAACCAAAAAATCACCTTGGCTTGAACAACAGGTCCAGGCTTGCCTAATATGATTTCCAAGGCCGCTATGATTTTGTGAACTTCCCTAGACAACTGTTAAGGCAAGGTGCAAAATATGTTCTGGACAGGGAAATGAAAGAAACTTCCTGATGTGAAGTCAGTACAATTTTTGCTTTTCTCCAGTGCTCATGACAGTGATTTAAAGTACTTCAGCTTCAGAGGGTTCCTGGTCCTGTCACAGATAAATACAAGGCTTCCGTTTTCCTAGAGGTGGCCATTATTGGCTAATAGGATGAACCAGGGAAACCAAAGCCCCTTCATTTGCTACAGCAGGTATTTTCCACATTCAATGAGCAGCCTGCACTGTGTCAGTAATTGAACTGGGGACACACTTCACCATTTTGCCATGTTGGAGACTCCCTAACCCTGTTTCAAAGAAGCATTTGAATCACAGCAGCAGAATAAATGAATAAAATGAAACCTCTCTGCAGACTATCAATGCACATCAAGCACACTCACTCATGCATCCTTACAAAAATCCCCTGCAGGTGCTGCCTCCCTGGAAGCAGAGAAGGGAGAAGCACATCAAGGATGGAGTCACAGACTGCTTAGCAGAGCTGTGTGGGTTCTCCCCTGAGCTGCTCACTGCAGCAGTGCTCTCTTCCACATGCCCTTTACCAGGAAATGTGTCATTCCAATGCAGATGGATGTAGCATCCTTATTTTTTTGTACTATTCTCATCAAAAGAAGCAACAGTGGTTGGCACAATTAAAAATTTCTCAGGAGTTATCAGCTTTATTGCTCTAATAACCCATTCCTTAATATGGAGGAGAAAGTAAAAATTCATTCCTCCCACTCTGTATCAACCACATGGCAGCACAATTTATTGCACCACCTATAAAACAGAACCAGCTTAAAAGTAGATCACCTTTCCAACACAGTGACTTTTACACTCCAAACTACAGCATCCTGATATTAGGTTTGGTGTGAACTTCAGTCCCTTCAGACACCAAATTCTTTCAGATTTATTGCAGTCTGGCAGTGTTATGTCTTTTTGTCTTTTACACTCTTTTTTGCTTTGTCTTGAACGAGCGGGATATACAAGAAGCTGCAAAAGTGCTGCTAGCATTTGTTACTGCCTAGCCTTGGTTGAGACCCAATGTTTCTAACAAATTACAGCTAGACAGAGATCCTCTTGTACTCCCAAATTCTTAATAACATGCCATGTTCATTCCTTGTTTGCTCCCTTCACAACTGCGTTTATTCCAAATAGGGCTTTGGACAGAAGATGTAATTTAATCCATGAGTTTGATTCATTATTTGCTTCTAAGTATTCTGAAAATTCCTGAACACCTACTGCTACTTAAAAAAATGCTTCTGTCTTCTTTCCCTTTTCCTTCTTCTTTTTCTCATTCTTCTTCTTCATGTTCTTTTCCTATTCCTGTTCCCTTTTTCTTTTCCTATTTTCTTTTTTCCTTGTTTTTCAATTCTTTTTCATTTTTTCTCTTTCTTTTCTGTTTCATTTTTGTCTTTTGACTTTGAATTTGACTTTGCCTTCCTCTTTTTCTTTTTTTTTTCTCTTTTCCTTATTTATTGAGGACTTGTTGGTGTTCCAAAACACATTTTCCTCCATCAGGCCCAGCTCTAATTCCCCAATCAGGTCTAACATCTGTATCTGTCTCAGCAGCTGCATTCTTTCACTGGAGCATTAATGCTCTAAAACAAATGCCCAAGATGTAGCTTAGTGGTTCTGAATCAATTTGAAAAGCTATAATAGTCTCCTTCTTGTGGAAGTATCCTGTTTACTAGCTCCTACAGTGATAATCTCTGAGTTATGGGTGTTTAGGGTAAGTAATGACAACCACTGTCTTTTTTTAAATTAATCACAAGATGGTGTTTCCTGAAGATACACCAGTTTGCAGTCCTGGCACCTGCATGTGAATTAATACACATGGCAGCCATCTAAATTTAACTGTTTACCACTGCCAAATTTTTCTGGGCTTGTTCTTCCACCATTCAGTTAACATATCACCTGAGAGATGCCAGCTTTTCTCCAAAATATCGATGCTTCTCAGATGCAGTAGCCACTGCAGGGATGGAGGCAGAGGAGGAGGAAGTGAAATACCAGTGGCCTGAAGTGAAATACCAGTTGTCACAACCTGCACCTTCAGCTCCTGCAGCCACATTGCAGCACTGCTGCCCTTAACGCTTGCTGTCCCAGCAGCTGCTTGGAGTCCATGGGCCACCTCTGCACAGACCTGTCTGCAGGCTGGGATACGCCATGGAAAACCATGGGATCCCACCTCAGCTGAAAGCACACTGAAAGCCCTGAAAATCAGGAGTGGGTCCAAGTTTTGCATAGGTTGTGTGACCTACCTGAGAGGCAAATAAGGGAGACACCCTTCAGAGAATGAGTATCTCCCGACCAGACCCTTCACTGGGGGAGAAGGACTTTCCACTCCCCATTCCCCAGTCAACAGGATCGTGTGCCCTAAAACAGCTGAGGAGCTGCTTCACTGGCACTAGAAATGCTCAGGTCAAATAAGTCATTTTGCCCTCATTCTTATTAAACTTTCTCCTATGTGATAAGTTATTTTATTTGTTCTTTATGTTTTTAAACAGCTCAGAGATGAGACTTCTTTCTTTCTTTCTTGAGAGAACAGTCTGTAATCAATTGTACAAAGTTTGACTTCTGCTTTTCGACCCAAATTATCCATTTCTGTTTGGATTCTTTCTTCCAATACTGTGTTCATATATTCAGTTTATTATTCTAAGATTTTTCTCTCCAGTACAAATATTTACCTATGTTTGGCCCCATTCTCCAAGATTACTCCCATCTGTCTTTTAAGCTCATCAAAGCATTAAGCACACACCTAATTCTGACCATATTTCTGAGATTATTTGCCCATATATGCATTTTAAAATGTGCTTAATTGAATCCAACCTACTTTCACTGCTTTTTTAAAACTATTCTTTATCCTTTATTCATTGCCCACAATGATAATCACACTGGAAAACAGTATTCACATCTGAACCATTTTGATTTTTGCACCTATTGCCTTCCTGTCTTTTGGTACTGAATTGTTACTGCCACTGGGCATTGATTTTTATGCTCTGTTCTTCAAAAGCATGAAAGTATGAGCATACCACTGTGGATTATCATAGTTTCACTGTGAGTGAAATTAACCAATTTGATTGCTTTTGATAGTCATTCCAGTATTTCATGGGAACCAGGTGTTTAACAGAATGTAGTCCCCAGAATGATTTGTTTCCCTGTTTTAGATTATAATTAGTACTGTGCTTACTCTTGCTCTTTTCTGTTGCATTCACAGTTATCTGTGGCTGTTCAGAACTAATTAGCAGTCATGCAATAAATCCATTTGCTAATTTCCTAGAAAATCTGGGATGGTTCTCATTTCTATAGTTTGCCATGGGCATAAGCAACTGTTTTTTGCTGCTTAACTTACCTACTGTTTGACAATATTCCTTCCTGAAGATGCAAGGTTCCAGACTAATTTTATTATTAAAATTTAATGGAAAAAGAGTAAAGATATTTCTGAATATCTTTATACTATATATATGTGTGTGTATATATATATATGTATATATACACAGTAAGTGTATGTATATCTATATACACTTACTGGGTAGCTCTCTCATTCTGCTTTCCCCTTGATCCCAAACAGATTTGTCTTTTTTGCCCCAACATTATGCTACCCCTGTAGTATTTGACTTCTCTTAAGCCATGTGAGGAGTCACATTCTGCAGCTTTGCTGACCTCACTTTATCCCAAATCTTCTCAGTGGCCATTGTAACAAGGCAAAAGATAATTATTGTGTTGAGTGAGATTCCAAAAAGGCACAGAGCCTGTTCCTGTTTGGGTGCATCTGCCTTTCCTTTTGGCACAACTGTGGGCGCAGAAGCAGGAAGACAGGAGAGGTTTTTTAATTACAACTATGCAATACAGACTTTCCCATTTGCATCTTTCGGCAAAGCATGTCCATTAGAACCAGCTTGTGAGTCCCGACAGCGAGACCAGAATGCTGGGGATGATCACGTGCTTAGTGTTTCTCAGCAGCTGCTTACCCAGCTCATGGTCTAATTGAATCCTGTTCCTTTCCACAGCTCCACTCTGACATGGACAGGGGAGATGGCTCGATCAAATACATCCTCTCGGGAGAGGGAGCTGGCATCGTGTTCACAATTGATGATACGACAGGGGACATTCATGCCATTCAGCGGCTGGACCGGGAAGAAAGGTCACAGTACACCCTCAGAGCGCAGGCTCTGGACAGGAGAACGGGCCGGCCGATGGAGCCAGAATCAGAGTTTATCATCAAAATCCAAGATATCAATGACAATGAGCCCAAGTTCCTGGATGGACCTTATGTAGCCTCTGTTCCAGAAATGTCACCTGTGGGTAAGACAGATTTTGTGGAGTCTCTTTCTCTTATAAGCAAATTGGAGATTGTCACCAAAACATAATTTCCCTGACTCCTTGATCTCAGCTTCTGCTCCTTGCTCAGGAGCTGCAGGACAGAGGAGCTTATCCTGGGGTGCCTGCTTGCTGTAGAAAAGAGACAACAGGCTTTACATCAGCATCAGTTCCTCTGAAAGAAAACGTGCCAAGGGAAGCCTGAGAGCTGAAAAAGTTGTCATTCAAACATGCCATGTTTAGACAATTTGTATAACATAGTGCCCCTTCTCCTCTGACATCAGATGGTAGAAATAATAAAGTCCATTAGACAGCCATTACCATCCCGAAAATAACACAGTCTTAGCTCCCTAATCAAGTTCATACTGAGAGCTCAGCTACTGTCCAGGAGCCCTTGAAAACATGGAGACATGAAAACAATCATTAGCTCCTTCTAACTTGTGTGAGCCTGCGCTAAACAAAGTTCAGTGAATCCTGAGATTCTGCTATTATTTGTCCTCCACTTTTACAGAGCAGGATCGTGTTGAGCAGATTCCTGGTATTGCAATGCAGAAGACAAACAGCAGCCTTCCTATTTTCCTATCCTGACACAAGTCAGGCGAAATCATTTCCATATAAGAATTCAAATAATCACATAAAATATTGTTTATCTGGACTTTTTTTTTTTTCTTTTTGAGTTGTCTTTGTTTGCTTATTGCCTTTTTAGCTGTGTGACATCACTGCAGAGACAATAATACCATACAAATTTCATGTCCTGAACTTACAGATATGTTTCAACTTCTCATTCTTCAATATTATGATGACATAAAGCTAGAGAGAGGCATCCAATACAGAACTTTCAGTCAGTAATAATATTTTTTAATGGTAATGGCTAGCTTGAATTCAGATTTATCTTCAAGTCCTTATCTAGTAACATCAGTAACATTTGTTTGTAACACAAAACATTATGTAGAAGGCTAGATACATTCATAAAGGCATTGTCTGACATTTTAAGGAGTCAAAACCCACACATATTTCAGTTGTGCCTCGCCTTCTCCTTGTTCTTGATAAATTACATCACCTGCAAGCCATTACTAGCTTCAGAGGAAGCAGACCTTGAAAACCAAGAAATATATATTGAAACCATTGAAAAAAGAAATATATATGTCTCTGTGTGGGTTGCAAAGGCACTTCAGTAGTGTATAATCTCTAGGCCATGCAATGTAAACTGCAGTCCCACGGAGAGATTATCTCACAGATACATCCCTTCATGCTCACTCTTTGTGTACAATTTCCATCCCTCAGTCAACTTACAGCATCTATGGGCCTGCTACAACAATTCATGATTTATGTCAGCAGAGCTGTGGAACTTCTTTGAGCTGCCTCCTAACATTTAAAATCAAGACAAGGGGGGAAAAAAGCAAGCAGCATATAATTACCATCTCGCTGTCAACCATAACAAAGTACTGTTAGTTCAGCAATTCTGTAACTGTGGTCCATAGAGTACTTGCTCTTTTATATCTTCTTATAGAAGCATGATGAATTAATACCTATTAATTCCTTTAGTGCTAATGAGCTACAAGTATGAGCAATAAGTACAAGCACTACAAGCATCAAGTGAAAAAGTTCGGTGCGGGAAAGCTCTTGTTAGGCGTTTCAATTTACTTTGAGCTGTGTGCTTTTCCTGCCAGCTCTTTATCCCACAAAATCTTACCTTGATGGTTTTTTGTCAGGCACTTCTGTTATCCAGGTGACAGCAACAGATGCTGATGACCCAACCTATGGGAACAGCGCGAGAGTCGTATACAGTATTCTCCAAGGACAACCATATTTCTCTGTGGACTCTCGGACAGGTATGTTATTTCATCAGGGAATGAGTCAGTGTGAAAACGAAAAGAAAAAGTTGCAAGCAGAAAAAAAGGGCAGTGCATCATAGCTGTGGTCAGAGAAATGTGGTTTTGTGGCTTGGAGCCAAGACAGAGCAGCACTGTGTGAGGGGTAAAGTAATGCTGTGGCAGTGAGCTCCAGAAGAAGAATGTGCTTTTTCCAGTGATATATTCCTCTGAATGACCATATTCTGCAACTCAGGATCTGGATAGTTTTGGTGCTGTAAATACTCTTGTTGGCTTCTATCATTGAAAAATGTCTTAAACAGATCTAGTTAATAACAAGGCTTAGGGGGAAAAAAAATCCATGAACCAGCCAGGACTGGAAAGTGCAAGCTAAAGGATGCAGTTATCTGGAGTAGTTTTACCTAAGGGTACTCTTGTTAATAACCTTACATTTATCTGTAGGACACCCTCTCTGTTTCGCTTGCTTTCTCTCTCTCTTTTCTCTATACATCCAAGGTTTATATTCAAAAGTGGAATCTGACAGATTTTGACAGTTTCTAAAGGGCATCTGTAGTGCTAAGGTCAGAAACTCATGAGACGATAGTCACTGCAGAGCTGTAGGGGACAACATAGGAAAAACATGAATAAACTTCTGAAGTTAGTAGTTTACAGGCTAGGTGCTCTAGCCAAAGACAAATTTGTATGTGGCATGCTAGTTTCTCAGTTTTGTTTATATTTACAATATAAATAAACTACTAATGCTCCTTTGTAATCAGGTATCAACCACAGACAAATAAGGACATAATCATAGATTTACTGAGTACCAAATTATTTCCAAGAAAGCAAAGGATCAATATTCAGGGTCAGATCCAGAACAGATTTAACCACTAGAAAGCAGCTTATACAGAAGATAGGCCCTTAAGTCCAAAAGCATGTACTTTATCAATATTTAACCCAGAAAAGATCTTTTTTTCCTGATTAACTTCCCAGTTACTTAGACCTGCATCTCTAGACAGACTCAGAGAGGCCTCAGCCTTTAGCTGCCTCCATGAGCAACTAGCTCCCATTTAGGGTAAGCACTGTTGTGAGCCAGAAACCAATCCCTACGACAAGCAGAGGGCTGTAATCAGCTTCCCCTATGCAAACTCACCTGTGGGATTTGGTAGCTGACAAAATGCAATTGCAGCTCTGATGTTTTTCTAAAATAGAACTAGAGTATAAGTGACCAACAGCTCCTTTTGTTGATAGATAGTGATTAAAACACCCAATAGTGGACAACTCATTTCAGTACAGTCCTCCTCTAGTAGCATTTGGAGTCCTTACCATTTACCTCCCAACACAGCCTCTTGATTCCAGAGGTGTGCTCCTATTTCTATTCTGTCACTGTCCTCACAGGAGCTGAACAAGTGTCTATGTGAAAGCACAACTTCAAAGGAAAGTTGAGAGCCTCCTCCTCCCTTTTTCCAGAATACTTTTTACAGCCACAATCATATTCCCCTAGAAGATAAAAGAACTCTCCTACTTCCTAAGAAACCATCTGGCTGTTACAGAAAAGAAAGGACATCACCTCTGCTCTTTACTGTTTTCTTAAGAGCACAAACCTCACTCACTCACTTCAGTGAAAGAAATGATTCCAGTATATTTCTTTGGAAGACCTGAGGATCTTAACCTTTCATACAGCCTTTCCTATAGCCCTAAGGATGGGTTTTATGTTCACCACCATCCTTAGCATTCTTTGCTGACTGACTGTGTGCAGCAGCAGCAGATGCTCCCTGCTCTGCATTGCTGCATCTCTACTCTGCATCTGGTTCTGAGTCTTGGTGTCCTGGACCAGCCCTCCTCTAGGGACCAGAGGCCCCAAAGATAGGCATGGCAGAGCCTGGAGTTTAGGCACTAATATCTTTTTTTAGGTCAAGCCGAGAGTGGAAATTCCCTACAAAGTGCTCATATATGGAGAAAATACTTCCCAAAATGCTAAGTATTTTCATATCTTATTTATATATCCACGGGAGCTGAGGAACTACAGCACTTCACAGGAGGCACTCAGCTTTACAGGATGGGACTCTGAAGGGCTCCACACAGGGAGATTAAAGTAGCGCATTGCAAGCTGTTCCGTACCGGTCACTATTTCTTCCCTTCACACACAGCGATAATTGCCAACACAATATCTTTTTACTGCTCTTTTATTAAACCCATACATTGTCTTCCTGCTAAAAATAAAGGCTAAATGCAGATCAGTCAAGTTAATAGTGTCCTGATGCGCAAGAACCGCGCCACTGGGATGGTGCCTGGGGCTGACACACTTGCCCGCACCGCGAAGGGCATCCCAAACGTGCCGCTAGCAAGGGATTATCCCATGGCAGCGCATCCCCGGGCTGCACTGCCGGCTGCTGGAGGGAGCACCCTGGAGCTGCTGGAGGCTGTCTGGAGGCTGGGAGGGCGGCAGGACGGACAGCCGGGATACGCGGGCTGAGCGGGCCGGCGCTCGCAGCCTCCGTCGGAGAAGTGCTGCTGCCACCTCACGTCCTCCCGCAGTAGTGTTACCCCGAAGGGAAGGGACACCCTGCGGGCTGGGGGAGCAGGCTGGCCCCTCCGGAGCGGGCGCAGCCGTGTCTCCCCGCGTTCTGCGCTCGCAGCCCCGCCTGGGTCCCGAAGGACACGAGCAAAGCCCCCGGGCTCGTGCCAGGTGGTCTGTAGGACTGCGTGCTCTGGAAAACTTGTCTTGATGGATCTTTTAGCAAAGCACATCACTTCCAGCTTTTGTGCAGAGGTTGTCATCCTGAGCAGGGCCTTTAATTCGACGTAGCACACTGTTCCCAAAAAGCTTTTCCTTGGAAGGCAACATTTTAATTTTGAACGTGCAGCCTGTCCCAGAGCTGATGCATTTTAACTGGCTTCTTTAAAATTCACACCTTCTGTTAACCTAGATTTCACTTGGGTGAGTTTTACTCTGCCAGGAAAGGTGGGAGTCAGTGCAGAGCCTGGTCTCATTCTTGGCACAGGGAACAGGACGCAGGAGCAAGAGCCCTCCACTCTCTTTGGGTATTCTCTAACAGCCATTTTCTTTTGTTCCCCAAACACCTTTCCACCCTCAATCTCAGGCTTAATTAGAACAGCTCTAATGAACATGGACCGAGAAGCAAAAGAATATTATGAAGTGATTATCCAGGCCAAGGATATGGGTGGACAGCTGGGAGGATTAGCTGGAACAACCACAGTCAACATCACTCTCTCTGATGTCAATGACAATCCACCCAGATTTCCACAGAGTGAGTACCCATGGTGCCACAGCAGGCAAAAAGGGGTGGCTGAGGGTTATTTATGTCTGCTGTTGCTGTCATGACAGCCATTTTCGAACTCAGGATTGTGACAACTAGAGATGGGCAGAATTTCAGAGTCGATATGAAACTCTCCTTCATAAAAATGTCAAAAGGAATTATTTGACACCTTGCCTTTCAGAAAAAGTTTCTGACCTCCAAAATTATCAAAAACAACACTTTTTTTTAAAGGATGGGAAATTAATTTACGGAAAAAGGCATGAAGGAGAACCTTTGTGTTTTGACTGCTCATGGCCATTGCCTTTGGCTACTAATTGCTGCTCTGATTGTCTTTTCATCCCATCTCCAGAGGATGTCTCTCAAATCAGGGACATGTGGTGGTGCTGGAAGTTGAAAGATAATTCATTCAACACTCCAGCCAGGTCACAGCAGGGGAGCGTCTGGAAGCAGTGCTGCCAGTGTGGAGTGGGTTGTCATACAGGCTGTTCTCCAGGAAAGGTTCATCTAAACCTTGGCAATATACAGTTGAACCCTAAGATATGTAACAGCCATACTTAATGGATGCAAAAATAGGCAGCTCCACTCTTATCAGAAACACAACTTTTTGTATTTACAAAAGTGAACTTCAAAACAAGATTTGCAATATTTTGCTCTTTGTTAATTAGATTTTTTTATCACATTTATTTACATAATTCTATATTGCCATTAAAAATTCAAAAGCTTTTTTCAGTTTTGATTGGACTAAATCTTCCAAGGGATGTAATTTGGGATTTTTAAAGAAAACTGATTATTTTAGTGTTGTAAATCAATCTCAGGCCATTTTGGTTTTGACGTTTTTCTCATTTAGCTGAGTAATGCAAACTCCCGCAGTTCTTTTTGATGGTATTCTTCTTCCCCATCTGTTACTGCATGTTGCACTGGTAAATCAAAGTATTCCACTAAGATCAGCAAGAACTCTCAACTTCCATTTTTCTTCTTCTGTTAGAGCAACTTCTTGAGCACGCCATTGCCGGCTGTGTTTTGAAAGTGGCATGAATTGCAACTGATATCAAACTCTTGATTAAGAAAAATTACAATTTGTCAAACCCCATCCTTGATGTTATTCTGCCTTCTAAATCTTAATTGTTGGTGCAGTCAACAGAGGAGGTGCAGCAATGACGGTTTGAAAGTAAAGCATGATGCCAGAGAAGTATTTTAGGTGCAACATTTGTATTTTCAAAATACACTTTTAAAATAGCAGGTTGTTCTTTCCCCTCTTGCTGCTAAGCAGATTAGCAATGCAACAAATGCGCTCAAGACAGTATTTTTAGGGAGAGGCAATACATTTTAATAGAATAACTGGTAAATTTGAAAGAAAGAGGCAAGCTCCTGAGCTTTCTTCAGCACTGAAAAGAAGTTTGTAGGGACTTGAAAAAGGATTTGTGGTGCTCAAAACTTGTTTATTCCTGCTGTACAGACTGATCTAATAAAAAGATGCCTGTCCTATTAAATCTGTTCCATATCTTGCTTTACATCATGGCTGCAGCAGCACTGGTGCTAATTGCCCTATTTTTCTAGTTGAAGTTCCTATCTTCAGATGTATTGCTGTTTTTAAAAAAACCCATTCAACAAACCTGTTGCTACAACAAACACCTAAATAAAACTTCCCCAGGAAATTTAGCTGGGCTGTGACTTTTTAAAGGAAGTCACACGGCTGTCACAGCTTTGGTACGGGTGTGAAAGTCTCTCTGCAGGCCATGCAGTGTCGTGGCCTCCCTGATCCACTGCATTGCTTTGCAGTTTTTTTGGTTCCTCTTCACAGCCTGTCTTTCCCCTCTCTCCCTCTGTGCTGCTTGTGCCAGAGCATTATCAGATGAGTGTGCTGGAGTCTGCTCCCATCAGCTCCACCGTGGGCCGTGTGGTTGCTAAAGACCTGGACGAAGGTATTAATGCAGAGATGAAATACAGCCTTGTGGATGGAGATGGACTGGATGTCTTTGATATTAACACTGATCCTAATTACCAAGTTGGCATCATCACTGTAAGAAAGGTAAAAAAGTTTCCTTTTTATAGTAATTTATATGGGTAACTGTCCTGGTTACATTTTATGTGTGGAATATTCCCTTACGCCTGCAGTAACTTGGTTCCCATTACATGACAGTAGCCCCTTTCTGGCTGTAAAACACAATTTCTTTAACATTTATTGCTAAAATATGAAAGCAGACTGCATTCCTAGGAACAACTTTTATAAACATTAGCATAAACATGTCTTTTCCCACCAAAGGAATGCTCTGATTCCTTATTTATCTATTTAAATATTCTCTGTAGCTTAATTATCCTACAATGCAAGAAATTAGATCAATATTTGCATTTGAACTGTACATATTTTTCACTCTGGTGTTCCACAAACAATAATAAAGCATGCCTTGGAATTATTTATAAACCAATAAAACCCAGGCAGTGTTTATTTTTTTTTTAATTGCTGCTTGAAGATCCATAAATGCTAATTAGTCTAGAGGAAGCTGTCTCTAAAATGGCAGCTGTGAAACTGCTGGTACTCTGTACCACAGGCTATGCAGGAAGGCATCAAGTATTTTGCTTAGGCTCCCTGCTATGGGATATTTATTCTACAATCTTACATAAATGTTAGAAGTTCAACTCTGTTTCTAGGTTATGAAATTGTAACCATATTTCTGCCTAAGCATATCTAGTGTACTAATAAGGAAGTATAGTTTCCATTTAAATGGCCTGGGATTAAATTGTTCACTAAAATGGAACAATACAGGGGAGAGCTTTGACCTTGCAAGCCTCTATGCCCTACAGCAAAGCATTTAAGCATGTATTTATGGTCACCTTTGCCTGGCTCTTTTTTTGTGCATATTAGTCCCTAAAGTTAAGCATATCTTCTGGAATGAAATAGATGTTGAATGCAAACTCTAATGTTATTTTCCACTCATTTATCAATGAAATAAAATAGTTTCTTTGAAGTAAATGTGTCAATAAGCTTGACCTTTGTTATTATGAATACAGTTTTGCTACATGTTCACGTGTGTCTGGAGAAGTTATAAAATGTATGGTATCAATCATACCAGATATGTACTGGCATCAACTACATATTGCTCAATCCACCTACTGTACACAAACATTTGTAGTTATTTTATGTATGTCTCTAGCTTCATGTAATGCTGTGATTATCAATAGCCAAACACTGAGAAAGTTGTCCTTTGAATTCCCTCAAGAAACAAACAAAAAAAAAAAATTCAACTGGTGTCAATATAAAAGGATATCAAAATGGGAGAGGGGAGAGAGAATTTCTAAACCAAAAATAAAATCTTTTTTAAAAGTGAACAAAACTTTCCCTTTAATTCTTCTTGACATATTTCCCAAGCAAAATAATTAGCACTTCCAACACAGGCATCAGAAAGCCAGAACTTACAGTAACTGACAAGACTGTTGCTTGTGGTCTTGTGGCTACTTATCACAGCCTACTAATCCCACAAAATGTTGAGCACCTCCTGAAGATTTACAGTTTCTTCCAGGCTGCCTGCCAGTGAGACTGATGCTCACCCTACCTTCCTCTTCTCCCTGCCTTCCCTTTTGCACTGCCCGTGGAAGGCAGGGTGCTGGGTTACCCAGCCAGCACAGCACACAGGAGAGCCCTGTCCTGTCCTGCCTTCCTCCCCTGACGTTGCCTGATCAATCACTTTCTCACAGTGGATTTTACTGAATTTCCCCCTGTATCGTGCCACCTCTCAGTGCCTGTGTCAGCACTGACAAAAGGAGGACAAAGACAAGGAGAGCTTTTTCCACGGGCTGCCTTTCCTCTTGGCTGTGTTTTGCAACATGCTAAGTTCACAGGAGAAGGTAACTTGCCTGCCCTCCCCATGGGACCAGCACTGGGAAGAGGTTTGAATGCACCCATGGGAGAAAAATCTGATGAGGTGCTGAAGCATTAGCACAGGAGAGAAACTGTTGGTTTCTTTGGGTCTGGATTGAAGGCACTTGAGACAGTAGTTCATGTTCGGACTCAGGTGTTATTTCTTATCAGTAAAACAGTCTCACTACCGTGAGTTCGGCAGCTTTTCATTAGCCAGGCACAGAATGGCTAACTATCTCTTGTTACAAGATTGCAACATGCTAAGTTCACAGGAGAATGTAATTTGCCTGCCCTCCCCATGAGACCAGCATTGGGAAGAGGTCTGAATGCACCCATGGGAGAAAAATCTGATGAGGGGGACACTGGTGCTGAAGCATTAGCAGAGGAGAGAAACTGTTGGTTTCTCTGGGTCTGGATTGAAGGCACTTGAGACAGTAGTTCATGTTCGGACTCGGGTGTTTTTATTTCTTATCAGTAAAACAGTCTCACTACCGTGAGTTCGGCAGTTTTTCATTAGAAGGCACAAAATGGCTAACTATCTCTTGTTACAAGATCTTTTAAGACTAAAATATCCAATTAAGAACTGACACCTAGATTATTTTCCCTTTTAACCCAATAACTGATCCCAAGGAGCCTGCAATGCGGACTTTTCTGCCCAACTACAAAACATCACCCAAACCCATGAAGAAGAAGGAAGAAGAAGCATGAAGAAGGAGGCCAGGACAACACCCTGTGCCCTCCATCTTACTTCCAACCACAACATACTAAAAATCCCAAAACCTAAATTTCTCACCCATGGGATACACCTACACTGCTCTCTATAATCTATTTCACACTTTTGTGGATTCTAGTTTATCTTGAAGTCCAGGAAACTTTCTCCATGAATGAGGGTGAAAGTCAGTGCTCCCCTTAGGGTCAGGGCACCCCAGAGCAGACAGAAAAATATTCACAGTGCTCTGGGTTTCCACAAGAAACGTGAGGGAAAGTCGTCTTTGACAGTGAAGGCAAACAGGAGCATCAAAAATGCAGTGGTCTAGCACACTTGTCTGATTTTTCTCATTTTTCTAACTTGATCTAAGTGATTATGTGTTTTAATAATGTAATTGGGTTTTATAGCTCTTAAGTCTGTCTGTGATTTAACTGCTTTTTTTATAACTTAGCTTTTTAGTGTACATGCAGTTTTTCTCATGCAGTTTTCTTCACATGGGAAACAATTCAATATAATGGCCTCTTTCTTAGTGTATGTTTAGGCACCTTTACATTGCACATTCCTTGCCAGATGGACAATAAATGTAGCTTGGTCCTCTGAATATCTTACTGCTATTTTTGCAGCTCATAAATATGCAACTGGTAGACAATAAATACTCTGCAGCCAGTTTGTAGAGTTCACCAAACCCTAGGTGACAAGTGCTATGCCTGCCATAGTCACTGATATACCAGGTGGAACTAAAGGCAGCAGGAGCAAATTTCAGATCACCTGTTTGTAGCTGCTGCCACAGACTGCACAGTTTGTACTGCCTCCCTCACTGTACAGTGTCTCCAGCAATACTGGACCATCATGTCCCCAGCACAGAAACCTGTTCCCATTCCAGTCTTCATTCCTCACTCTCATGTACTAAATGCTGAGTGATTTTCAGTTTATAATTTCAACAATGCCCGTCTTTAGTCAGGCATTCCTATGCAGGACATCAGTACAGTAATTTACAGTGAAAGCATGAGCTTTGGTATGTCACTGCAACATTTCCACTTCTGAAGAAGGAAGCTGTTGGGGCAGCAGACAAGTACTGAAGACTTGGTTGAATCCAGGAGATGTTTTGAGGTCCATGTCTGAACATGGAAATCTTCTGCTGATGCTATTGAAATTAATGCACAGCTCATGGCTCCAGAATTGGCCAGCTGCCCCGTTGAGCAGGGCAGGAAAGAAATGGGTTATGGCTGGCAAAGGACAATTTTACTGCCACAGTAACGATCTTTGCACCTTTGACTTCCAATTGCTTTGGCATCCTCCTTCTCTTTTATTTTCCTGCCCATCTCCATGTGTCAGTCTGGTGATTGGTCTTCAAATAGAAAGAGCTGAATAGAAGAAGCAAAGGGGCTGGACGGGAGCAGCAGACATCTTATTGCAGTCTAAATTAACTGCTGCAATGTGTGGTAATTCCACACATGAGGCTCAAATCCTTATGTCCAAATAAAGCTGCTCTTTTTGAAAACTATTCATATAGCAAAGAGGGATATGCCCCACTGGGTGACCCTGAGATGGGCCATTTCTTTCCTGGTACAAGGTTTGTCTTGCTCAGAATCTGTGCAAGCTAAGGGAATTCACTGTGCTGGTTTTCAGCATAAGCATCAATATTTACTTTATTCAAGTAAAGGGTTGTGACCTTTTAACCACAGCGCAATTGCTTGCAACTTCTGACTACAACTTGAGAAGTGTGACTGTGTCCTCTGTGGGCTGTACTTCATCTGGTGGCATTGTTTTTATATTTTGGACTGACCCTTCCATACTGTTACTCTGGTTTGTTAAATCCTTACTGTTATCTCTTACCAAGAATGGTAAGTAGCACATTAAACACAGACAATTTCAGTCAGATCTAAGAAGGTTTTGGAGACACCTTATTTTCTTCAGGGATCTGTGAAAAGAAGGTGGAAGGGAGATGGAAAATTTATGTATTGAGAGATTCAGTGTCAGCATTAGTTAGTTCTGTATCCATGTATACCAAATAAGTAGTTTTATCTAGATAGGAAATCAAATTCAGGTAACTACTAACAGAGTACACTGGCCCCCTTTATCCATTGTCTCAGGAAGGAAAGAAAAGGGAAGAGGGAAAAGGGAAAAGGAGACCATTCTCACTCCCTGCTTCAAATAATACTTGAGTATTTAATATTTCACATTTCATATTAAGTGAAAGAGTTCCCAGAGGAAGATATCAGGGATACTTTATAATTAAACTGCTTTAAAATTAAACTGGCAGGAAGCAGATTCAAATCCTAGCACTCATTATACCTGGATGGTGAACCCATGTTTAGGATACTTACTGAAAGAAGGAGGTGAAAAAACCTCACTTCTAGGAAGGATGGATTATGGATAAAAACTGCAACAAGGACTTGCAAGAGAGGCTGACCAAGTTCCCTGCTCCCATTGGAGCCCTTTATCAGCTTGGCAGACAGGGGTCTTGGAGACAAGACTCTGGTGTCCCCAGGGGAAAAAAGAGGATGCTAACTGGGACCTCTACCTCCTGTGTGAGCATCCTTGTTCCTGCCACTGGGCCCATTTTTGAAGAACCGTCTTACCTTATTTTCAGGTACTCCCATTACTGTCTGTTTCTTCGTGTATTTTCCTCAGAGTGGCATGAAACAGGTTGTGTGAATCATGATGCAGTGGCAGGGTGGCTGTTTATATTTTCATTTTAGCAAGAAGAATGAAAGAATATGTATTTTGAAGTGATCTGCAAGAAGTTTTCCTGGCCTTTTCAGCTCACCTATAAAATTAAAGAAAGAAAAAATATACAGTGCCATTTCTAATACTACAGTCTTTCAAAGCTTTTTCTGCATCTGCAAATATTTATCTTTGTTGCACTTGAAATTAAAAGTAATAATGATATGGCTCAGTGTGCGTGATGGTAGATTTATTTTTTCTCCTCAGCCTTTAAGTTTTGAGAGCAAGAAAAGCTACACCTTGAAGGTAGAGGGTGCCAACCCTCACCTGGAAATGCGGTTCCTGAACCTGGGTCCCTTCCGTGACACCACCACCGTCCACATCAGTGTGGAGGATGTGGATGAACCTCCTGTGTTTGAGCCCAGCATCTACTTTGTGGAAGTGCCCGAGGATGTGGAGATTGGAACCACCATACAGATCATTTCTGCCAGGGACCCAGACGTGACCAACAACTCCATCAGGTCTGTCCTCTCTTTGTGTGTTGTCCCACGAGCACTCCTTAATACATCTGGTTGGTGGGGCAGTGGTGGGTGAGAGGGACTCTCTCTTTCCAGCCAGTAGCAGTCATCAATGGGTTTGGCAAACCAGACCTCACACGCTGAGGGCTCTGTCAAAGCGATGCAGGAGCTCCCCCTGTTCTGTGGTGTGGAGGACATCAGCATCAAGCCTTGCAATGGGCCAGTCAGGCATGTCCTGGCATTACAAACAAGCCCCAGAATCTTGCCTCTGTTGGCACAAAACCTGACAGCATCGCTGAGAACCCACTGCCATCCTGATGGCAAGGGGATCAACTTGCTTGTCCTTTTTCCCCCTTCTCTTTCAAAGCTTGCCCTTGTCAACAAGCTCAAACACACAGCTACTTTTGGAGCAGATTAATTAATATCCGAGAACTGTTAAATTATCTAGTATCTGGTGAAAGATGCAAAGCTAGATATTCCCATAAGGAGGTAAGAAAGGTAAAGGTGCATTTACAGCCATGGGAGCTTCATAGCTGCAACTCAGCAAGGAGCCAAAGGAGCAGATTTGTGTGATCATAGCACTCTTTTCCATAGCCCCATTTATCAGAGGAGGCTGCACTTCTCCAAGGCCAGCCCACACAGAAATGTTCACTACCTGCAGTAGCAACTAGTGCAGGCACTTTGATTATCCCAGCAGGTTGGCTGCTCCTCTCATCTGAGAGTTTTAGGTGTTGAGCTGCTGTTTGACTACCCATGCACTGGCCCTGCTTCTGAGATGCCTGTGTTCAGGAACAGTCCTGGGAAATACAGGAGGGAGTTGAAACATTGAGTATTAGGATTTTTTGAAGAAAGTAAAATCTAAATGGGGAATTCTGTGGGCTTCAGCTAGAAGATCTGAGCAGACACAAATCCTGTTCTTTTTAATGGTATTGCATTTTGTGTTGCTGGTCTAATTATTTTTTTCATCTCTGCTACTTTAATATACCTATCTTTTCTGCCTACATTATAAGGTTATCATACTTCTCATGACATTGCCTCAAATTCCTCAGTAAAACTATTATACTGTCTGCATCACAATTTCATTACCCTAAACTTCTTTCCACTTGCATCCTATTTTGCTGATTACTGTCTGGCATTATCCAAACCCTGCAATGCAAACAGTTCTCTGCTAATCTGCTTAAAATAATATAAGAATAATTCTGAGGACTATCAGAGGGTAGAATTGATCATTGTTATTTTTAATGAGTTTTTTTCTTAGTTTTTTTCAGAGTTTTGCAGTGACTGCCCTTGATGAACAACACTCTATAAACCACAGAATCCATCAACAAAGATACATTAAAAAAAAAAAGTTGTAAATATGCACAGACTCTTTTGTAACTCTGTTCTTTGACAACTTCCTTCCTCTTTTCTCCCCACCTTCCTCCTTTTCCACTGCCCTTTCTTCCCTCATTCCTTCCCTTCTTTTCTCCCATCTGGAGGTAAAGAAACAGATTTAAAAAGTAAGACTAAATACCATTTGCTATCTAAAATGCAGATAGCAAGAATTAGTTCTTGCCTCTTCTGTGGTCTCCTCCATTCATTCCAACTCTATGCAGTATCAGTCTGGCAATGTTTTAAGCTGAATTCACATAGGGCAAGGCAAGCTAAGAAAGACATTGATCCCAAATACTTACTATGTTGCACAAGCTGAAATTCATCTGAAATTTAAACAGTGATCTGGCTCAAATCCTCACTTTCCCAGCATCCAGTGCCTGGCTTCCACACTGAAATTCTGATGGCTGGAAATATGCCATGATTGTTGTTAAATGATTCAGGAAGATTATCTAAATAGTACAATGGAAACAAGTGTGCAGGAGCAGGTGCACTTAAAAAGAGAACTTAGCTGGAGAATCTAGAAAAAGATCCACCTGTGCCTCCTGACACTGGTGCTTAATTCTGAACCACTAATCACAAGGCTGTAGTCAATTCCAGATACTCATTGGCCTTAAAATGTCAGAGAGAAATTATTTTTATAGCCCCCATGCAAGAATAATTATTATACCAAAATATAGGAACACTCATTGTCTAAATTAATCAAATGCCTGAGAAATCTTTTTTTTGATGAAGAGTTAGGAAGGACTGGGAAGGAAAGGGATACAAACCTGCCAGCCCTTCCTCTTTGATTGTTCTGAAAAAGTGTAAAAGAAATTCCCAACAACATATCTCAATAGTGTTTTATATCCTGGTTTAATAAGTCCCTATATAAAGAAAAGGCTGTCATGCTTGTTCCAGTGAACGCATTCATGCTGAAAGGAGAAAATTCAGAAGAATGAGCCCTGTTCAGTGTCTGTTGTGACTAATGCTTTCAATTCCCATCCACTCTGATGAAAGCACCAACAAAAAGGACAGAAAGTCTGGTCTCTGTTCTAGGCTGTGACATTTACCTAGGCCTGTGTGTGGCTTTGGCCAAAGTGTTCCTTACCACGCTAACAGTCAGCTGGGAAGGCAGCTTGCACAAAGTGCCTTTAAGAGCAAGGCGATGCCTGTGAAGGATACTGAGTATTTTACCCACCCTGAGAAATCGTCCCTCTGACTGAGTACTGCAGTGACCTCTGCCCATCAGCTGCTTCCCTGGCCAGGTTTCCTGGCCTGCAGGCACCACCACAATCCCCCATCCACAGGTGCAGGAAGCTGGTTCCCAGCACTGAACTGACACGACATTGGTCAGGAAGGTTCAGTAATTAGGATGAATCAGCTTCACAGAGGGAGCTGTTTTTCTGTCTGGATGCTGTGAGAAAGCCACGCATCATCCCCCTTGTGCTGACACAGCCCCATCAGTAGCATGCTTCAGGATGCAGGTGGAGTTTATTCCCCTTAAGAAGGAGACAATACAGAAGAGCAAGGAAGGGAATGGTTCCTCCTCATCAACCTAGGTGCTCAGAGAATGAGCTGATCTGAAGCCGTTTTCATCCTGTCTGAATTTGCCTAGGGACAGGGCATAATTATTTCTCTTAGAAAAAGAAATTATACTCCTCACTGGCAGATTTTCTCTGTAAAGCAGATGTTCCTGCACTGATCTGTGCCTTACTTTGAGGCTTCTTCCTCTAAATCTTCCTGTCTTCCAGCTGCATTCAAGTACTAACTGTTAAATGCCATTAGCCACATGAACTTTTTCCAGCATCTCACTCTGGAGCTATGCAAGTCAAAGGAGCACATAACTAGGTTGTGGAAGAATGTGAATCTGCTTCGTACAACACTGTCCCCATTGCTGGGATACTTTGGTGGCTGTAACACACAGTTTTCACAAGGGTTGCGTAATATTTTTCGTATGTGCTCTTGCAGATACTCGATTGACAGGAGCAGTGATCCGGGACGGTTCTTTTATGTCGACATAACATCAGGAGCACTGATGACTGCAAGGCCTCTTGACCGGGAGGACATTTCTTGGCACAACATCACTGTGTTGGCCATGGAGCTGAGTAAGGAGAATGCAGACTGAACATAGATTAAAGAGACACAGTAGACAAAGCAGGCTGAGAGACCTGAATTCAAAGTTCACATATTGTTATGCACTGAGTGGGAAGGCGCATTAAGTGAATTGCTCCTCTGACATCAACCAGCAAATGCTGCATTTTATTTATTTTTTGGTGCTCATTTTCACAGGGTGGTGGGAGGAATAGAGGATGGCAATTAAAGGCGGAGTCCTTCTTTTTCAATTCATTAGCATTCCAGGGATTTATTTCAAACTCTTTCTGATGTGTTTCTGGCAGAGTCCTCTCACTTCAGAAAGCCAAGGCAGCTAAAGAAAATACTGCAAAGGCTGCACAGCTGTTAGAGCTCCCAGTCCTGCCTGGGAGGATTGAGTGGTGCAGGGATGGGTAGGCAGCAGTGATCCTACACTGCTAGGTCACTAGTTGAAATCTGCTCTGGTTCAGCAGCAAGTAAATGACATCGCCATCTGCTTGCTACATAAATAATTTGGGCTAGAGTGCTTTGGGATCTTCGAGTAAGCTGAACTCATTATGCTTTTGGGTTTTACAATGAGCTAAAACTCAGCTCAGGATTCATCTGTGCTGGGTATTTTTCAAGGCTGTGAGAAGAAGGAGATGCTCATTCCATTGTGTCAGTATGAAAAATTTTGCTGAGTTTGAAATGCTCACAGATGTGAGCTTCACAAATGAGCTTCAGATATATAAGCAAATAAAAGGTTCACCTAGTCTTCACCTGAAATTCCTTTGGTTCACATAGCTTTTGCTCAGGATCTCAGTTCATCTGTGAGGGGCAGCAGCTTTTCTGTAGCTTGGTGCCAATAGCTGAGTCATTCCTTGTGCCTCAGAAAGCTTCCTGCACATCTAGGCTGTGCCAGAGATATGCTGCACTTTGAGAGGAACAAAGTTTCAACAAGCTTGCCCAAATTGCAATCGGCCAGCTTGAAAGCAGGGGGAATATTTCACAAGAGTTGGAGTGACTCTGCCACATATTTGCAGGCTGTTCCAGCACGATGCCTTTCTGTGCCCTTTTAATTAGTGAAAGTGGTTGAGACAATGGGATTTCACCCCCATTTATTTTGACACTACTTTTATTTTCAGCCACCAGTGGCCATTGCAATACTATGAGTCTGTAAAAGCTGCTGCTGTGCCAGAACTTGAGGGTGAGAGCAATAGGAAAGCATGTCTTCCTTTGGTTTCCTTTCCATCAATCCTCTGTCAGTTTTGCTCTGCTCATGTGCAGCACATTATTTTAATTTTGTGAATAGTTTCAAAAATTTCATAGTTCTGCACTCCTGAATAAGGTCCCTAATGCTAAAGGTTAGATCAATTATTTCTAAGAGTGTGAATGCAGGTATTCATCTGCCACAACAACAAGTGTGTCAGCAAGATGTATGTATGCATATGTGGGAAGCTGAAGGATTACATTACAAATTAGAGAGAAACAATATAGTCTGAGTATTATCTCAATGACACAATGCAACACATGTTGTGGACTACAGTACTCTGAACATTTAAGAAAATTCCAGAGTTTATGTAAACTCTCTATTGTTTATATGAATATATCATTTCTTGCTATAAATGGAGATATATTTGGAGATAAATGTACAACATGCTATAGCTAAAAAGAAGATGAGAATAGTAATATTAAAGAATTTTCTTGATTTTTTCACCTCTTCTGATCCCTTTAACATTTTTTTTCTTTCTGATTACAGTTTCATTTTGTCATTAAATAAGGGTGAGGAAAGGATTATTTGGGGCAGACAAGAACAGTAAGAAAACAAATTATTCTGTAGCCACTTAATTTGGAATTTGTGAAGATATGTGAAAAGATGTACAGATTTACTGACAAAGAAAGCTAATGGACCAGTGGGACAGAAACATTTCAAATGATGTCATGCAGAATGTAAAATTTTCATTGTAATTTTAAGCTTCACTGAAAGCTTTTCTGTACAATTTCATGTGTTATTACATTTTAAACCCCTCTGTAAAAAGTGTCAAAGACTTGACACTATTTTTGAGTTCAAGGAACATAAATTTTGAGCAAAAGCATTTCTGAACTAGAGATAGAAAATGCCATTTTTAACAAGTTCTAAATAACAAGTCTATCCTTAAAACAGTACCTTTCCTAATTCCTGCCACCAGTAGGGAGGCTCAACAAACAGTATTGCCCAGTTGAAAGGCAATTAAAAAAAAAAGGGGGCATTGTCTAAAACTTTTGCTGTAGAAATAGTTCATTGGACTGAACCAGGTTGATGTCTTTTACAGAATTGTTTTGTTTGTAAAATATGTGATTAGATGAGAAGCCAGGCTAGAGAGAGAGCAGCATTTGCAGCTTCACTCTGAGTCACACAATACCCAGGTCACCATAGTTCCCAATGGGAAAATGTGATTTAACACAAGCCAGTAATGGATAACCTGATTTACCTCTTGAGCGTAGTGAGGAGCAGCCTCTTCCCCTTCCCACATATTGCCTTTCCTTACATTAAACCTTTTTCTTCCAGATAACCCCTCACAGGTGGGCAGCGTCTCTGTGACAGTGAAAGTCCTGGATGTGAACGATAATGCGCCGGAGTTTGCAAGATTTTATGAAGCTTTTGTTTGTGAAAATGCCAAAGCAGGCCAGGTGAGAAATGCTTGTACCACCAGGGGTTGGGAAGGGTATGCTGTCCTACATGGAGGCAGCATGCCAGGAATGGTGAGTGTTGGAAAGAGGGCTCAGCTACTCACATGTTTCATTTAACTCTTATCAGCAGCTGTCTGTGCTTCATTCCAAAGGCAAGCATATCCCGCTGGAAGGAGCATCACATATAGTACCTCTTTTGTTTCTCTCACATTTCTTTTATTCTCCCAAAGTAGATTCTAGGCTCACTGGACAATATATTTCATAGCTGAAATAAAGCCTTCCCTTAGGCATGTGCCAGCAGGCAAACAGCCAGTGTGTCCTGTAGCAGCATCAAAGAGAGGAGAAGTGTTATGAGAAGTGCCACAGAACCAGCTCAGGCCACGTGTGACAGACAAGGCTTACTACTAAATGTTTTAACAGCCTTAAGCACACCTGGACTTATAGGAGGTGGACATAACTTACTACATCAGGTTCAAAGGGGTGCCCAGCAGAATATGTTCTGCTGTGAACTGGAGATGACAGAGAGTCAAAAGCAACACGAGGCTTCCCATTACACACACTCTAAAGGAGTAGCTTCAAGCAAGCGGTGAAGACTCTGCTCCTCTCGCTTCCAAAACCCCATCAAAGCCCTTGAGCAAGGTCACCAGTGCCAGAGACAGGTGTGAACTTTCCCTGGCTGGACCTGCTGCAAGCTCTGCTGCTGATTTATTGTGGGGAGCCTCTTCTTGCTCCACCACCAGGGTCCACGGTGGGGACTGGTGCCTCCTCATGCAAAGCTGACTAGAATAAATAACATTTAAACACATAGACACACCTCTCGTGATCTGTGAAGGAAAAATGATGCAAGTAGTATCACTGTGTGTTTGCTGAAGCTTCTCTCAGCTGTGTGAAACAGAATGAAAAAGCTGCTCACTGCTGGGGTAACTGTCCTTACAACTAGCATATAGAGGATATTTTCATCTCACCAGTTTACAGAGCTTCTTAGTAATATAGGCAATAGAAATCATTGCCTAGACCTTTTTTTCTGGTTTTAAAGGATGAGTGTCCTAGGTAATAAGCTGTTTAACTTCAATATTATTATGAATACTAATGTGGACTACTTCTTTCAGCAGAGAACACTAAATTCTATTGCCACATTTTAAAAAGTTCTGAAATCAGTTTTAAGGTGGTGAAAGAGCCTTTATGGGTCTGGCATTTGCCTTTGAATCACAAAATAACTTTCAAATTTAAAAAAATCCAGGTGAAGATTTATTTCTTGTCCAAAAAGATGCCTGAATGTTTATTCAGACAGTGCTCATTGTGCTTCAAGCTGTTAAACCTACTTTACAAAGCCTGTATAAAAGAAGTAACAAATCTCTTTCTGGATTTAGCATTGTCTTAGTTTCTTTAGTTTGGTGTTATTTATTGCATATGCATTCTGCATGGTTAGCTTTTCTCTCATTTCCACTGACATCTTGGGCAGAATTTTATTGATTTAAAACTAAAAGAGTGGCAAAATAATCAACTTGAAGTCCTTTTCTACCTGCGTAATGAAGCTGAAAGTGAGTATGAGCTCTCTTACAAGCTCTCTAATGCACAATGAATCTTCTGAAAAACCTGGGCCCCAAAAGACAAAAAGAAATGTGCAGCAGAAGATAGGGATGCATGACAGGAAAGCATCTGTTATTTGAGGTAAACTGAATATCTCCTCCTTTGTTTAAAAGTGATGTGAATGACCACAGCAAAATAGATGACCCCTGCAAGCTTTTGAGTCTCTTCTTGAGAGAAGATTGTACCTCTGGAAAGCAATTTTATTTAAATGCTCCAGTTGCTTATATTTATAGATATAAAATACATGTTATCAGTTTGATTGTTTGTTTATATTAAAAATATTTTGCTTCTCACCCGTTTCTACTTTTCTCTTGTGTTTTGTAGCTGATTCAAACAGTGAGTGCCATCGACAGGGATGACCCACAGGAGGGTCAGCACTTCTACTACAGCCTGGCTCCAGAGGCAGCCAACAACCCAAACTTTACTCTAAGGGACAATCAAGGTAATCAGAGTGGACACAGACAGTTAGCTACTCTAATTCTAATGCCTGAGTTGGACTTGAGAAGCTGTGACTTACAGTGTGACAAGACTGCCATTTCAAATAATACCAAGTGACACCTGTTCCTTAAAGGCAATAATAAAATGACATATTACTTAATACACTTGAAGGTTATATGATATTTTCTTCTCTATAAATATTCTCTAGCAATGGGTCCCTTTTTCTTTTTCGAGGAAATGTGCCAGTGTTTTGTGCAAATTCAGGTCTTTTGGTCAGGCTGCAGGCATCTCGGATTATCGGAGTGGAAATTGCATTTGCTCAAAAGGAGATGCTTAAAGGTAGGATAGTAACTGGAACTAGAAGACAAATCTGAAGGGAATTACATTGCTCTTTTTTTATTTTATTTTTACTCTTCATGTTTTCTCCCAGGCACAGAAAAAAGGAAGGTTTTTGTACTGTTCCAGTCTTTTCCCCCAAGCACTTTCTTCTTTCTCCTTGCACATCCTCATTTCCCTAGAGAAAGAGGGAAGTAGGGAGGACTTGCAGAGCCTTGGGGAGGTAACTTGGTGTACAGCTAAAGGTCTGTGTAAGATGACCTAAGTAGAAACTGAAACACCAGTTTCTGGCATTTGAGCATTCTAACCAGTGGAATTTGATTCTTTTGGGAAATCTTTGGTGGTTTTGGAGCCTGCAGGAAAGTCCTGCCACAGCAGGCCTCTGCATGACTGCTGTTGATAGATGATCTCCATGGGCAGACAAAGTCTAAAATCAGGTCCACACCAGCCTTCATTAGGAAAGAGGGATGACCTTGAGTGACCTGGTGTAGAGCTTGGAAAGTCTTGAGGGGCTGGGTTTCAGTATAAGTTTAGTGTGTAAAGTACCACAAATCAGCAAGCAATTTCAGAATAAATGGGGAGAAAGACTGGCCAGCTGCAGCGTCTATGGCCAGCCTCCAAGCCCAGCCTTGCTCCCACACATGCCTGCTTGTCACACTGACTTCCATAAGCCCCTGTCTGGGCCTCTCCAGGCACATGAAAGAGCAACAGAAAGGTTTATAAAGAATCCCATACATTCACTAACCAAACATGTCTTAAAACATGGTACTTGCACTGTCTGGAGCTCTCATCCACAGCATGCTAATGCTCTTTCATCCCAAAAGCATTTTTTTCTATAGTGTCCCTGAAGACTCCTCACACAATTTCTTACATTTTTATCTCCTTCTTTCTCTCCTTGTCTTTTTTATTTGTGAGTATATATTGCCAAAATAAATGAACAAATATAACACAACTATTGCTAAAGCATTTGGCAAAGCAAGCTCATTTCATCCTCAAGGCATTGTTCTAAAAAATGAAATTTGCAAAACTCCCAGCATCAGATGCACTTTTTCTGTCTCAGGCCATACTTGCAATAATTTATAGTGACAGGAGTGACTGAATGGCTGTGCCTCCCACTCTCTATAAAATATCAGTTTTCCATATTTATATACAAGAAGCTTAGGGTACTATTAGTTACTCATTTGAAATAAAAATGTTAAGTATCAAACCACTGACTATTTGAATGATCCACATAGTAAACCATAGCATAAGAAGAATATTAAGCTATTAGAGAGAATCCAAAAGGAGGGCCATGAGGATGGTGAAGGGTTTTAGGGGAAGCTGTACAAGGTGCAGCTGGGGTCACCTGGTCTGTTTATCCTGGAGTTGACTGAGGGAAGACCTCATTGCAGTCTATAGTTTCCTTGTGAGGGGAAGTAGAGGGACAGGTACTGATCTCTTCTCTCTGGTGACCAGTGACAGGACTTGACAAAACAGCATGAGACTAAAAGTCAGGGAAGGTTTAGGTTGGATATGAGGAAGAGGTTTTTCTCCCAGAGGCTGTATGAGCACTGGAAAGGCTCCCCAGGGACGTGGTCACAGCACCAAACCTGTCTCAGTTCAAGAAGCACTTGGGAAAATCTCTCAGGCACACAGTGTGACTCTTGGTATATCCTCTGCAGGGCCAGGAGCTGGACTCAATTATCCTGAAGGGTCCCTTACAACACAGCATATTCTATGATTCTATGATTAAGGGTTTATTTACTGCCTCAGCAATTTGGAGAGCAGTAGTCATTTCAGTAAAAATAATTTATGCTTATATTTTCATCTAGGGGCCACTAAGAGCTATATAAATCATGTAACTTGGGCACAGAGGGGGTAGCTATACTGTTTGTCACAGGGTGGCTAGACAAGAAACAGAACACACTTTGCTAGTCACAGCCTGTGCCCATAAACACGAGCCAGGAATGCTTCCCAGGCTGCGGGAAGGCGCTGTGAAGATTAGCAATTGTGCTGATTACTTGGTTGTCCAATATAGCAGTAAGAGAAACTGCAAGACGTGTAGCTTTCTTGGCAACAATTAAAACCTTGATTTATACTGAGCAACAGATAGATCACTGTTTGCATTCTGATGAGCTGTTTTACATTTTTTTTTTGGCCCTTGTAATTTTAGTCTCTGAGAACTTCTTCAGTCTATTCATTCTTTGCATATCTTCAGCAGACAGAGAAATCCTATTGTTCTCCTTTATAGATGGGAATCTGGGGCAAGGAGAAATTAAGCTACTTACATGCTGGGTTCTCTTTGAGTTCAGTAAAATCTGTGAGAAATAGACATGTTAAGTAGCTGCAACAATCTGGGCACAAATGGTTTTCTCAAGGCCTTATAGGATAAATGTGATGAAGCAGGGAATTGAGCTGGAGTCTCACATCTCTTTGATGTCTGCTGTAGAGCACTGGCAAGCCATCCTCCTTCCAACTTCTTCCAGGTGAGACTAGGCTGGGAATAACTTAGAAAGAGAGGCTTGCTGTAGTAATGAGCAACAAAATAAACTTACTGCATCTATAGATTAAACTGTGAGCTGATCTTCGGTTGAACCTTAATCACCACCCTCCATCTTTGGGAACCAGGAACTGTTGAAGACAGAAGCCTTTTATAATAGGTGCTGAATCAGGATCTGTCATACCACCACCAGGCCTGGTGTCTTGGCAATCCTTTGCATTACAATTAAATTTGTCCTGGGAAAAATTTTTAGCTATTTCTGCCTTCCCTAAATCTGTGGTCTACTTCACACATGTAAGCAGTGAGCTGAAAATCCTCAAGGAAAGATGTGACTCTTTCCCCAACCCAGTCATGTCTAGATTGCCTGCTTCCTTGTGTTCCTTCTCCCACTCCTGGTGGAATATTTCTTTATATTATTCCTAGCTCTTCATAATTACTGCAATAGTTTTTAAAGTCTAACAGAATTGTCAGGCTAACCATCCCCAGTTCTTCTGCAGGTGCATGCAGAAAGAAACCAAGCCTTTCTTGCAAGAAGAGCGGTGGTTATTAGCTCTGATCTCAAGGTCAGGACCTACACAGTGGTTAATTCCCCTGACCTCTCCAGAGAGGTACATCATTTCTGGTGAGGCAGAAAACTGCAGGAAGATGGTGCTCCATGGCTTGTTCTCACGACCACATGAAGACACCAGCCTGCACACATATGGGAAGTTCAGTTTTCACACAAATGGAACCAGCCATGCTGCAATCTTCAGCATCTCTACTCAGTGCTGGAGCTAAGGACTGCCATCCAGCCTCTACGAGCCAAAGGTGCTGTGCTGGAAGCTGAGAGAAAAAATATTGTTCATTCTTATCAAGCCTGTTCTTTTTTTTTTAACATAATAAGGCTTTCTTGTCCTCACAAGCCCTCTGCTCTTGACAGCTGGGGCTTAGCAGATATCAAATTTGGAATAAAATTGTGTATTCCAGTTTCCGCCATGCTACATCATATTCCAGCACATCCTTCACACTGTGCTAGCACGTCAAATCACATTGGCTTTTGATGAGTCACACAACAAGCTTTGGCACCAATGTATTTCAGTTGCAGAGTAACAGGTAGAACAATTCTTTAGGGATGATTTGGATGCCTGCCTAGGACAAAGCAAAATGAAACAAAAGGCCCAGAATCTAATGCTGGGAGTTACAATGAGAATTTAATTACCAAGAACGTTTAAGACCTGGATGATATGGTCAGGCCATCACAGCAGAAGTTATATATACATATATATCTTTCAATATTAGATTATAGAAACTTGGTTTTGGCCTGAAAAAAGAATGGTTAAAAACCCTTGAGATCTCTCACTAGCTGATTTTGCACAGCTTCTGTCAGGTTCACTGCCTGTGACTTCTTTTGCAGGCAAAGTATGACCAGCTCAGAATAATTAATCTTTTTTTCCCTCACAAAAAGCAATTTTACGTGAAATGAAGGTTTGCTGTCACCTGAATAGAAGTTTGTGACTTCTATTGTAAGTCAGTTTAAAGAAAGTTAATCTCTCACCCAGGAAAGAGAAATACATCCAAATTACTCCAGTTAGGGTGACTCAAATATTTTCATTGACACAGCATAAAGGCAGGCACTTTGCAACTTTCTGCCTTTGGGATGCTTTTCCTCATGCCAAAATTGGCCCAGTGATGAAAAGATGTGATATTAATAGCTGTGGAGCACATATGGAGGGCACATAAACAGCCCAAGACAGAGAAAGCACTTGTATGTTCCCCAGGAGAGAGAAGGGGAAGGTTTGAGTAGGCAAGAGCTCCTGTCCACAGCACTCCCTTTGCCCAGGAGCCACGGGAAACACAGAGGTACTGCTCTCTGATGAGTTTTGGGACACATTCCTGAATCATGGAGTCATTTAAGTTGAAAAAGTCCTCCAAAATCATTGAGTCCAACTGTTAATCTAATACTGCCGAGTCCCCCACTATACCATGGCCCTAAGTGCCCCATCTACATATCTTTTGAATGTCCCCAGAGATGGTGACTCAAACACTTCCCTGGACAGCCTTTTCCAATGCCTGACGATCCATTCAGTGAAGAAATTTTTCCTAATATCCAAGCCTCCCATGGCACAACTTGAGACCATGTCCTCTTGTCCTATTGTTTTTTCCTAGGAAGAGACCTACCTATGTCTGTCCATACCCACTGCACATACTCAGAGCTGCATTGTATGTCAAAGGTGAAATCAGTAAACACTGACACATAATCAGTTTTAAGCAACTTTGGGATTTCATCTTGCACCTGGTGGTTTTTCCTCAAAGCTCCAGCTCTTGAGACCACATGATTTAACAAGACACTACAATTTCACTATATATTTGCATGCAGACATGCAGCACACTTCAGAATTGTATGGTTTTGGAGTAAAAGCTTGAAATGTCATTGACGTGCAAGAAAAAAGACCCTGAGATTCTTTTTAAAAACATGTCACAAATTTAAATTGCCCTCACAAACTGTGGAACCTGCCATCTCACTACTTAGGTGTGCCTGTACTCTCTGATGGCATAAGATTAGAAGCACAGAGTTTGTAACTTGGGCCATAGTTTAAGTCCAGGAGACAAGTTTGGTTAGTCAAGCTTGAGTTTGCCTATATTCCATAGTTGGCTATATATGAAGCTCCCGACTTCCCTTCAAAAAGCCATCAAATCATTTTTGGTGTCCAGACTAAAGGAGATCATATAGCTGAATTTATCTGCATGTAACCTGAGTCTCTATGCTGAAAAAAAATCACCCAAGATTTAAATCTTAGCAGTGAATGGACAGAGCAATAATAAAGAAATTGAACACTTCTATGTTAATATTTTAGGTTTTTTCAGAGTCTACTTGTGATCAGAAGGTTTCTTGCCTTTTCCAGGAAGCAGTCCCATTGTGCCAATCCATCTGGGACAGCTGATGAGCATCCTGCATTTTCAAGCACAGCAAATGTACATTAGTAACAACCTGGAGATGCAGATGGCCAGACTGTGTGACCTCTTTTGAACCAAGAGAACAGGAAATAAAACTAAGTAGTAAAAGAAACTGCATGAAGATCATTTCCCAAAAAATGCCACAGCATCAGTGCACAGAATCAGAGCTTGTAGGTTTGCCAAAGAGAAAAAGTACCTGTGCTCCCCAGTAAACTTTCCTGGCCTGAGCAGACCTGTTTGTAAGAAAGGACAATTTTCATGCAAGTTCCTTTATTCTCTTTGGTCAGCAGATCACACTGCAGACATTCAGTCCTGCGCTTTCTAAAAGTCTCTGAGGCTACAAGGCTCAAATTCAGCACTGAAAAAAATCAACACTCATCTCCAAAGACTTTTGCTTTGGCATCCTGAGATGAGAATTGAGAACAAGCTGCTCCTGAATCCATTTTTCACTTTTTTTACACTTTTTTAAATTAGGAAACTTGGTGCACATACTGAGGAACTTGAGGGAGGAGATAGACAGGAATTCAAATGCCACTGGTAAATGTTGACATTTAAAAAGGCATGTTGAATATGAAGGAAATAGCCCCAAAGGTAGGAATTTCCCTTGAAATGGCCAACAGCAACTGACTGTTAGGTCACTCTTTTACTATTTTTGTCAGCAGCATTATTTTGATTCCTTTCGATTTTAGTTCTTATAAAAAACAAGCAGTCACACTAAATGAAGCAGAATGGTCAAATCAAAGCAGAATAATTCTGACAATGATACAAAACATTCTGGCTTTTTGCCATGGCAGAAGTACTAAAGAAATTGCATGTACTTCACAGAAAAGAAATGTTTAGTTGCAAATTTTCAACTCTCTGCTGCTTTGGGATAGCAAGCTGGGTTTTCTGCTTTGTCCCCTTGTTGCCTCAAGCAGGTGATCATGCCACGTATCAAAAACCACAGAGTACCATAACATGTCCACAAAGGTTATATGCCAGCATCTCCAAAATGGTGGCAGCATCTGAGACCTAGAAAAGCTGCTGAGCATATGCAAACAGGAACAACAAGTTGTCTTCAATTGCTCATTTCTGTCTTGCTCTTTGAAAGCTCTCCTAGCTAAATCTGAACACTATGAGTTTGCTCTGGGCATCTTGTATCAGAAGGGGTAAAGGTAACTCCTAAGTTGTGTATACCTCTCAGGTTTGGATCTATGGCCCGAGAAGATACTGGAAGAGGGGGAGGAGAACCAAAATTATTAGTGATGAACTGATTTAAAAAAAGAAAAGAGAAGAAAAAATGGATGTGGGTCTAAGGCTGATTTTTTTAACATTCTTTCTCTGCTGCATGTATTTGCTATGCATATAAGCTGTTCTCTCCGTTTTTTTCCTCTCCTAGACAATACAGCATGGATTTTGACAAGGCGCTCTGGCTTCAGACAAAACGAGCAGAACATCTTTTACCTGCCCATCCTGATCAGTGACAATGGGCGCCCGGTGCTGAGCAGCACAGGCACGCTGACCGTGCACGTGTGCAGCTGCGATGACGAGGGCATGGTGATGTCCTGCAACGCCGAGGCCTACGTGCTCCCTGTCAGCCTAAGCCGAGGGGCGCTCATTGCCATCCTCGCCTGCATCTTTGTCCTGCTGGGTAAAGCTTTCACTTCTTCCTGGGAGGGACAGACTTTTCGGCCAGGGTGCTGATCCACCAAAGGTCTAGGACCCAAACACACCCACAGCCACACATCCACACATCTGTGTATACGTGTACATGTAGATTCATGCATGCCTAAAAGGCCCATTCAAGGACCCCATGGTGTAGTCAGCTGCGTATGGCTTCAGGATCTGGACTGTAGGAATGGGGGAAAAATATGGCCTGCAAATATTTCTGCCAGATGCTCAAAGTGCTACAGTGTCTGACATGGCCGTGCTTTCCTGCAAGGGTAGGGCAGTGGGAAGTATTGAGAGCTGTGGCTTGGGGCAGGTTAGTTTCTCATCCTGATCTACAGGAAACAGTAGTCATAAGCCTAGTTCCATTTCTTGTCTTTCTCTTGGAGAGAGATATCCCCACCTCCATTCCTTTTCCTTGAGACTCTGCATTTAAATGGTGCCTATGCTGCAGTAAAGGGGCTGAGGGTCTTGCATGAGTTTTGTCTCCACAATTAAATTTCATGCTTTCCTTGCCCAGACATCCTTTGTTCCCTGTTAGCTGTTGGTATCAAAAGAACTTCAGTTCCCTTGTTCATGCTCTCAAATCATGCGATATTAGTTCAAAACACACATTCTCTGAAATTTCAGGGGACCCAATTTGAGGAACAGTGTAGTAAGATGCAGGAAAAATTCTTTAAAAGTGCCTCAATTCTGGCTCTTCAAAGGAGCCTAGATACATCAGCTCGAAATTTCAGTATCCAAAATCTTTGCTGAGTTCTAACTCTGGAAATAGTCACCAAGTGATGGCACATTTTCGATAGCAAAGGGCTCTGGTGCCTGTATGACCACTTCTCCCCATGCTAATAAGCACAGCGAGGGCGAGGAGCACCAGCACTGCAGCATTGCAGGAGGCTTGCAGATAAACAAAAAATTCCTTACAGCAGACTAAGGGGCTACCTCTGCATTTTGCTGTGTAGGCAGACATATCACCGTGTTGCCTTAGGACCATCCATCTCTGTCACATGCGGTGGCCAGCCTGAGACGCATCCCCAAAGCAGGCTGCAAAACCCAGGCACAGAGCAGAAAACAAAATATCTCTATGGCACTATGCTGCTGCAGATAAACTGTTACTGACCTCTGAGCTGGCTAGCTTAAAAGTGGCAAGCACCACTGGATATACACGTCCTAAGTGTCAACAGGAGCTAAGAGTTCAGGTGAGAAAGGGGACACATTAGCAGGACATCAAGCTACCAGTTTTGACTGGGGAGCCAGAGAGAAGGAGATTTCTACATCCCCCAGCTTGCAAACACCACAGCTCTTTAAATCCAACGGGCTAGTTGGGCTCACCCAGGGGAAAGCAAGGCAGAGGAAAGTCTAAAGCCCTGGCAAAATCCGTGTCCTTGCTGACAGCCCCATGTCTTGCTTGGCTCCCACAGTGTTGGTGCTCCTCATCCTCTCCATGCGGCGCCAGCGGAAGCAGCCGTACATCATCGACGAGGAGGAGAACATCCATGAGAACATTGTCAGGTATGATGACGAGGGCGGCGGGGAGGAGGACACGGAGGCCTTCGACATTGCTGCCATGTGGAACCCACGGGAGGCCCAGCTGGTGGTGAAGAACCGGCAGGACATGCTCCCTGAAATAGAGAGCCTCTCCCGATACGTGCCTCAGGCGTGCGTCATGGACAACAACGTCCACAACTACGTGCTCGCCAAGCTCTACGAAGCTGACATGGACCTGTGGGCGCCTCCCTTTGACTCCCTCCAGACCTACATGTTTGAAGGGAATGGCTCGGTGGCGGAGTCGCTCAGCTCCTTACAGTCCGTGACGACAGACTCAGACCAGAGCTACGACTACCTGACGGACTGGGGGCCGCGCTTCAAGAAGCTGGCTGAGATGTACGGGGCCACAGACAGCAGCGGGGCTCTGTGGTAACAGAAGAGGGATGGCAGAGGGCTTTCCACGTGAAACGGTGTCCAGTTCGGTCCATTCTCATCAGATGCTTCCGTGGACTTGGGTGAGGCCTCATAAAAAAATAGCAATACAGTGCTTGGATGAGAATGGGAAGAAGGGTGTGAATGAAAGTCTCTCTGGATCAGCTTTACTCAGTTAAATTAAGTCACATTTTGAAACTATGAGAAACAGAATGAAGAAAGTTTTTTCCTGGTTCTTACAGCAAAATTGGAGAGCTCCACAGCGTTGCTCTCTCTCTCTCTCTCGTCTCTCTCTCTTCCTTTCTCTCCCCTTTGTACACGGCAGCTTACTGAGCTCTATACATCAGGGTTCAAAGATCTATAAACTCCAACTGTAATCTCCAACTCACTGAGAAGTTGTCACCACAGAAGAGTTGCTTCCCACTGGTCATTTCTTTCCCCATTAAAACAGAATAGAATTGCTTGCTAACAAGAGAAAAAATCCACAAAGCAGAAAATTGAAACCAGAGGGCTCCTTGTAAACTAAACTCCTCCCTCTGCTGCTAACAGAGCTCTTTTTTAATCCTTTAGAAACAAGGCTGAGGTTGGGGTTTTTTTTCCACGTGACTGAGAGGGCTGGGGAAGAGGCTTTGAATTTCTGCTCTAGTTTAGTGGCTGATCTGTGAGTCACTGGCGTTAACACTAATCCATCTCCTATCAAGTTTGTGTAAATTTATTCTTGACTCTTTAAAACCATGACTCTGCTAAACTGCTCAGAACAAAACCAGAAAATCTGCCTCTTTTGCACTGTAGATGTCTCTTCCATGTGCCAAATGTGAAGATTAGATTCTACCAATGAAAGCCAAATAAATTTTAAAATAAGAAAAAGCTATATTTGGTAACTACATGGGTTAGATGGGCTTTCCTAATCTGTGTGAGGTCAATCCAAGGGATGTTTACATACTGTAGATAACCTACTTGAACAAATGCAGTATTATAGACGAATAAATGGATGTAAGAAAATTACATGTATAAGTTTTGTATATTTGTTAATTTTGGTAATAAATATGATGTACTGCATCCAGTACAGTACCTTAGCACCTCTTTTAATAAAAGTTAAACAGAAGGAAAGTCTGATGGCAATTTATTGACTACTTTGCACACAGCAGTTAGAGCTTATCTACAGCTTGACATGCCTTGAGCATCAAGAAAAAATGTTTCATCAGCATTGTGTCAAGGAGACAAGGCTTCAGTTTGCAGAATCCAGCAGATTGTCTGCTTCTTTTATCATTGTTCACTTGGACATTGCCCTTAGCATTGAATCAGCCCAAGTACAGCCCACCAGACTAGTTACTTTTCTAATCTAATCATGCTGAAGTCAAAAGAAAGTCTTGCCTGATTTTTTTGAAACATTAAGGCTGGGGCATTGGTAGGCTTGGAAATCAGTTACACGTCACTGACAGAGTATCATGCCTTCAGAGCCATGACAGACTAAGATAAAATATCTATTTATTCTCACTCTGCAGTCAGTTTTGCTCCTGGGTTGTCTCTTGTTTGCGTGTGTTAATGTGAAGAGCTAGGGAAATTACACTAACACAAGTTTCATGGAAAGTGGCAAAAGGCCTCTGAAAGCAAAACAGTCTGCAATGGAATTTGCATGTTTATTTCTTGCTAAGGACTCTTTACCCCTCCAGTTGCCCAAAAAATAGATGTGCACACATAACCACCCAGTCACCACACTTTTACTATGGGCATGCCGTGCTCAGTTCCTGTTGCAGATGTGCACAAAACATTGCAGTCTCTCCTTTATTAATCTTAGGTTGTACCAATTTAAGGCAGAAGCCTTGTTTCCATAGACTCATAAAATGTCATGCATCCCTAGAGAGCCATGCACCCACCAAGGAAGAAAGGTTTTAGTGACTTCTTGCTTGTTAATCTGATGTGATGAAAATCTGGGCCTTCACAAACATAATATGCCAAGGTTCTGCTTATCAGCTGAACGTGATTTACACCATTACAGAAAGAGAACTGATAATTATTTGATAGTGATTCTTTTACTCATACCGTAGCACTCACCCTCACGTGTCATATTGATTTTAAAACATTAAACTAGAACTGCAGCCATCATGATCAAGGAAGTAGTCTAAAGGATACAAAGCTGCTGTTGACAATCTGAGGGCTTCCTTGCCTCCTGCCACCGCAGATACCACAGAACACAGGCAGGAGGACATCTATTCCACCACTTCCCTGTCTGATCTAAACATTAGTTTTACATATTTTAAGCAGATGCCTCTTTCTTCTTAAAGTCCCAACTGTTAAAGCTCTGTAACCTTTCTAGGCAGTCTTTCTAGGCATCAGTACACTCATTGCTGAAAGCCTTCCAGGGGAAGTATAAGGCATGTACCCTTTGCCATATAAGCTTGTAATGCACACAGATGACCTTGTCCCTCCACAGAGCTATGATTTGGTATTTTCAGACCATTACTGTCTCTCCCAGTCGTCACAGTCTACAGTAACAAAAAAAGCCTCTAGATTGTTCTTCATATCTTGATTCCATGATGGTTTAAATCTCCTATCATAGGCAGAGTGGGAGGATGGGGTGTAAAAGTACAGTCCAGCATCACACAGCCTTCAGCCTCCTGCATTTACTGAGAGTTATCCCAGGACAAGCTGCCTCATGGTCTGTTTTGACTCCACAGAAGCTTCCAGATGTGGTCTCTGCAAGACAGGCTGTGCAGCAGCCAGGAGCAGCTTCCCAGGGTGTGTATCCCCCATTATTATGGAAAGACCAGCAGCCCTTTTGCCAGGGGCTTGCACTCATGCCACAGTGGAATTCATAGCCCACCTTCCTAAGCTGCATGTCAGCATTAGGCTCTCTGATTGTCCCCAGGTTTGCCTCAACTTGTGATCACAGTCAATAGCTGCACAGCTTGATGTTGTGACACTTACCAGCTGGTGTTTAGTAGGCACTTGGCAGCCTGGCACCCTTTTTTTCTGTTTTATGGAACAGGTGACAGTGTTTCTGCAGTCTGTGAAATCTCTATGCCAACAATCAACACTTGCATTTATCACACTGCCACAAACAAAACAGAAGAACCCTCTTGTTTTGCTGATGAGATATGAAAAAAAGGATCCATTTTCAGACACATCAGGGTTCAGCAGGTCCAGAGTAGAAGAGGAGACTCCAAGCCGAAAGGAAATGCGTGGTGCCATGGACTGTCAGTGAAACAAGCACAGGTCCTCAGCCTCATGCTCAAGGGCAGTCCTGGCTGTGTGCATGAACATTTGCAGCAATACATAAAACCTGCTCATGGTTTACAGCCTGCCATGGTGGAGGGACTGGGCTTTGCCAAGCCACCAAACACCTCCAAGGAACAGTCCCAGTGCATGGCACACACTCTATCCACTGCCCTGGTGTAAGGGCAGAAACGTCAGAGTGCCAGGACAAGGTCTTATGTGCCCTCACCAGTGTCCCCAGTCCCTTTGTGCTCCAAGACTGGTCTGGGTGCACAGAGCTTTTACCACTATTCATTTTGGTTTGTTCCTCCGATGACATTTTTTCCATGGCTGCCAGTTCTCAGGGAAAAAAAAAAAAAAGGACTTACCATCCGGCAACAATCCCCTAGTCTCAGCTGTGACTGCAAATCAGTGGTTCAGAGGAAAGAATAACAGAGCGTGCAAGTCATTTTATTAATTTCAGCCACTTAAAAATTGAGCATATGGTCTAAGCAATCCATCTCAAATCTCTCTCTCTCTAACAAACAGAGTTAGACAAAGAGTGATTCATTCTCCCCATCCTGGCCATCTGTATGATGCTATGGCCCCCTGGAGCTGTATGCCTCTCAGTTAATGGCCAGGCCTCTAGGGATTCATCCCTGCTGCTCAGCCTGGCCCTAGGCATGACATTCCTAAGCCCTCTGCTCTACATTTGGTTTTACAAGTGGCCATGGGCAAACTACAGTCTCTGGTGTTTTCCTTTCCTTTTCCTACCACCCATCTCTACCTTGTCTAGGTAGGTTGCATGACCTGCCACTCTTATTCTGCACTGGTCATCACACCAAGGCTCTGAGTAGCAGTGTTCTTTAAACTGTCTGTCAAGGACTCCAGATCTCTTCAGAGCAAAATACAGAACTCAAGAATGCATGAAGAGAGTTAACATCGTTATTTCTAGTGTAAATTTTCTTTCAATGCTGCCTTTCATTTGCTGCTGCATTGCCCATTTATCCAGCTTCATTAGGCCCCTCTTGATTTTGTCATTTCTCCTCCAGCATTTATTGCTCTTAATCGCTTTATGCTACCATCACATTTGTCACCTAAAATTCCCTTCTAGACCATTCATTAAAGCCAGTAGTGACACAAATCCTTGGGGGACTCAGAAGTTATATTTTGGTCACCTTGAAATACAATTTATTAGCACATGCCAGTATTTTCCTTGATGCAACTTTCACATAGCACAAGCTAGAACCTGCTGTCTGAGCACAGCTCCCAGGAACCATCAAACTGGAAGGATGGATATGTCCCAGAAGTCTGTTCTGCATATGCACCACTTATCTTACTTGTCCTGGCCATGAGTAAAAGAAAGGAGGCATATAAAAGATGCACAAGTGATACCTTACAGATTCCAGAAAAGTTCTGACCTGGACAAATTCAAAGTTGAGGAGATTCAGTTGTTTTTGCATTTGTGCAAAATGCACAGCCTAGTTTTGGCTGAAAAGTTTCACTGAGAGAGCCTACAGACAGCATCTCCAGGCATACTATTGTCTCCCTCTAATCAATACATTATGCCAGGGTCTTAGGTTAGCTATCAGTTAGATCAAACTCAGCTTAGCTATCAGTTAGATCAAACTCAGAAGAGAAGGTGGGCTCAATAACAAGTGAGGAAATCTGTACTGTTGTGAGCTACTTATGTTGCTGCTCTCCCTTGTCCTGTGTGTCAGGGTGTGAGAAAGCCCATTTCATCCAGCTCAAGGAATGGCCTTCAGTGTATTGTCTCCACACAAAGCTGGTGTAAACAGGCAGTGGGTCTGTCCAAGACATCCTGATTTGTGCCTGCTGAGATGTGCAGCATTCAGAGGAGGAGGAGCTGCGTTCCACTCAGTTGTGCTCCTGTCTCTCTCACAGCAATGCATCTGGCATCAGAGAGCTCCAAGATAGGCTCTGCTGCAAAACAGCTGTATCACCTAAGGGATTCGTTCTCCTGCATAAAGGTCAGTGATTTGCCTCTCATTTGGACTGTAATGCAGTAATAATCTGTATCAGTGCATCCTGTTGAAACACACAGGAAAATCAGCAGACAGCAGTGAAACTGAAGTGGGGTCAGAGCTGGGATCCTAGGAAAGCAGTAGGAGCTGGGAGTCTCACTGTCAAACCAAGACTTTAAGGACAGATTTTCTGGTTTGCTTTCTTATATCAACCCTCTGAAGAACCTTGTCCACACTGACACCCAGGTATTTTGCTGTTGACCTCGGAGGGGACACATCAGGCCACCTGCATCACTGACTGAGCGGAAGCAGCAGTGGAATGTTGATACTGTATTCTCCAAGAGACATTAAAGTATTATGGTAGAGGAGGTAGAAGTAAGACACTTCACAATGACTTTAAAAACTCATGGGATTTTTTAAGACATGATGTAGGAGACAGTACACAGTCTGAATATCATTTTCAGACCTCATTTGTTATTAAGCTCACCATTAGGAAATAGAGCTCTTGGGAAATATGAATTTTTAAACACACATCTTAGTATCTATAAGCTGGTTCCATGATGACTAACCTTATAATTTTTTTCCCAAAGGTGCATGAGCTACAGGACTTATACTAGAGGCAGAAGTTCTTGCCATGTTACATAAAACCAATAACAATAATAAGGACCACATCTATCATAATGGGGGTCAAAATTTGCTTCTGCTTTGTGGCAAATGTGAAAGCTACCAGACTCATAATGGAATTTAGGAAGCTGAATCCCTAGTTAAAGGATTAGTAGTTCCAGATGTACTAGGAAGTGTTAAAAGCCAGGCTGGATGGAGCTCTGAGGAACCAGTCAAAGGTGTCCCTGCCCATGGGAGAGGTACTGGAGTTAGATGATCTGTAAGTTCACTTCAAGCCCAGACTATTCTGTGATTCTATGATGATTCTATGGTTCTTTCTGCCAAGCACACATGGGTAAATCAGAGTGCAACATGATCCTCCTCAGCATCACAGTACCATGATGAGTGCAGAACAGAAGATCTGATCTTTTCTACCATACCTAGGAAAAGAAAAATATGGAAAACTTTTCTTTCAAGGGGTGGTGCTAACACATGATGGGTTATTTGGCATTATTTCTTTTATTTTTTGCACAGATTATTCTTGGCGCTTGTCAAACGGAGACAACCTGTCCAACAAAGTCATTTCTTTATGAAGCTGAACCAAATATTCTGTAAGATCATAGGTATCACAGATAGAAAAAGTAGAAAAAATGAGGAACAAAGCAATCAAATGTCTTCTTAATGGAAACATAAACAGAGCCCCAGCCTGCATATGACTTATTCGAACCTCAGAGCAGCCTTCTGGTTACAAAAACTCTTGTTTACTTTCAGCTTAGAGACATATGCCCAAAAAGAAAACTAATTAGTTGAGGTACATACTTTCAACAGCCTCAATCTTGTGCCCATGGACCATGATCTTGCATTTAAGATGTACACTAGAAGGAAGGAAAAAAGTGCATATTCTGCCTATACCCTATGCTCTTGTCCTGAGATTGCAAAACATTTTGCAAATTCTGCTACAGAATAGTCTGGGGGTTTTTGCAGACAAATAAATGGGAACACAGGGAAGTTTAAAAAATTACGAACATTTCAAAAGACATCATTGTAGAAATGGTAACCTGTCCCAAGAATCACTCTAAACAGAATTCCCCTTGCAACTTAGTGAATTATGCCTATGGCATGGGTGGCAGGTGGGCAATAGAATTTTGAGCTATAGCTCAGGTGCAAAATTATTTTTTACCGATAAGATAAACATAACTGTGAGTTAAATGATAAATATAGTCCCACAACAGAAAATTATCTCTGCTACTAATCCAAGGGAATTTCGCTTCATGATTTCTGTATATTTGAACCTATCATTTACTATTCAGCCAACTGTCCAACCACTAAAGAAATCAAAAGTCAATGTTGCATTTACAGCTCAAAACAGATGAGTAGGATAAAAATGTCTGAAAGCTCTAATTAAATCTTATCATCCAGAGTTAATTGTAAAGTGTTTTGCTAGACTGTTAGAGCAGTGAACAAGCACAACATAAATTATGTGTAATTTTGAGTAATTACAGATGATGTTAGCATTTTTGAAACATCACTCACAGTAAGAGTTCCAAACTGACCGATTTATAAGATGCTGTGCCTCCTTCATCTTCTCTGATAAATTTCATCCACCTCATGGTTCTGCTTGATAAATGAACAGCATATTCAAGACATGGTAAACTGCTGGCTTTGCTTTGAACAAGACCAAATTAAACAAGCATTTTCTGTCATCAGTTTCTGATAAGGAATAGTCTCGGTGCCTCGCCAGCCCTGACTTCATTTGCAGGTTGCTGTGACAAAAGCCAGCGTCAGTAAAGACAACAGCTCCATCCCCTGGGCGGAGTTAGAGTCTATAAACCACTGCAGCAGCCACCCCAAAAACATGTTTGGTGAAGGAGAAAGACTGAAAACCTTCCCTATGATCCCAGTACCATGTTTTCATAACATCTCACAGAAAGCAAGGCATCTGCCACCAACACTTTGGTGAACAGCCATAACCCTGTGTGAGCCACAGAGGGCCCAATGGGCTTTCCCAGCTCACCACCAACAACCAACACCAAGGGACTACAGGACGTGAGGTGTGGCTTTGACTCTGATGTTGATGCTACGTGCAGGTCAGGCAAATTTTCATGGTCTTTCTGTGCTGTGGCTTTCCACCCAGCATACCACAGGGGTAACTGTCTCTACTACCCACTCTAAAGGCACATAACAACATGAAGAATTTTGTTATTTATCTTAGCAGACTTCTAAGCATTTTAGAGCCCCAGGCACATGTTCGATAGGATATAAAGCTGCATATTTCTTTTCAAAAAGCACATACCCTTCTAGCCCTGGGAAAAGAGGAAAAGAAGGATGACTCACAAGCAGCAGATGTTGGTAACACCTCTTAACACATTACTGGAGAGCACTCAGAGGTTGCAGGGATGCAGGTTCCCTTAAAACCTACCTAGAACAGATTTGAACAAAATGCTGTGGCAAGCCAGATCTTAGATCATTCCCTTTGTCTCACTTTATCAGCCATAGTCACAATATTTTGCTTGTCAGACCTTCTCTCCAAAACCATCAAGGACACAATAAATATGAATAATTAAAGCAGCACAGCATTCTTGATGTGTACAGTGGCTCTGTTATCAGTAGCCCTGGGAGAGTATTACTCTATTATTGTAATATTATTGCTAAAGAAAATCAGCTGAGTGCCTTGTGCAGCCCAGCAGGATTTGAGACTAATAATACAGCAGGTCCCATTTTTCTAGAAAAAAATGCAGACCAGATGTAAAAATTACCAGATGTAAAATTAATTAAATGTCCAAACTCTTTCTATAACAATAGAAGGAGAGGATGAATCCTCAGCAAAACATGCACATTACCTTAGACACCCTTCTCAGGACAGGAAGATTTCACCCCTAAAGGAGTGTTTCCCTATCTCCAGGCCATGATCTGCTGGCCACACAGGAGGTGTCCCCTTAGACCAGAGGTGCCCAAGGGACTGCTGAGGCTTCAAACAGAAAGAGTAGGTTTAGATTAGATATTCAGAAGAAATTCTTTACTGTGAGGGTGCTGAGGCACTGGAACAGGTTGCCTAGAGAAGCTGTGGATGCCACATTGCTGGAAGTGTTCCAGGCCAGGTTGGACAGGGCTTTGGGCAATCTGGTCTAGTGGAGGGCGTCCCTGTCCACACCAAGGGGGGTTGAAACTAGGTGATCTTAATAGTCCCTTCCAACACACCCATTATATGATTTTATGATCCTGACATTTATGATCCTGTGTCGTCCTGATTTTGTAAGACTTTGTTAAGCCTTCTGATGTTTACATACTTTCAACACTTATGATCCTACACAGCTCCAAAAGGGATGAAAATAAGTCTCATTAAGACATCAGTGCAAGAGACCTTGACAAAGAATAACATCTCAGAGGAACCCAATTTACTGGGTTGGGTACCTGTAGTGCTGCACACGCTGCTTCACAGATTTCACAAGGGTGTACAGGCCAGCAGGCACATCCACTGCTGGTGGACACAGCTGGTGTCAGCACAAACTACCACCCCCCTGCCTCACTGCTCAATCTGACAAGCGGCAAAAACAAGCTGGCCAGCCCCTTTTTTAATTGAAAGATATTTGTACTGAAGACCAGATGCCAGAACATGGCACTGGTTTCATACATAGTGCGAAAAAAACTTTCTTTAGACCTGTAGCAAATTGTTTGTTCTATTAATATCAGATCCCTGTCCACAACACAGAGATAATGGTGAGGAGACCTTAGCTACTCTGCCTGTAAGGCCAGGGGAGCACCTCTCATTTTGTGTAGGGATAATGGGTACTGCAATGTATCAGAATTACAACAAGAAAAATTATGCTATTTAGCTACTTTTGCTGTTGCATCTTCCCTGCCAGCCTCTGCCTGCAACCCATTGTCCTGTCTCTGCAAGTAAATACTGTGATAGCAGCTAAAAGCAAAACACAGCTGTAGTGAAACATCCAATCAGCTTGCAGCCATTAAACAAAGAGAATGCCTGCTCTTTCTTTTTGTTTAGAATATCATTACTGGGAGCAAGTCCTCTCTATCACTGCCTTTGTGCTTCAGTGCACACGTTAGGTTTCCAAACCTGACCTAGTTTTGCCTGAAAAGTTTCACTGAGAGAGCCTACAGACAGCATCTCCAGGCACGCTATTTTCTCCCTCTAATCAATACATTATAAAGGCTGGAGCGTCTCCCTTCGCTGAAAATGTGGCAAGGGATGAGGAGCCACACTACGGTCAGGCTCTAATGCAACTTCTTGCAAGACAACTGTACCATTGCACATGCCAGCCTCCTGCTTTCCCTCAGACCTTTCGACTTTCCTGATTCTCCATGGAGCTGACAAAGTCCAGTCCAACCCTGCAGCAGCTCCAATGGCACCACTCTGAAAACAGGCAAAGCTTTGCCTTCCCTGCAACAGGTAATTGGAGTTGGCCCACTGCAGCAGTGTTTGTGGAGCCTGGCAACATTTTTAAGGTGTTTGGACGAGCTGAGTTTATAGCTGAAGTCTTTTGTGGCTGTAAGGTCCTGCCTTCATGACCCATTTGTTTGTTTTAACTGTGCTCAGGATTTCCCTGAGCTGCTTTTAAGATGACTGACCAGGGGGTCCGCTGTGCAGGGGATGGGCAAGACAGAGTTCACAGTAACTAATAACTACTTTGCATTCATAATAGCTCTGACAAAGTCCTCTTAACTCCAGAGGCTTGCTCTGGAGTGGATAGGTTCCATCCAGAAACACCAACATTAGAGGGTGTCACAATGCATCTAATTGTAGACTGAGACCCCACGTAGGCTGCATGTATCCCAAACTGCCACCATGTGCAACCAGACTCTGCCTGGTGCTTAATCAGCCCCGTGAGATCCACACCCTGTGTCAGCCAAGCATGACTGAGATGTGCAAGTGGACTCATATTTAAGAGCAGCACAGCTCATGGGAGAAGGGAGGAGGTGGCATCTCATCACTGGGCAGCGTGCACATCCAAAACGAGCAGGAAGCCAGAGGGAAGCTACTGTCTGATCATGAGATTTGGGGTGCACTGGACAAAAAGTACTATTTCAAAGAGCTGGGAATCAGACAGTGGAGAGAAGATGGAGGCATTTGGTCGTGAGGATGCTCACAGCTGTGAAGGTATTCAGCTTATCCCTGCAAAGAGGACATTCAGAACACAATGACAGAACAACAGTAAGGGGGAAATACTGATCTTACTTCATATTCTTTTAGCTGAAGAGGAAAGAAGAACCATGTTAGAAAATGCCTGAGCAAAAGATCTGAGGATGAACAAAAAAACAAAGGCTTCAGCAGGAATTTCTGATACAGGTGAGGAGGTTATACAATCATGTAAAGCCAGAGGCTAAAACTATTTCCTCTCCCAATATATGGGCTTGCTAATTTGAATATTTCCATAAGCCCTTCTCTGGTAAGTCTTCAACAACGAAGCTAAAATTAGTACAACAACAATAATTTTTTTTAGATGATATTTCTTGCATCATTAATACCAAGCATACAGATGAAGTATAAATCATACTGCAATTAGGAGACATGAAGGACAGGTAATCCTCTTGTACCCCCACGTTTTCGTTTTTGCAGGGGTAACAGTTATATCAGTTAAAAGTACTCAAAAAAAAAAAAAAAAAGGCAGCTATCTCCAAATTATTAAACTTTCTTCATTCCATCATAGTAAGTTTTTTCTTCTAAGTAACTGCATTTTGTTTTTAACTATATCTGCCACTAACACTAGCAACTTTGGAGGTCATGTCCCAGAGCTTCCAGTCATGATAAAATCTCTCTAAATAATTGAAAAGCTGAACTGCTTTCTTAGGTGGGTGTTTTTTAATGAAAACATATGTATTGCAAGAATTTTCTGATGAAAACCCCAAAGCAAGGAACACTGACCAGATCTCCTGGAGTCAGGTTTTTATTATGAAAGAAGGGACTGATTTTCTTCTTATCTCACACCTAAAGTTAATCCCTTGACAGGAGGGAAGGGCACACGGAAAGGGAAGTAAGACAGGCACAAGCTCATGGCCCACTTTGGGGTGCTGATGCATTCTGTGAGGAGACAGGTGCCAGGGGGGCCAGGCTGAGCCAGCATCACTTCCCAACAACAGCAGGACATCACACCCACTGCACTAAGAGGACACAGAGGGAAACTGGCACAGTTTGTTGGACCAATGTTCCAATGTCCAGCCTTCATGTCAGCGTGTCCTGAGGTGTAACATAGGATGTCTCATAATGAGACACATTTTATTTGGCATCTACAGATTTCATTGTCTGGTACCAGCTGCCTCTTGGCAACTCACATCTGTGCTAGAGATATTTATGGGATTCACTCCATTCTAATATTACCTTTTGTGTCCCTGCATTCCTGCCTGAGTCTGAAGTCTTCAAAGCCTTTCTGCAAAATGTATTAATACCCTCCCCATCTCAATGTAGTACCATTTGTTTCTTGGCTTGTTTCATTTCACGAACTTACAGGCTGACTTCCAAAACCAGTCATCAAACACTGAAGCAATATAAGAGAAAAGAGGAAAAAAAAGAGAGAGAGAAAACCTGAGGGAGGAAACAGATTTCAATTTCTGATTTCCAAAAGGCTAATATAAAAAGCATAGGAGTAGGAAGGAAGCATTTGAAAATTTAATTTAAAAAAATGCCCTGGCAGTCTCTTCCCAGCACAGCACTGGGTCCCAATTCACCTACACTTGTAGGTGAAACAAGTGAACAAAAATAAAAAGAAAACTGTAGCCTTACAAATATCCAGAATTATGCCTTAAACTCATGCATACAGCTCCCCAGCTAAGTGAAAGTGTCAGCAAGTCCTCCACAGGGTCTCTCCAAAAGCAGGGAAATTATGGCATGTGACAGAGCTGGTACAGCCCTTGTTCTTCATAGAGAGAGGGTTTTACTGGGAGTAAGAGGGTTTGGAAACAGGCTTCACTGCCATGTTTCCACTGTCCCTAGAATCATTCCTCAGTGCCACAAACAAGCATAAGCAAGCATAATCAGAAATGCCCTCAGGTACCAGCAGGTTAAACCAGGCTACCCGTGACCTAATCAAATTAAAACAGTGTTGGCCAAGAACTTAACATTATGCTTCATAAGCCACTGAGAGCCCCACCAGGTTCCACTGGAAAGGACCACCTGGCATTTGGGCGGCACATTATGGTTCTCACGGTGGTGTAACTGACCGAAACAAGTACTTCCCACTGACAGGGCAAATGGCTGTGCTCCCCTTGGCTCCAAAAGTTGTGCAGGATTTTGCCACAGACCATGTAGGAGATCTTTAAAGGCAGTGTGTTAACTTTCACAAAGGCAAGGATCAAAACTTGGAGAGGAAAATAAGCAGCCACTATGAAACACAGTTGATCCTTTCTATCAAATTGTACAGTATGGTAGATATGCTCACATGAGATGCTGTCATAATATCTGTAATTTAAAAACACAGGGTATGAAGATCCTCACTCTAAAGAATAGGTTCATAAAGAATAGGTTCATAAAGAATAGGTTCATAAAGGAATTATAAGGTTTCTTAAATTATTTGTAGCTGTTATAACCATTTTACAGATGAGTAATACATTTTATAGGTCCACCAGCAGAAGATTTAATAGATAGGCGATCAATCAGCCTGCATGATAACTAATTAACCATCTACTAAAATGCCCCTTAGTGCCCTATTAACCCCTAATGCTCTGGTCATGAACATACCCTTAGCACAAGCCCCAGTATAAGAAACAAGAGCCATCTGACCTACCCAGTCCCTCAAAGCCATTAATCTCTAGCTCTTAACCTGAAGCTCAAGGATGAAGGAGAGTGACTAACTTGGCAGACTGCCCTGGAAGGTAACAGGCTCCTGATTTTCTGGAGCAGTGGGAATGCAGCATCTGCCAGAAACTCTTACCTGAGTAAGTCAGTTGTTTTTGACAGGGCTCTGTGTCTTGTGTACTTTGGCGCATCAATATTCCCCCTCTGCTGGGCTGCTGGGGCAGTTCATGAAGAACTGCTGCCCATGGGATGGACTCATGTTGGAGAAGTCCATGGAGGACTGTCTCCTGTGGGAGGATCCCTGTGCTGGAGCAGGGGCAGGAGTTCTCCCCTGAGGAGGAAGAAGTGACAGAGACAATATGTGAAGGGCTGACCACAAGCCTCATTCCCTGTCTCCCTGCAGAGCTGGGGGAAGAGGATATAGAGAAAATCAGGAGTGAAATTGAGCTGGAAGAAGGGAGCAGTGTGGGGAAGATGTTTTAAGACATTTAAGTTTACTTCTCATTCTACTCGGATTTTACTGGCACAAATTAAACTAGCATTCCTAAATCGAAGGAATCAGTCTTGACTGAAATTAGTAATGATCTCTCTCTGTCCTTATCTCAACCCAGGAGCCTCTCATTACATTTTCTCTCCCCTGTCCAGTTGAGGAGGGGAAGGATAGAGAGGCTTCTGTGGGCACCTGGTGTCCAGCCAGGATCAGCCCACTGCATCTGTCAAGAAAAGAGGTTGGTGCCTCTATATGGAAAGAAAATATAATCAAACCCCAGGCCTGTTTAAATCCACGTGAAATGTCTACACTAAGCAGACTACACTACACTACACTAAGTGTAACCCCAGCTGGTGAAGGTTGCACTGAGCTCACCTGATGAAGGACTGCAGGCTCTGTGAAGAAATGTGCTTCCTGATCAGTTTTTCCAACTCAGAAAATATTTGCAAATATCTAAAAACACATGCAATTTTAAACGTACATGCACGTGTAAAGTAAAAAAGAAATATTTTACAATCTTTCCCTTACTCAAGCTGTCAGAGGCCCCATGGTGTTATTGAGTACCCCTGTCCCACAGAAAAAGTTTATATATCAATTAGATGAACTTTTGCTGCACAAAAATTTAATTTTTCTCAAAATAGTAACCCCTGCTTCATAACAGTGCTAGAGCAGATCACCACAGTACCAAACTCTACTTTTCCCAACAGGAGAAGTAGACTCCCTATGTATTCCACATGGCACTGTGGGGTACAAACATCTTGGTGCTTGTATATTCAAGAGCAACAGGAAAGTGGCTGTTCTCCACTGAAGATTCAAATTCCTCCAGGGTCTCACTATTGAATGGATCTGTAACCCAGTAAAAAAAGCACATTCACCCCATCCACCTTCTGTGATGATCTGTACATCCAGTCACGGCTGCAGACTGGTGCAGTGCCAGTATTGTTTTTTACTGTGCTAATTCTGCAATTCAGCTTCCCTATTCTCCTGTGTGTTGCTGCCAGTTCCATTACTCGGGCTCACATCACAGGGGCTGTTTGCAAGTTTTTTAAAAACTAAGGAAAAGTAAAACAGTGCCACAAAGAAGTGAACTGAAGGCACCCAGAATTAAGAGCAGCTGGATTTTCTTCATGAAGAATAAGAAAGTCTTATTTTCCTCACCAGCTTCCTATAGAGAAGGCAAGCAGTTGTATATTGCTCAGACATAGACTACCCTGATGAGTGAGCAAGATGACAAACTTGGAAGATAAATCTACAGTGTGAGAAGGAGCAAGCCAAGGGGCTGTTTCCTCTCAGCCTGAAGGTGGAGGACAAGCTGGAAATGCCTTTCCAATGGAAAAGGAGGTGAACAGTTTTTTGGCATATCTCTGCTCCTGTGTACAACAATTCCTTCTCCAGAATTCCTTTAAAAATCCCTGAGCCGCCACCCCATTCAGAAATATTTCACCCAGCTAACAAATAGCACACATGCAATGTCTCTCAAATTAATTAGTCTCCAGGAAAGGATGTATAACCAAAAAGCTGGCTCCTCAGCTGGCTCCAACTGCTTAGCAGTTTTAATTCAAGGGAAACAGCATCTCTTCTTCACACAGTCAGTACCACCAGGTTGTAAGTAGAATAAAATTAGAGACAGACTTTCCAATCCCATGCAGTGATCCATTCAGTTACTGAGTTTGCAGTTCAGTAGTTTTTGGGGCAAGTAGTTAAAAATAATGGGAATTAGTGTAACTACAACATGCTAGAGAAAGAAGCATGGCTGAACCTAGAAGTTAAATCAGTTTTCCCTAGTGAAAGAGAGAAGAGGTAATAAGTAAAACTTTGACACTTTAGGACCTTCTTGATTAGAGTGGACAGGGATGATCTTGAATGTTGGATGCTTTCTAATTCTGTCTTCACAACCAAAATTAAACTAGCCATGCAGCAAATCCTCCAAACCAAAGATATTTGATTTTTCAGAACCATATGCTGTGCCCTGTTCTAACAAGCTCTTCTCATTTTTCTGTGAGAAGAGTCTCTCACACAAATTCCCTGTTGCTTTTTCAGGCATTGTATACATCCCTTCTAATCCTTCATGCTTTTAGTAAGCTTCTATGTAGAGCAGGTTCTTTAGCACTAAACCAGGCATTTAATATTGTTACTGCCATACCCTTAATTATTCCTTTTTTAATTTTATATGCTTAAGCACTAATTGAGTCATGATCTCCTTGCAAATGTAACTTAACCTGCTGTTCTCCTGATTGCTTAGGCACCACAAATACAAAAAATAATGGCACTGGTAATTAACTGAGGCCTGACAATATAACTTGCCTCCCAGCCCGTGACGGGTAAAAGTTCAGCTGAAAAGTAAGGCATATAAATGCATATTAACTGAACCAGAACTAAGCACCAACTAGACATACAAGAAAAGCATGAGTACAAAAGAACCAAACTTCAGAGTTCAGTTTGAAGAAATTGGATAACACAGGCCAGTTTTACTTTTCCAAAGACCAGGAGAATTATTAGTATCAGATAGGCAGACAGAAAACACATGCTCATACTTGGGTTTCCCAAGTAGCATCAGCCTAGAGAGAACTGCTTTTTCCTTAGGAACGCATATTTAAAATTTATAATCAAGTATTCATACAACACTTAGCATTGCCTGGCAGCAAAATAACCAGGAGAGAGACATACAAGGTACGGAGCTGCAGTTCAGTCTGCAGCAAGCCATACCGAAAAAGCTGCTGCTCTCTATCTGCTCTCAGTGGTGTGGAGGTTTTGCAGTCAGACAGAAGCACCAGGTCGCACAGAGGCTGCACCTTGTGATACAGGAAAAGCATGCTCAGAGAGAAAAGTACTTCTAATGGGGAAACACACCCAAATAAGGATACAAGAGGCAAGATAAACTCCTCCACCTTTCTTACTGAGGAAAACAAGCCCCTGGGTAGTGCAGATGATGAACATTATAACTCACCACAAACTGGAGAACAGGCATGGTATAAACTTGGGATTCTGTGTCCTCAGTCTTCTTTGCAACTATCTCCCTCCTTTACCCTTACGCTATTCATATCCAGTTAGAAAGCCTTCATGCAGCCAATTTAGTACCTCTGAATCCCCATCTGTTATACTCATAACTGTGGAGTCTAGGGGGTGAAAAGGCTGCCTCATATTTTGAAATTTAATAAGTTCTATTCCTGTGAATAGCACACTTCTATTAAAATTCATGGTAATTTTCCCCACTAATTTAATTTATAAATTAATTACTTCCAATTTACTAAAGCATTTACCAGTGGCTTTTGCAGGTCACCCCAAATGAGTGTCCATAAAACCTTTAAACTGCAACATCTCATATTCTGTACATTTTGCTTGTGACCCTCTCACAATTTATAATTGATATTCGCAAGGCAGAATAGAAGAAAAGGGACAATTTTCATGGTTTATGTTCAGAGGATGGTGCAAAATTAAGGTGATCCAGATGGCAAAAAAAGCTTTTGTATAGAGGCAATGTTATGCCTTCAAACTAAGAGAGTTCTGCTTCATCTAGTAACAGAAATAATAAATAGGGGAAAAAATAATCAAAAGCTTAGATGTTACACTGTCTTCTCTTTTTCTCTCATAGAAAAAGAGAGATCAGTAGATAGATCAGTATTCCAGAAGGCAATTATGTCCTGCAGGTAAGCAGAATAAGAAAATAAGTATATTGAAAAGCATCTAAGTGTACTCACACTGCAACACCTGAAGTGAAACTGCTGGAAGTTTGCCAGGATGTTTTGGAAGACCTAGGATATCACAGAACATACATCACACATATAAATATTATTCAGCCAGTAGGAGGCATGCCTACCACATTCTGTGAGAAAACAGCGGAAGCAATAATGTAAGCAAAATAAAGAAGGCACTGAGTCCATGAGTGCCAAAAGGCAACATGGGAGTCATTGAAAAGTCAGGCTTTTGTTCAACCTCAGCATCTAAAAGCCTTAAAGAGTCACCATTCCCCAAAGCTTAATTGTAAAAGAAAGATTGCAAAACATATCTCAGCGATTGATATCAAAGCTACATTTGCAGAGGAGCATTCTTGGGAAGCATCGTGTTCCAGTCTCAGCAGTTGCAGCTGGCAGCTTTCACTGGGATGTGCAGTGTTCTGCGAGCACTGATCCAGCCGAGGCAGCCCATCTTCCCCCAGCAGGTACATCAAAACCCAGTAAAGCTGGGCCACTTACCACCCAAGCATGGGGACTGGTTAGCCAGCAGTCTCTGAACTGCCTTCCTGCCCTGGCAATATGTCTGGTTTGGACATCTGTTTGACGAGTTATTGGTGTAAGCAATCATTGCAGAAGCTCCTTGTTCTCCCCAAATAGTCAATAACCCATGCCAAGCCTCAACAACCGACCTCACACTAAGCACAGCAAAGTAAAATGCATGGGGTCATATTTCCTTCAGGCTCACACTGATTTATCACCCCACCACTGCAGTTTAACACAGTACAGGGACTTTTCAAGAACCCAGAGTTGGTCTCAGATATCATTTTTGATGCTGCACGTGAGTTAGTTAAAACAAATAAACAGTGGGGAAAACATTGCTTTCCTGCTCCAAAATGTTTGCTCTGTGGTATCAGAGCATTTGCTATTACTATGCACATCCTGCTTTACACATATTGAAAAGATTCCCAAGGAGCTGCTCACAATTCACAGGGCTGAATTCATTCTTTAACTGCATGATTTAAAGCTGCAGACACTTGCTGGCAGCTCTCAGAGCTCATTATACATTGCTTCCTCAGCAAAAAATAGTTCTGTATGTAAACCTGCAAATTTTGGATCAACAAATTCTAGGCACGTAGTTATTATCAGATTAACTCATCTAGCTGAAAGTAGCAGTCCTTAAAACACCCAAACATATAATTCTTTTGTTATAAGGAAAGCTAAATTGCATTAAAATCTCAGGGGATTTCCAAATCATTTACAAACCTGGGACTGTATATGCTCCAAGGAGACATTTATTCTGTATTGGTAAATCCCATTAACATTTGGTTGTTCTGCACTGATGAATTAAAAGCAGCCTAAGTATTTTAAAAACAGCAATATATTGTAAAGCCAGTGTAAAGGAGGTTTTGTAACTCCAAATTTTCCAAGGTCAGCTGGGAGGATCAAATCCAGTGTCTTCATTGGTCCCTAGTGTAGCTGGAAAAATAAAGGAAATGCAATCGCTGACGCTGCTTTTGATCTAGAGGAACTCAGAGACCTCAAAACACTAAGGACACTGCTTATTGCAGTGCCAGAAGGCACTCAGATGCTAGAATGATGTATGGTCTTGTACAGAATAGAAAAAAAGCACTTTGTGGACATACAAACAAGATCCCCCATCTCAATCTAATTATTTGAAAACTTTGAATTCTCCAAACGCCAGTGCATTGCCCTTTGCTGCACACTCAACTGCTTTAAAAAGCAACTGTTATTCACAGAGAGGAACCTAAGTATCCTGAGAAGAAAATAATCAAAACAGTTGTGAAGAACTGAATTTATTATCTTCATAAGAAGAAAAAAAGAGAGAAAAATAAGAAAAGATAATGAGACGATATAAATATGACACAAGTAAGTTTCAGTATTCAAATTCAAGTCCAAGAATTGTTAATTATTTATGGTAATGTTAAACACTGTCTTAAGTAGTCACTGGTTAGCACACAATTAATGCAGCTCTTCTTTTAACTGTCTGGACAAGAAAATACTACTGTAATCTGGAACTCTCACTTTTAGGATCTTTTTGAAACTTAATTTAGCAAAACATCTGTTGCTATCCTGTTACTCAGTCAAAGATTCTAAAGTGTAGTTCAAGCAGAGATTAAAAACACCTGCCCCTAATTTGGCAGTAAGATTTATTCACTTTTCAAACCTCAGTTAGAAGTTACTGTTTCTACCTCTGGCCCACATTGGGACAGACACAACTGTGTAATAACCTGTGGTAAAGGCTGCTTTTACTTCAGTGATGCAGAACAAAGAAATATTAGGAGGAATTACTAATACAGAACAAAATCTGGATCAGTCCCCACAGTTCCACCCATGCACTTTCTGGAATTGTCATTCACAGGGCTTTGGCTACCTGAACATAAGTGTGAAGTGCCATTTGAGATGCCCTTAAGTATGTGAGACATCCTTGTCATGGGACTGACACACATGGCACAACCTTCTGGAAGAACAGCCGGAGCACAGGAGATGGAGAGCACCTGAAAGAGCTCTAGCCTACCTCTGTTTTGAAAACTGGGTCTCATTACTCGTTTTTAAACCTCCTTGCAAATGCAACTTGTTCAGAGCACATTCTCTTGGTGCTTGTATGTGTGACTCTCATTATGCACTGCATCCCTTTCACTCTCAAATTTATATCTGCCCTGATTTTGTCCTACAGCAATTTCTATTCCAGATTAAACAGCCCTGTGAGCAGGTCTTTTGACTCTGCTATGAAAGAATTAAAAACTTCATTCCCTGATTTTCCAGGGAGAATCATTTAGAAGACTCATTCTCACAGGTTCAAAGCTCTTGATACCATATGACACTGCCAATAACCTATATGGTTTTCCCTTTTAAGTCATCAGCTTGAATTCCACTCAGTTTGAGAGGACAGCATGGCTCAGTCCTGAATTAATTTCCCACAGTCCTGTATGCTAGAATAGACTGGAAAAAATAGAATCCAGAACAAGTTTTTCCTTAAGGAAATTGACACTACCAGTTCTGACACTGGGAGGACCCGGCACAGAAGAGGAAAGTGTGAGCCTGCGATTTTTCATGCCACCTGGCAGCCAGACTGTAGCAGGATCAAGAAAGCACAGGCTTTCTCATGTAAAAAGTCATCCCAAGTGTGGAAGCTGCATGACGTCACTGTGTCTGCACATGCCTGACTCACAGGCATGATGACACTAAAACCCCTCTCGCCCTTCCTCACTAAACTGCATTTGGTGGAAGAGCAATACAGTGACTCAGTTACACTGTGTGTTCTCTAGTTCACATTATCCTCTGTGTATTCCACCATTTCCAGCACACAGATACTCTCAATAATTAATAAGAAATAACCCTGGAATGCTTAGCTGAGCTAAACTCTTTGCAAGTTGCCCATCAGTCCTGTTTACTTTCATTTAGTGTCAGCATTACACCAGAAATACTTTTGCTCCAAAGAGACAGGACACACTTAAAGAAGGAAAGGAAAAGCAGCACATGGGCTTCCTTGTCCTAATTTTGCCTTGGGGCAAGGCACAGCTCCCACGAAGAGTGCTGTCCTGCCTACACTCAAGGCAAATACTCAAGCAAAGCTGTCCTGCCTATACTCAAGCAAAGCTGAAAACACAAGATCAGCACTTTTTAGCATAATTTGGATCGTCATTTCTGGTTTTATTTCCAAGGGAAATGGCTATGAAGCATTAAACAACACACTCAGGGAGCATGGATAGTACAGTAACCTGAAAAGTCCCTATTTAGTTCCAGTAGGAGTGACACTATTGCATGTATGGATGTGTTCTGTTCTGTGTCCCATCAGCTCACCTGACCACGGCCAAAGGGAAAAGAGGGGACCAATGTTGTAAAGTAACTTCTTTACTAATCAGAAAGCAGAAGATATCTGGTTGCACACAGCAGGAAGGGGCAACACTTGCAAATGAAAGAAGAGTGAGAAGGGTTCTGTGTTGCTTTTTTTTTTTTAGAGGGGACGTAATTTTAATTGCCATGGCAAAGCTATTTTGTGACACAGATCCTAGGAACCTCGATGTACAGAACTACCCATCTGTTTTGCTTTGTCTCCTGTTCTAGGTTTCTTTCCATCCCAGTCATCCTGTTCCAACAACCTTTCCATCAGGTCAAATCTGTTGTGTCATTGTTATTATTGCAATTGTTCTTAAATTGTTATCATTCCAGAAAGTGCATTATTTTCTTGAGAACTAATCTGTCTTGATAGGTAAAAAAATTAGTTATTCACTTTTTCAGAGAAAAACTGAGATCTTCTGCTGAACATTTTGAGAAATTATGAAATATTATTTAAATTCTTCATAAGAAAAACCACCCAGTTTCCAGCTGGTTCCTCCTAAGGTTCCATCTACACTACAGGTTACACAATGGTAGGAATCAGTTTTTAAATACAAGTTTAATTTGGTTGACTGGTCCTTACAGTGTGTGCAAATAACACTGCTCTAAATATCCATTTTTCTAATAAAAGTCAAGGGACAGAGTCACACAAGAGAATCCCCTGCACAGAAGTTGTTAATCAAAGGCAAACATTATGGTTGCTTTTATTGACTCCAATAGCTGTTGGTAGGGGCTGTCTTCCTGATAACCAGGAAAAGCACTGATAAATAGGAGGGAAAGAACGAATTTCAAGAATTCACTTATAAAGTTTTAATTAAGGAGGTATATCAAGAGATCATAAAAAACTTCTTCAATTCCCAAAACTATGTCTTGTTCAAAATTCTAGCTCAAACCCCACCATCCTGTGAAAATTTGTATTTACCTATTGTAACTTCTTTCTTTCTTCATGCAGAGGGTACAATCAGGATTCTCTCTTCCTTCTTGCATTACTACCTCTATCACTGCTCTGTGTTCTGAGCTCTGGATCTTGGGCTCATGTCACAGCATGGAAGTGACCTTGACAGGGACGGGAGGTTCCAAATTTTCAACTTCAATGTAGCTTATATGGGGGCTAAGATACTGCCAGCTGCTACAATTTCAAATCTTCAGGAGCAAAATAATCATGCAGCTGTGCATTTTGAATCCTGACAATTGCTTGCACTCTGGTGATTAATTAAGAAGCACTCAGAGTGAAAAAGGCTCACTTAAGAATTATTAAGAAAAAAAAATCACACTCCCTCCTGCACAGTCTTGTCTTAGGATGCTTTCTCTAAAGAAGAGAGGACAAGTCTGTTCAACTGTGATTCACAGGAGGCTTTTCACAGCTGACACAGGGAGCTGCAAAGTGCCATCTGTTTCACTTCCTTACCTCCTCAGACAATATCTGGTGGTGAACAGGCACACAAGAATACGAAATACAGGCAGAGTTATATCCTATTGCAGAAAAGGGAACACAAAAACGAAAAAAGTAACCAAAGAGACGAGTGTTCTCTAATGAGGAACATTTTCAGCAGTCAGTGGGAACTTATCCAGTTACTTACTGCCCATTTTAGTTTGTATTGGTTGAAAAAAGTTAATTCCTTCCATTATCCAGGAGGCGTTTAACTCTCCAAATGAGACTGGAAAGTTATTTCAGATGGGTAAGAATAGAGAGGCACTCTCTGAAGCCAACAGACATTTAATGTAGTTTACTGTATCCCCACAGCCCTATGAGATATCCCCACAGTACTGTGAGGATGTTTAGGCTCCAGTTCACAAACCAGCAGTGTGATGAAGAGATGCTGAGAAGCCATTTATCAGAGGCTGTGCATCAAACCAATGCCTAAGTCCAGAAGTACAGAAGGGTGCAGACTCACATCTGTCTTCTCACTCCATTGGAAAGGATTAGAGACGCATAGGATTGTTTGAGTTGGAAACAACCTAGTTCCACCCCCCTTGCCATCAGCAGGGACACCTTCCACTAGACCAAGCTGATCAAAGCCGTACCAAACCTGGCCTTAAACCCTTCTAGTAATGGGACATCTACAGTTTCTCTGGGCAGCCTGTCCTGGTATCTCACCACCCTCACAGTAAAGAATTTCTTCTCAGTATCTAATCTAAACCTACTCTATTTCAGTGTGAAGCCATTCCTGCTTGTCCTATCACTGCATGCCCTTATAAGTCCGTCTCTGGCTTTTTTGTGGGTCATCTTTAAGCAATGGAAGGTTCTACAAGATCTCCACAGAGCCTTCTCTTCTCCAGACTGAACAAGCCCAACTCTCTCAGCCTGTTTGCATAGAAGCGCTCCAACGCTCTGACCATCTTCACAGCCCTCCTCTGGACTCACTCCAGCAAGCTGATGTACTTCCTACACCGGGGGCTCCACAGCTGAGCACAGTGCTTAGGGCAGAATGACCCCCCCTGGATCTGTCAGCCAAGACTCTTTTGATGCAGCCAGGACACAGCTTTCTGGGCTTCAAGTGCATGTTGCCAGGTCGTGTCAAGCTTCTTGTCAACCAATAGCCCAAGTCCTTCTCCTCAGGGCTGCTCTTAATCCATTCTCCCCCAGCTTGTGTTTGTGCTGGTGATTGCCCTGACCCACATGTGGGGTCTTGCCCAACTCTCCATTGCACCCCTAATTACAGCTCATCTCAGTGGGAAATGATGATGCCACAGCAAGCATCAAGGTCATTTCCATAAAGGATTGTTAAAGATCTGTCCCGCCATATACACAGTCAGCGAAGTAAAAGAAATGCTGTAAGACACCTTCCCCTGCTCTGAAAGTGAGGAAAACGTTGTTCTTTAATTCCCTGTGCTAAGACAGCATGGGTCTATTCATCAGCCGCAGGGAGCCAAGGCTGTATGTAGGAAATGGTATTTATAATGCAGTACAATACTCAATGTCAGTTCCCAAAGGACACTCTGTGCCGTCTCTGTTGCTCTAGTGGAAGTGAACAGCTGCTTTCTAGATTTCCCAAAGCCCTGGTGCAAAATAAATCCTTCTCCCTCCACTTAATTTTAAAGAGCAATGACGCCTGGGTGGGGAATATATGCAGGAGAGGAGCAAAAGCAAGGAATGAATTGGTTTATATCATTTAACATTTGAATTATCTGTTAAATTATCATTTAAACTACGAAACTGACAAAACTGAAAGTACCATCACAGATGCAGGAAAGTAACTGCCATAAGGCACAAACATCACTTCCCTCTTCCCCTTTCCAAGCTATGTTCAACCTTCCCTTTTCCACACAGTCTTCACCACAATGAGGGAAAAGAAAAATGAATCTGTAAAATCAAACATATTTCATCCAAGAGAAAGAAATTGAGACCAAAAAATACATAGGTTCACTTCAGTTCCTCTAAGCTAGCCTTCACAGGACTAAGGTCAACACTGACTTGTTTCCATTTCAATCCTTATTTTTAGCAGGTTTATGCAGCACTGCTGACTTAATACACTGCAAACTGAAATCCAGTTTACAAAGCAGGACAGCCAATTGTTTAATCTGATGAGGTCACAAAACTAGTCTTAAGGTTATGTTACATTGTTTTTATTTCTGGTCATGTGGGACTTTAAAATTTGATCTTTGAAAAGCTGAGGCAAGTCTTTATCTTCTTCCATCAAGAAATCTGGAGGGGGCAGCTCCTTCATCTTTTTGTCCCCTTATTATTCACCCTACATGTTTCTAAGCTTTTCTCAGAGTCCTCTTTTTGAGCACACACCCATAGCAGATTGAGATGTCAGTATCCAAGCTAAGACACACTGGGGAATACAGCAAGAACAACCTTGTTTTCATGTGTCCTTATTTATGGCATGTGATTTCCAATGTATATTAGCATTTACACCACCCATCGACCTTCTGAATCATCAGTGAGCTCTTCAGCTCACACAGGATTACAGTTATTGTGCTGCCTTTTACATTCGGGCAGTTTTACTAATCAATACAGCTTGTCTGATGATTGACAGAAATCTGTCTGTTGGCTGAACCTCACCTAGAGCTTAGTAGCATGCTGCTCCATCTCCAAATGCAATTACAGCTTAACTGAGCAATGTCTCATCTCTCATTTCCTAACTATAAAGAAGAGAAATTAAATAAATAGTATTGGATACATTTGTACACCCACTTTTGCACTTTCATACATGCATCTGCATTTATGCACTCACAGAACTCACATGCACAAATTGTGCATTTTATGTGTTCACATATAACATCAATTTAATGTTCTCTCTTCTTTAATCAATTATCCATGATAATCCATTGTATTCCCCTAGGTACATAGTCATCAAAGCCACTTTAAACCTCTTCTTGAAGATCAAATGGCTCTTTAATCCATTTATTTACAGTTTACAGAGTAATAGAAAATTAATCAGGATCATAAGTTAGCTACTGCAGCAAGCCTCTTCTGAAGCCTGCTATCATTACAAACACTAATTCTCAGAGACCCAACAGGACAGAGGAAGAAAGGAATAAATCTCCTGACGTCTGTTCCTTGCATCAGCAGCTGTCAATGACTGTCTCTCTCTGATCCTTGTTTGATCAAACTGTGCTCCATCAAATCCATTTAAATGAATTAGCACTACTAAGGTAACAGGAGAGCTAATTAGTCTTAAACTTTGTTCTTAAGTTTTTCATATAGGGTCTTCTGGTGTCTAGCAGGCTGGGCTGGATGTTTCCTTCTCAAGTTCACTGGGCACAATAATCCATATGTGAGGAAGTGTGTGGAGCACACGGGAGACCACATTTCTCTGAACTCTGCTTAAGTTTCTCCTTAGTGTTCCATGTCTTCATCCAAACATTCCCTCGCTTGTACACAGTTCTGCACACTAGGCAGCCTACCAATGAATGTTTAATGGCCAACTTCCTGGTGATTATCAATAATGAACCATTATAATCATGCATTAACTGGATAAGACCTCACAAGTTTAGGGTGTGACAGTAATCATTACACATTAGCATGGGAGTAGTGCATATTCACACCAGTTATTTTCTACAAGAGTAAAGAAATTCTGCCAGCAAAAGTGAGCTCCTGAATTAATTCCTTATTAATTCTTCCAACCCCTATAATATTATTAATAATTACATTCACCTACACATGCAAAAACAGCAACCCCTGACATGCTGTCTCTGCATTAAGGATGGTAGGATCAGAACATAGCTGTAAAGACAAGGAAGTGAACAAAAATGCCACTGACAACTGGTTCTGTTGGAGGTGTTGGAGTAAACTCAACATTATTTCATGAAATAAAATTGAGTGGGTTAGAGGGAGAACAGACTTCCCATTCCAACTTACCCCACAAATTACCAATACTTCACTTTTAGTTCTCCTCCAAAGATATTACAATCATGAACTACATTTTCAAAACGTACAAAGAGCAATAAAATAGATACATTAAGGCTTTGCTAATATTGTAATCAGTTCTCATGAAGAGATAATAAATAAAGCTTTTCTTCATCAGAAAATATTTATTTATTATGTCATCCCATTCAGAAAATATTCAGATCATTCCTTTTTTTTTCATGCAGCGCCTCCAAACAGCTTCACAAATGACCTCTTCATTTGCAATTACTTCTGTGGATAAGTGATAATCTCATCATATTAGAAGGTTGCCATAGGGTAAAAGTTCCCTCCTGCCATATAATATCTATTTACTTTATTTTGATTACAGAAAATAATCAAGGAGGTAGATCCTCTCTGAAACACAATGCGTATATAATAGTACTATTGCTGAAAAAGTGCAAGCTGGATGTTCCCGAGAAAACAGCATTTCTGTGCTACAGCTAATTTCCAGACAGGCTACATGCTAAAACATATTTTTGTTGGTGTTTGGTTTTTGGTTTGTTTTGTTGGAGTTTTGATTGTTTGCTTGTTTGTTTGTTGGGGTTTTATGCACTTTGGTAAATAACTTGGGTCCTGACAGACAGAAATCCTGTGTATTAAAAATTGTATTGATATATAAATGCTATTTAAGCAACTAGACTGCTTGGTATTTCTTCAGTAGAATTATTGAATAAAGGCACTTGGACAAAATCAATAGGAGGATGTCAAAAGGAGAAAATTAAAGTAGATCCTCCTAATTTAATGTGACAATTTCTTCTGGCTCTCTGCCAAGAAAAAATCATACCAACTTGCATTCTTGTGCAATCACATATCAGAAAGCATCTATTAGTATAGTAAGTCTGGGCATCTAATTCTTCTCTCACCTATTTCAGTCTGCTCTTAGAGAGGTGTTACCATGGCATGTGACATTTGCATCAGAGAGGCTAATTTTGCTTTTTCTCGCATTGACGTAAATCTTCAGTAACAGAGTTAGCAAGCCTAAAAAATCTGCACAGGGGAAAAGAAAGTTGTCTCTAGTCAATACAAATACAATACTATGTTCTTTTTCTTTTTCCTGATTACAGCCCTACTTTATAATCGCCTCAATCATCTACCAACATGCTACAGTTACCAGGGAAGGCAATCAGGTAAGGACACAACGGAGCCCTTGAGAGGGATTCAGATCACTTTCACAGTTTCCTTGATTGTGTTCAGCATAGAGAGAAAAACCTCTAATTCCTCTGTTTGGTCTCAGCACGGCAGCGACTTGCTCCTAGAGTTCCTTCCTCCATTTTCCCTCTGTCTAAGCTTCATTCCTAAATTGCTCAGTCTAAAGCTGTTTATACACTAAGGTTTTGGCGGACATGGGGCTACAGGGGCACCTTCTGTCAGAAGCTGCCAGAGGCTTCCCCCATGTCCAATGGAGCAAATGCCCATTGATTCCAAAAGACACCCACTGGTGGGCCAGGCCAAGCCCATCACTGGTGGGCCTCTGGGATAACAGATTTAAGAAGGGAGGAATGGCATTGTGCCAAAGCAATTGCAGCTAGAGAAGAGAGGAGTGAGAAAATGTGAGAGAAACAACCCTGCAGACCAAGGTGAGTGAGGAAGGAGAGGGAGGAGGCACTGGAGCAGAGATCCCCCCACAGCCCATGAAGGTCCATGATGGAGCAGAGATCCACCTGCAGCCCCTGGATGACCCCACAGCAGAGCAAAGGAGGTGTGACCACAGGGGGAGCCCACACCAGAGCAGGCTTCTGGCAGGACCTGTTGACCTGTTGAGAGAGCAGCCCACACTGGGGCAGGGGGAGAATATGAGGATCCTCCCCCTGAGGAGAAAGGAGCAGCAGAGACAATGTGTCATGGGCTGACTGCAGCCCCCATTCCCTGTGCCCCAGTGCAGGTGGGGAAGAAAACTGTGAGTGAAATTGATGCTAGGAAGAAATGAGGGATGGCAGAGAGGTGTTTTAAGAGTTTGTGTTATTTCTCATTATGTTAATCTAATTTGATTGGAAATAAATTAAATTTATTTTTTTCCCATGTCGAGTCTGTTTTTCCTGTGACATTAATTGGTGAGTGATATCTTCCTGCCCTTATCTCAACCCATTTTATTTTCTCTTCCCTGTCCAGCTGAGGAGGTGAGTGACAGAGTGGCTTTGGGGGCAAGTCCACCGCAAAAGCCAAAGGTCCCTAGCAGAACTGACAAACATTTGGATCAGAAATCTAGACAAGTCTCAAAACTCTTCCCAAATGTACAATAAATAGAAACAGGATAGAAGTCTCATTAACTGGAGTATATGAGCAACTTCAAAAAGTCTGGCACATTTCCTAAAAAGGTACAAAGTAAAATATGATATTCACATCAGGCTTATTTACCTCCTATCCTTCATATCTAAAAGCAGCTCCATACAGGGTCTCATAAAGCCTTCTCTAAGGCTGTATTTTTCTGCAGACCAAACAATTTTCCTATGCGTAGGTCATTATTCCTCTTGCCTAAGGAGAGAGCTGTATTTGCACTTCCTGGACAGATGCAGGAAGGAAAACAGTGCAGCATTTTCCAAGCACTAAAGTAAACACCAAAATATTGTGATGAAGTTCTCCAGGCTCCTCAATGTAACACATTGCTGCATAGGATAAAAAAAAAAAAAAAAAAAAAAAAAAAAAAAAAGTCATTGGAGCACATAATACATCTCTCTCTTATAAGACACCTATGAGAAACCCAAAACAAATCACACAATACATTTTCCAGACACCAAAAGATGGCAGTGTTTCAGAGCATTACATGTATCTGTGTGTTGTTTGGCTAGTCTTATATGTTGTGCTCATAATGTGATTCTCCAGTCCAATAACAGGCAAATAAACAAAATTGTTCTATGCTATTTCATTACAAGGCAAGGCACAAAAACAAAGCAACCAACTGCAAAAGCTACTATGGTATTCTGAATATCCTTCAAGATTAGCAAGCCAAAGCTACATCTAATATGTGCCTGTAGGATAAATATGTGTGTATGTCAGTTAAAAATAAGTTTCATATTAAAGGTTATATTCTTAAAAGTTTTCATCACAAAAAAATCTGGGAAAGGAGCACTGGTGAGCTAAATTTGACTTCAGAAAATCTGTAAGAGCTCATCCTGTTGCAGGGTAAGCAAACACAAGGAGGGGAAATCATGCATAAGCCTGTGAAAGCGCTGTAATTTTCTTTCAAAGGTATAAATCACCTGAGAACCTCAAAGCTGCACCTTGCTGACCTGCATCAGCATCACTGTAACATGGAGATATCATTATAAAAGTGCACCAGAATCCTCCATCCCTTAATAAGGCAAACTCTTGTTTCCACCTTCAGCATCTCTAATCCTGCCACATTTGTAGAGAAGTCTGCATCCCTCAAATGACTGAAAAGACTTGCAAGTTCATTAAGTCTATTATAATTCTCCTGTCACACAGGTAGCTTGCAAAGTTGAGGGAACTTAGATGGTGTTTCAGTATGCTATTCTACCTCGGGCTCTCATAGGTGTTCCAGCACATCAGACAAGTCTCAAGACATGCAGCATGCACAAAGGGACTACAGAAGTCTTGTAGAAGTATTCCTCATCTTCCTCTGTAATTCCCTAATTCTATTCCTAGTTCCAGAAAGGAGAGCATCTGCTTGCTTTCTGTATTCATTTCACAGTTTCTCTTTTCCATGTCAGTTTTCAGTAATTCATCGTTCAGCTTTCCTTTGCTTTCCACTGCTTCTCTAAGGAGAATATATACGGTAGGCATCTTCCATTCCTGACACATGGCCAAGCCCTCTCAGCCGTTCTTCTTGATTATTCCACTGAAGCCTTGTACTAGCCAACTCGTTTTCAGTTCTTTCTCCTGCACTTTCTGTGGATACAAAGCTCTCCGATTCCATTTAATCATCTAATTTCTTCAGCTTTTACCTTGTCTTCATTGTGTTTCTTCAGTCCAGTGATACCAGCTCATGCAAGGGCAGTACACATCACTTCTCTCAAAAGTGCTAACTGCTGTGGTTCCTGAAACGTCTGCAGTCTCCTACATCCTGCAAGGTTTCCACATGCAGTAGTTGCTTGGATTAAACCTTCCCAATTTTTTCTTTCTTTCTTTTGATTTTACAGAATAAGTCTGTTCTGGGGTGAACTGGGATTTGGTGGTGGAACGAGCATTTATCTATAAGACTCAGGGTCATCTGCTAACGTAGGAACACTAAACAGTAAGTAAGCAGGAAACTAGAGGAGGAGCAGAAAAAATTCATAGGTAAAGAAAGTTAAAATCTACCTGAAAAATAGTACCCATTCTCTATCTCTGCTGCTGGATTTCCTTCTGATGTTTACTGGCTTTAATATTCAGGTCTCAACCTGCATTCTGTAAAAAGTGGGCAATACCATCTCCTCTCCTTAAAAGGTTTTTTTGAAATCTTTACTCTTTAAAAGCTAGGAGGTGCACAAGCACCCTAGAAAAGTCCAAGGTGAAAGGAAGTCATCCATGTTTATGGGAGAGTATATGGAGGAGTGGAAAAATACTTTGAAAGCTACTTGGTGCATGAGCACCAAGTGTCCTGTGTGCTGGGTGAGACAGGAGTCCTGTGGAAAAACATGACCAAATAGCAAACAAAAGACATATTGCATAGAGAGGAAGCAAATTAAGGCTTCTGCTGAGCATGAATTCCAACATTTCTTTGTTTCTGGGTACTTGGCTTTGCCTCTTTAATACTATCTTTTTTTAAATAATTTCATGCTATTTAGCTACCCTCTCATTAGTCAGACATTATGAATGCTTTTATTCCAGAGATGTTCTTGTGCTCACAGAAAATGAGTTGATAAAATGAGTCTCCAGTGACCTCAATGCAGAATATAGGGTGTTAGCAAAATAAAAATAGGTAACAATGAATCAATTCAATTGTTTTATTTTTCTTTTCCTACTGCAAGGAAGCCACAGCCAGGGCTCGAGATTAAAGAACGACTGGACCAAACAACCAAAACATTGAACAGGTTTAGCAGTACTTAAAAGTCTGGCAGAAGACAAGAAAGTTATAAAAAATATTATCACCTGTTTCAAAGTGGTTTTATATTCCTGGGGTGGCTGTGCTCTGCTGTGCTCATCAGTTCTGCAACCATACAATCCAGTTGCCTTGTTCTTACAAAAAAATAACTGAGGTCTGAATGTATCCACTCCCTCCCTTGATGGAACATAGCAAATCACCTTTGAGAGCCCAGGAACAGGTAACTAAATATACAAAACTGCCTCTTCACAGCTGCCTAGGAGGTAAAATCTCTGTGAAAAGATGAGAGAAACTGGAAGGACTCCCTTCTAACTATCCACAAATGCCATCCAGAGAAGGATGGAAGAAGCTATTGCTGGTTTATCAGACTCATCTTTGCTGCATCTTATTATCCTAGAAGAAACATTTTAATTTCATTAATCACCTTGAAGGAGCATTGGGAAGGGAACAAGCTCTAACAACTTGACATCACTGAATGATTAAAATGAAAATTACATTACTAGTAGCAGCACAGGCACTGGGTAGACAGGCCGTACCAGCAGACCCAGTCTCTTTTTATAGTGGTCCACTTTGTACCACATCCTTTAGAACATTAATTTGGGCCAGTGATCTCCACTGATTTCTCTAGAGCTCAGCCAGCTTCCTCCCACAGAGGCATGAATGCCAGAAAGCTGTTATTCATCTTCTCATACGACTAGAGAGTCAGTATCAATTCTGACCCACAATTCCAGACATTAATGCGAAAATAATTTTAAGAAAAATTATTTCCTGAATATAATATACAATAGATCCATCTATTGTTTCCCATCCTGCATTTCATTTAGCATTTTTCAGCATCAGCAAGTTTTTCAGTAATCCAGTTTATCAATAGTCTTTATGCTACTGTCACTGTGTTGTCCTTATCTCAACACCACATACTTCTAATACACAATTTTGAGGTAATGTCGTTGCAAGAAAAATATGGCAGTCCAAAGAAAGCATAAATCTCAGAAAATCAAAGGTGAGACATCACATCTATATCAAGAATTTGGATTTAAGATTAAATGCTCACATCCCAATTCTTCTCTTACTCCTGGATAATATTTTAAAAAGTATAATACTACCTAAGAACACCCAAATAGAAAGACTGAAAAATCTATTTTTATGGGACGCACAGTAGTTAGTGATTGCACTTTCATTCCTTCCTGGGGACCAATATCTAACTTTGTTACAATAAATCCTCCCATTTTACATCTCCCTCTATCAGTGTTTACACAAAAGACATTCCTCATATCTGCCATGCCACAATATCTGCAGTCATATTCAACAACTATTTACTGCCAACAGTGCTTTATACAGTGTATACAATACCTCACAGAATATTGGAATATAGAATAAAACAATGCTGAATTACTTGGCTTTTTTTTTTTTTTTTTCCTGCAACATCTCCCACATAAAGTGCATGGAAACAAGCCACAGTGGAAGTTGGTCATAGTTTCCTTCACATTTTCCCAGCAGGAAAAATATATTTTTCTGCTTCCCCTACCCCATCCCTCAGTGGTCTATTATACTTGTACTTCCACATCAGCACATGCAACACCATCTCCTGCATTCTCTTGTTATCAGGTCCCAGCCAACACCTCGCTGAGAATATTTACCTTTCTGAAAACCCCTGAATTATCTGGGTTAGCTTCTGAGAAGATCCCCTCGATGGATGGTGGGCATTGATGGGCTCTCTTCGTGCTTCCTCATCCTTATACTACCAGTCCTTCCCATTTTGGAGCAATGAACCTACACCATGAATGCTCAGTTACAGAGGGGATCCTGAGAATAGGCAGTGCAAATCTATGTCCAGATGCAGTGAAAGCACCTATAAGTGCACTGCAGAGTGTCATTCATGTCTTCACTCAGGTCCTGCCTCCATGCATTTTAGGAGTTTGTTCACTTCATCCAAAAATTCTTTCAGCTTTTGCTTACTCTCAAAAGAGAAGTGTGGAGTTTTTACCCATAGGCACCCTCATTTCTCATTCCAAAACACCACCAGTATTTTTCAGGGCTATACACATGGTGAGCCAAATATTACAGAGCATTTCTTTTCTCTCCTAACAAAAGCTATTAAAACATTATCTCATTTTTACCTTCACCATGACCTTTTTCTTTGTTTCTAATCTTCCACATCTATACAACTTCTTTGATGCTCTTTTCCATCACCTTGAAACCTTGACGCAACATTGGTGGTTTAACACTGCAATTTTGTTCAGTTTGTTGGGAATGCTTGTTTATTTCACACAATTGTTTTCTACTAAGAATAGGCTGGTTTCACAGTCAAAAACATAGCTCTCTAACAAGTCTGAGCTAAGACACCAGAGAGAGACATTTTCTAAGTAACGCTGTGAGAGCACAAGAGTCAGAAGACACCATCGACCCACTGTGACTACCAGGCTGTGGAAAAGGAGGAAGATGACATTTCTCAGTTGAGTACATAACATCGGATCAAGCTACAGCATATATCTAGGAAAAACACTTGTGACTGATTGCAGAATATGCATCAGATTTTTTTATTACTTTAATGCATTGAATAAAGTACATGAATAATAACCAGGATGTTTTCTTTCAGGATTTGCTTCAAAATTAGCAATTTATAACAGTGATAAGTGCACAACTTGCTAATAGTCCATGGGTATGTATGTTTTTCAATTCTTATTCAGGTAAATAGAGTAATTTTCTCATTTTCACCCTGAGTATCACTGAGACTCTCAGCTTAAAAGCAAGAATAAACCCTGTCCAAAAAGCTGAATAGGGTCCTCTTGGGGTTGTCTATTTGAAACACTTTATCCTAACAGACAGACAGCTGTTTTAACAAAATCTTTGACTTTTAGAGACTTTTTGCAATAATAATCCCACAGTGATTCAAGGCACAAAAATATCCAGAAAATGCTAAGAAAGAGGAAAGGTATCACTAACTGTTAAGTAAACATTAAAGAAAGTAAACTCTCCAGCAGAGAACTGAAGGACACTGACTTCATCCATCCAGTGTCAGAAGAAATTGTTTTAGAAGGATGAAGAGAGCACTGCATCCAGATAGGTATTGATTTCCATGGACCTGCAGTTTGCTTGCACTGCTTAAAGTCACGTATCTGTGCTTGGGAAGTTCCTTTGCAAATCCTGTGTTCTTTATTTCAACTGCCACGAATCTCCCAAAGGGGTTAAATTGTAAGCCAGGATGTATGTGCTTTAGGATGCACCAACACTGCCTTTGAGATGCAGGAAAGGGACCAGAAGAAAAGACTCCCTGAAAGCGCACTTGACGATCTCCACATCAAGAGAGAAGTGAATTCAGCTCGAAGAAAAAGGCTCTGCTGCAGAATTTTAACATTAGGTCCAAATAACACAATCTGGCCACCATCCACTAGGGAGGCTCAGCCAAATCATGACAAAATTTACAGGCAGCAGATCACAGAAAGTCCTCTCTTTGATGGCAGATGATGAAAGGACAGGCATAAATTTCTAGCTGAATTATGCCTCAAGTAGAAAATAGAGACAAGAGAGATAAGGCAATGGATCCTGAGATTAGGAATCAAAGGCCTTGCAGTTCTCATGGCTTTAGCACTGCGTCACCTTAAGAATACTTTCAAGTCACACTACATTAATTTGACTCAGTTTCTCCTAAATATTAGATATGAAGTATAAAAATAAATAAACAAGCTATATTAATTTTCTCATGTTCTTAAGAGAAGCAGCAATAAAGGATAACAATAAATACAGCAGTTGTTCACAGCACAAATTTGCAACCAATTTGCAATGTTTTATAGTAGTTTGCAGCCCCACACTAAAGAACTCCCAAGCATGCACACCTTTTGAGTCACAGACTTTCCCACTCTGCAGAGAAAACCACATTTAGAGTGTATGTGTTTGTGGTCTGAGTACCCTCAGACAATCTCTTCTTACAAATACATTTATCAGTTATTCAGAAATAAATATTAAATAGTCACTGTTATAAAACATGGTAAGTTTTTCAGGACCAATAAGTGGTACAATAAAGTAGAGTGCCATGTCCTCTGTCAGAACAACCTATGCCTTGCACAGTTAAAGGACTGGGGAAAGAAAAAACCTCACTGCCACGGTGAACAAACAATTCCACTCAGGCTCCCATAATAAAAGCAATTGATGAGATGCCTTGATCCATAAAGAATAGAGTCATTAGGAAGAAAAGGAGGTGACATTGCCTCTGTATTTAATGTATTTTATACTAATCCCAGGCAAATCATGCAGTCCTTTTGGCTGTTTTTCCTGAAGAATAATGAAAAATAGGTGTGAAAAAGCTGTTTAAAAATGTAAGAGCTTTACAGGGACAAAGGCAATGAGTGCAATACCTTTAACAATCAAACACATAAGTAATTGGAATGGTGAGGAACAGGCATCCTAAACAGAAAAAATCAGCAATCCATTAAAAGAGAAGAGAAAGGTAAAATACTGACAAGTAGTTCAAAGCAAATTTCAACAAGAGATTAGGTATAAGATTTGTTGTTGGTTTTCTTTTTTATAGTGATGGTAAATAAGCATTTTATTTGTCTTGCAAGGTTAGTACTGGATGCCTGTTAGAACAATGCATGATAGTTTTCTTCAAACAATACCAAAAGGAGCAGCTGAGGCCAGGACGATTCTTCCATAGAGCAGAGGTGGGTACCTAATGACTTTCTACAAAGTGTCACACCACCTGGCAGGTGTGGTTGGTGCTTAGTGGCCTCATAGAGACTCCTAGGGAATGTGTAGAAGTCAGGAACACACAGCAGGAGGGAATTCCAGGGGTGGCTGTGGCCTTTTACACACCTCCCTTTCATGATTTTTCCTCGACCGTTTTATAGCCCTTCTGAATTCACCCAGCAAAGATGCCTCCCAGGAATCTCTGTTTAGAGCTTAGCAATTGGACTTCCATCACACAGAAGATCTTCAGTGATGGTTTGGAAACTGTTGACTGCATTCATCTTCTACCAGCTGGTCTTTGGGAGTAAAAACACCAGGTGAAACTGGGTGAGCCATAGCCTTCTGGCCTTTTCCTCTGAGCGTCTTTTGGAACCCTCCCCTCCTTTCCTTACTTCACTTAAAGAATTTCAAAATACTATAATTTTAAATACTTGTTATCTTCTTGAACAAAGCATCAGGAAGAGACTAAGAAGTACAGTGAGACAAGGGAGGCCTTTTAACATTGGTCACACAAGGAAAGAAATCAGGCTGCAATATTCTCCGTGTCTGTGACCTGAGGATCCAGAAAGCCCTTCTCCAGACCCAGAGTTTTATCACTAGATGCCTGGAGGCTGTCTCTCAACTTCAAATCACAACTCACTCCCAGCACTCTTTTACTTGCTTTGCCGTATTGTGTCAAGTATTCTTTGTCCAGCTTTGAGGAAGATTTGAGGAGAAAAAGCAAGACAGAAAAAGTAGAAATGAAAGAATTGTGTTCAATGACACATTCATGCCTCCACCCAAAATCAAGTTTATCCAGTCCTGCCTTCAGCAATACAAACAAACAAACAAACAAACACAACCCCACAGATTTAACAGCTTTTAAGGCTCACTGACAATCAGTTGTCTTTTACTTGAAGATAAAACTTACCTAATTTAATCTCTGGATCTTTTTACACTTTGATTAGTGAAATTGTAATGCTCTCCTACCTTTAGATTAACTGTTTCCCATCAATAAATACCAGCGCCCAGTGACAAGATCCCTCCACAATTTCATTTTGATTAATAGAGAAGCTACTACTGCTACCAGTTACTCTAACATTTTACTGCAAAAACAATGGGGTTTTAACACACCAGCTCAAACAAGGAATGCAACAAAAAACTGTTCCAGAGCTAGTCAAAACAGATATTTTCCAGACAATCACAATCATGTACACATTTTGTTCAATTTAAGACAACTTCCTGGTGCAATTATTTGTGCTATTTAACCATTTTAGTATTTTTCTGTGTTTCTTGTTTGTTTTTCAGACAATGTCTAAAGATGCACTGCTCTCAAACAAAAAAGATTTGCAGGCTTGTATTGAAACATTGAACCAATTCATTTCAGTACTTCCAAAATGTTAAAATGTTTTTATTTTGTTTAACATTTTAAAATTTCTGCTTGCTTTTAATTTTTTGAAACACTACAGGGAATTTGTCAACTTCCATGAAGTTCCTTTCTTCCTTAAATGTCATTTTTCTGAAAATGGCTGGGTGGCCAGTGTCCCCACTCCCTTTTTAGACAATAGGGAATTTAACAAATCCACAGTGTCTCACTGGAGAATCATAAATAATCCTGGCACAACCCACTAAGAAAGTATGACCAGAAAATATCAACTAGCTGGCTTATAAAGACAGTATTGCCACCCTGGCACCAAATATAGGGGGGAAAAAATGTGATCATGTAATCAAAGGCTGGATCTCAAAGCCCATGCACAAGGGGATTGAGTTAAGCCTGCATAGGCAAATACCTTAATTCTGCTATTTAAAAACTCAACCAGCATTTCCTGAATACTTTGACTTTGCAATTTAAATAGCATTAATTAATTTAGGAGTTGTGTGTAGCTAATGATGACTAATGTGACAAGTCCATAATTATCTACCTATCACGGTGATAAAGACAGATCCTTAGACAGCCAAGTTTTTCATATAGTTTCCACTGAATAACAAATAAAGAAGAGCTTATGCCTGTTTTGAGGCTGACAGCTCTTGGAGATAAAAACATGTTGGATAGGGGTCTGAATGTTCCTGTAATATAAACAACAGCAGATACCTCCTCACCACATTGCTTACCACCAAATGAAGTACAGGCTTCCCCCATAAATGATACCTCACACTGCTCATGAATTCTTACCCTGAACTCGGTAATTGCCCCCAACGAAAGACCATTACAAATTTTCACTACTGTACCACCCCATTCACGGTGCAGGGATTCCTTTTCATCACCCACCAGAATGCTGTTAACACTAGCGGAAGAATAATTTTGTGTGAACACTTATTTTTTAGTGTTCCCATTTTTTTCAGCATTTCCTTTTTCTCTTTTTTATTTACTTATTTTTTTATTTTCTTTTTTTTTTTTTTCTTTTCCCCCAAAATCCTTGTTTAGAAGGATCTCAGTGTTGCTCTTGTGCTGACTTGGTCATTACATTTCCCAAGAAATTTTTGAAATTGGCAGCAGCTCTATCTGATAACAATAGCAGGAGAGAAAGGTAAGTAAAAAATACTGGACTGCCAATCATGGCTGCCCAACAAAGATCATGGGTCCCAACAAAAATCTAAAGTAGTAATGAGATTATTTTCTTAATAGACTTCTTCTTGGGCTGCAAAGTAAAACCAGTATGGCTAGAGGGATTTTCTTAAAGAAGATTATCTTCCAGCTCTTCATGTTAACACCCTCAGATAGTAAAAAACAGGAGAAATGAGATGGCAGTAATCTCTGGAACATCCTAAGAGGTATGTTAACAAGGACTAAAGGCATGTATAACATGTAACCCAGTACATTTCAAACATTTGAAGTCTGGAATTACCATAAAAAGCCATGGTAACAACAGGCAATTAATTCACACTTATTCAGATTACCATAGAAACTGGACCAACATATCAGAAATTATCTAAAATGCCTCACTTCACACATTCAAGCAGTCTATAATTTCCATAGTAATTGAGTGCTTGTAATAACCACAGAAGTATTATAAAATCTCTGTGAAACACTATGAAATCTTGACATAATGAAGGCCAAACAGAATTTTAAAAATCTGCACCACTTTTTCATGCGTTATAATATACCACAGAGTGGCCAGAAAACTTTTCATCTTCCAACATGAAATTAATTTCTTCCAAGAAAGATTAATGGTATTCTGTCAGATGAAAAGAAAAATACACACATCACAACAAATCACAACCAAAATCTGCCAGGCAGAGCAGAGCACGTGTACAGAGCTCAGGCTCTCTGAAGTGGTGCCTTGTTCATTTTTTCAGGAAGGCATCCTTAGCTCAGAGTTGTACAACCCTTTTGTTAATGAAACTTGTGGGAAGTATTTTCTAGACTGCCTACTGTTAAGGAAAACTTTAAAAGAAAAAAAAAATATATGCATATATATAGTTATCTATATACTTCCAATCCTGAAAGATATTATTTTCTTTCAAAACCTATTGTTTTTGCCACATCAACAGAACACTATGTGAAAACTCTGTGTGCTCAGGAGTGCTGCCCTTGACTCCTTGCATATGTTCATAGCTTTTACAAATCCCTGAACACCAAAAACTCTATTTGAAATATTGTTAACTCTAATATAAGAAGTGGCTACCTGGTAGTCATCCAGTATGACTAATCCTATGTCATAATCCTATGCCTACTTGGGTACTATTTACATGGGATTTTCAGTAGTTTTAAAAAGTATTGCTAGCAAAACCATTAAAGCATAATTCAAGTAATCAACACTAATTAGAAGTGGAGGGAGAATTACTGATTCAGTGGAGTTTTGAAGGCATCAGATGGGCAGGACTGGTGCAGAAGTGAGTGCTAATTATTGACTCAAAGAACTGTAACAAGGAAGAGCAGTCCAGAAGAGAAATGTCCTTCTCCCTTTTGGCTCCATAGGAAGACTAAGGATAACTGCTTTCCCATGCTAAAATTTATCTCTGAACATTTCTTGTCACCAGCACCATCAGCCCACAAGTCCATTACTTATTCTGCATTACACATGACATACTTCAAAGCACATGGAAGTCAATGGGAACATTCCCATTAACTCCAATTGTCCCTGAATCAATTCTTCAGAGCAGTTTCACACCAGTTGAGCTTCATAGCTTTTGACTGAGTTACTCCTAATTTACACTGGCAGTAGAGTTTGCTGTCAGTGAATGTGAAAAGTCTTTTCACACAACAAATAATGAAACAACAAACATTTGTTGCCTGTAGGAAAATCAGAAAGTCAATCACTTTGTGCTGAATATTTTCAAATGATATTGTGGATATTGTGAATTATATTTCAAATAATATTGTGATATTATCTTCTCTCTTAAAAACGTGGAGAGCCTGAAAGGAAAAGATCACAATATACCAAGATCTTGCTGGACAGAGAGACAATTAGTGAAAGTGACTGAAATACTGAGAAGTTGGAGCCCTGGTTTGGAGAAATACCCACTTTCAACCTTTTGCCTACTTCCTCAGAGTACCCAAGCATTGCCAATCAGAAAGTAAAACTTACAAAAGAATGTAAGTTTCTTACATTGTAAGAAAACATACATATTTCATACATGTATGGAATGTTTTCCGGTGCCAGTGGCATAGCAATGTTTAAGTAATCAGTTAACCCACTTTTTCTGTTTTCATTTACTTTTAGTTACCTTTCTAAATTTAGGAAGCTCACAAAAAAAAAAAAAAAAAAAAAAAAAAAAAAAGAGCAAAATGTCTATTTCAAACTCTACTGAACACCAACAAAGTTTAGTTCTTATTTGTTTTGCAGTCCCAGTAGACTGTCACACCAAAACAACCACGGTGCCTGATCCAATTAGACGTTGGGTATCCTCATTTATAAATTAGGTACTCAATGACTTGGTATGAGTCACTTAGCTTAGCTCTCTCATTATTACATACATTAAGTGTTACAAGGATGTTGTAAATCATTTGTCATCGATTCTTGAAAAGCACTAATTCTTGGCTGAAATTGCTAGAGTGATATAGCACTGTACCTTTCATTGAATGAGGTTTGGGGTTTCCTCTTTAATATCCCACATTATATTTTTCAGAAAACTTAATACTGACAGGAAGGTGCAGATTTCTCCAGGCAGCAAATGCACAACATAAAATATTTAAAGTGAAATCTGGGCTTGGTGACAGTGATAACATTAATCTAGCTCTGCTTCTCAGCCTTTGCAACAATTTGAGTACATCACAACCCATTGAACAAACTGCTCTCAAAACAGACATGCACTTTGATAGGTAACTTAAAATTCAAGACCTTTACAAGAACCAACAAAACAAAGTACCATCCGTGGCTTCAGTGGTGCAACTGACTGCAATTTGTGCCGGCTCTCAGATCCATGTGTGCGTCCCAGGGAAATCAAGCCCCCCATGGCCATAGCAGAGAGCCCAGGACACCACAAGCGCTTACAGCACGCATGCAGCCCACACGAGACAGGCACAGACACTGGCACCACCTGGGCTCCCTCCTTTCAGGGCAGCTGAAATTCACAGCCCCTTCTTCAGCAGCTATGACAACCTATTCCTTTCTATGAAAATGACCTTGCCAGAAAGAAGGAGGTGTTGTGAAACCTTTACAGACACTAGTTTAGAGACTGTGTGGTTGTAAGGCAGATGCAGAGCAGATGCTCAGTGTGGGCACATTATCAAAGTCTACTGAGAGGTCAAATAAGGAGCTGCTCCCAAAACTTAAAATTCAGAGACACAGTTCAGTCTGGTATAAACACAGTGTGATTTTATACACGAGAGTTTCCACTGAAGCTGTGATGTCAGACTATTAATGGTTTTAGTTTGAGATGCTGATGTCCTTAAGCCCTAAGCAGACCTACACACATGCTTTGAATCATATGTACAAGTTGAATTACTACGTCGCTGACTCAGTGCCAGGCCACAGAAAAACCATCATTTCTACGAAAAGGCCTAATGTCATCTCCAGAAGAGGGCAGTGCTGGCTTAAACTAGCTGGGCACAGACCCTCTCAAAACGCGGTTTGCAGGGGGCAGTACATTTCTTAAGCAAAAACCCCCTGTCAGAGTCTTGCAAAGGTGTGTAAAAACCACCTCACCACAGAGAAACAGCCAGTAGAGCAGTCCTGAGGAAGAAACCAAGTTTTGAAACGTTTATTAATAGCATTCATATTTTGTACTGTGATTTGGGCAGAAGCTGGGTCCCTTTCTCACAAATTTCTGTCTTTAGAAAGCCCTAGACAGGTTAGATGAATTGCTATTTCTAGGAAAAGGAAAGTGATTGATAGTGGGGTTTATCTCTCATTTGATCTTGTAGAGCTCAATCTGCCTGGGTTTTTAATCAGTGGCAGAAGGAAGGGCTTCATGCTCAGAGTGACCTAAATATTACTACCCCAGAGGGATTGCTCTTTTTACTTCCCACAGGGAAACTTGTGGGAAGGAAGTCTGGGTTCAGATCCTCCTCATACCTGGGTAACTCATGCATAAAACCAGGAAAGAAACTTCACACATATAGAACTGACATTATTTAGAGAACTGAAGGCCTGGAACTAAAAACTGTAGAGGATTGTTCACTTTCAAGCTACAGAGAGAAAAATCCATTGTGGGAATTGTACAAAAGTAACCCCCATGCAAGGATCAACACTAGGCAAGATTTGCAGGCTGCTTTTAGAGGATCCTCTGACTTCCTGACAACCACCTCTCCTCCTTAAGCAAAAGCAAAGGGATGGTGAGGAGCTGTGTGTGCTTTAGGAAGAGGCAGACAGAGGCAGGAGGTGTTTGACTACAGGCTGAGATGATGAGTTCCCACCTTGGATGGCCCAAAAAGTTGTTGGCCTCCTTGGCTCTGAGTGATTCCCAAATTACACATCATCCTGTGGGTAATGCAAGCTCAGAAAACACCTTTGGAGGACAGAAATATTCAAGCCCCAGCCAGAGACAAAACTCATGGGAAATGGAAAGAAAAATAGGAGGCCACTGCCAAGGATTTAAACAGAGCTTCATTATGTATCAGCAAGAAATGGGTGCCAGCAAAGTGGAGGGCAATCAGAAGATAGCTTTGTCTCTGACAAGCTCCATTCCTGACAGGCTTTGACTCTGATCATTTGACATTTTAAAGAGCTTTTAGTTATTTCAGGTACAGGAGGTTATGAAATGTAATTATAGGAGCTGGAAGAGGCCTGCACACCAGATAAAGGCTTGGCAGAGGTGCTTTAAAGAAAAAATCAGGAAAACCAAAAGCTTTGTGCGCATTTTAATGCAAAGAACAGGAGCACATCTGAGGCATGTGCCTCAGATCTGAGCACAGGGAAACACATTTCTGGAGTAGATGGGAAAACACAAGAACTCCAACCAGAGTAAAGCTGACCTTAGGAAATGTGAACAATGGCTTCACACTGTGAAATAGCAAGATACTACCCAAAATAAAACTGGAAAACAAAAGCCACACAAAGCTCAGTGTCAGGGCACTTCAGGGGGCCAGTGGCTCTCTGGGGACAGAGTCTGTCCCACAGTCCCAGCCAGGAGCAAGGCAGCTGAGAGGAGACCAGGACAGCCCCATACACCTTTCCAGGGAGGGGCCAAGGCTGAGCTGGGACATGTGCCTGCAGGTGTGGGATCAGGAGCAGGATCAGGCCCTGTCACGGGAACCAGGGTCAGAAAAAGCAAGGCCTTATAGCCCACTCCGAGACTCAGGAAAAACACAAAATTCAAGAAAATTCAAGAAAACAAGAAGCTTCAACCCTCAGAGGTAACAAAATGCACAACCTCAGACAAGGACCAGAACTTGGCAGAGGCAGGGTGGGGAGGGAAATTATTACAAGAGATCATAAACAAGCTAGTGGAAGTAGTGCTGTGTCTGGCGTGGACAAGAGGAAAACTACTGCTACCCACAAGTGCTCTGCACAAAATCCTGCTGAGGAACAGTCCTAGGTTGGTATTACTACACTTTAAATTTTCATCTTAGAGAATTAGGCAGGACCAGGAGAAAGGCAGCCCTCATCCAGTGTCACTGCTCATTTCTTACATCTGTGTTTTCAAGTTGAAAGTCAGTGCTGCTAGATAGACTTTGGCTTAGTACTCCTCTCCTGCTCATCTAAACAGAAGCAAAACTTATTAACACTTTGTAATCTACCACTAAATGGTTGAGCTCCAAGCCAACAGACAAAACCTGGATTTCTTTACCCACAGCTGCACTACTGGCTGACTCCTAGGAGGTTTTGAGTTTTGCTCCTTATAAATATAAACCATTAGGTGTCTAAAAAGCATTTGTGTCTCTGACATCATTGCCTTCAAAAAGTCTTACAATATCCAGAATTTCAGCACAAATCCCCAAAAGAGGTTCTAGGTATCCCCCCCACCTTCAAGTTAATAGTGTACAGAAGCAGCCCTGTGACTAGCAAGTGAATTGCATTTTACCTTGAAGGAAATGGGAACTTTCACTTCCACAGAGTATGGCTCAGTTTCACATACAGGAAAATTCAAGGAGAGGGAGAAAAAAGAAGAATCCCTAGAGGGAGAGAGTAAAAAGACTATATTTAGTCTGTCAATGATATCATAATAGCACTGCCCCATCCCACATTCCCCTGGCGATGTTTTTATAATTGTTTTATAAACCAATGTTTTTTATAATTACATTTGCCTTTAAAAATCTTTTTCCTCCTTCATTTTTGTGGAAAAAAAATCCATATAAGCAACAAAGGAACCATTTGACAGTACATGGGGGAAAAGTGAAATTATTCCATGTAAAAGTGCTTTGAAATACACAAAAGCAATGTAATAAAAGAATTGCAATCTCTTGGATAACCAGTAACATTAATAGGCACAGTCATGCCGACTGAAGTGTGATTTTTTTTTTTAATCCAGCACCATGCATCAGGCTGAGAGCCTAAATTATCTCCTTAATCCACATACAAAACAGTTTTCTTTTTCTTTTTACCTTTTCATATTTCTTTTTTACTTAAAGGCTAAGATTTCCCATTGTTCTTTACAGAGAAAAATACTGAGCTAACAATTGAAATCTCTGCACATGCAACACAGCTGGTGTCTTATTTCTCTGATTTAACTCAGTCAATTCAGGACAATTTCTGTTAAAAAATATCTGATCTGGGATTCTTTAATGAGAATATTATGGTAGTGGCATCATACTGTGAGGGTGAACTTCACCTGTGTGATTCTGAGGGCAGGACACTGCTACAGCCAAAAGCAGGCTTTTCTAAATTAGTTCTTGGAAAACATTACCTATGCTTCATCTAGACATCTCATTTTCAAGAATTGGCGAGAGGCAGATAAATGGAATTACAAATGAACCAGTCTAAACCCATTGCTTCTGTGACTAACACCATAAGAACAGAACCAGTGATAATGCAGTAGCAACAAGCAAGCAGGCTTTATCATTTCAAATTGGTGGTTGACTGACAGAAAAATGATGTTGCTGGATAATTCACAAGGGCATGATTACTGCAAGACTTTCAGTAGATTTATCGTGTGACAGACCCTGACAGGAAAAGCAGTGTGTGGAAAGGGGTATATCAAATACAGCAGAGAAACTCAACACAGCATTAGCCAGGATCACTCTCCTTGATTTCATTTTAGCAACAGTTGGACATAAAAATCCCAGTCAGAGCACACAGCTTTGTGTAGCAATCAGTCAGCTATTAGGTGTTACTCTGTGATGATATGACTCACTTATGTAACGACAATTAAGTTGCAGTGCTAAATGGCTGCTGCTGATTAAATGCCTCAGTGCAGGTGCTATTCAGATTTACATCCATCATGTGGAGCATGTCTTAATGCTGATGGTATTTACAAATTAGCAGCTGCAGGGAACGGAAAGGCAGCAGAACCTCTGTGGTCAATACCAGAGATGCTTTGCTCACAGAGGACACACTCTGATCAGAAATCCCAATACCAGTGAAAACTAAAGAGGGCCAAGCAATCTCTGGTTACTTCTTTCATCTTTTGCTGCACCAGTTCCATCAGCACCCAACATGACAAGGAATATAGCAATTGAAGTCATAAGGAAAAGAGGCACCTAAGGGAACCTCAGAGCTGGAGAAAAGGGTGTCCACTAAACTTTGCTATGGACTTGCCTTCTCCTCAGTGAATTCACCTTCCCACAGCCCCTTAAGGAATGCATCTGACATGCAGTTAGTGTTGAAAAGTGCCAGCATAGCTTGTGTGTCAGGCAGAGTCAGTACTTTTGTCTGCTAGACAGAAATCAGATCTTTATACTGGGGGACCCCTAGAGACAGTAGGTGTAACTGCTGCAGAGCAGAAGAGACAGAACAAAGAGAACACAGAAGGCTCTGATTTAAGCCTCCTCTATAATTTGGTAGTAAAATCTGTCACCGCTCTTGCTGTATTTAAAATTGGGCTCTCTCAATCACTTATAAAACTTAAATTAATACAAGCTCTCATTCAAGAACTTCCTATGGCTGGCAGCAGGGAAGATTTTGCAAGGAGCAAAATAATTTCTCTCAGCTTGCCCTGCACTTTACAGTCTTTTCCTAGGAGTCTGGCACTGGCTGCTGCCAGAACTGAGGACACTGACCCACAGGACCTTCCTTTAGATCCTCCTGACATTCCAGCAAAGCAGTGGATGTCTGCCCTGCCCTCTCAGCAGCACTATCTGTGGAGCCATGCTCCTTCTGAGAAGAGACACTTTGCATTTCACCCTGCTTGCAGGAAGCTTCATGAAGCTGGGACAGGAACTGTGACAACACTGTATACCCTGCCTGGCAGACTGGGTCTTTTTAATAACATTTCCTTTCATCCCGGCTTTGCTGCCGCTACAGTATGCGAATAGGAGAAAATCAGGTTAAAAGCCAATGTAGATGGCACAAAGGAAAACCTGTCAAAAGTCAAGCTTCCCCTTATAGTCAGATGCCCTATAAACATGTCAATAGTGCAGCAACTCACCTCACAGCACCAGCTGAGGATCACCAGTACAAAAAGGCAGAGAATCACATTCATACGTCTGCAATAAGTTTCTTCCACCACTGGCTCATGATTGGTAAAGAACATTAAATGTCAAGATGTCAGAAGAAAATACTTGCTCTGATAGTGAAGATGAGAGAGGATCTTAAATTCTACACAGAATTGCTAGCAACATGCTGAGGTAACAGTTATGCTCAATACATCAGCATCAAACATCATAGCTTGCCCAAGGGTGAAAACTGCTGGAGCAGAAAACACATCACAGGGTTTCTTGAGGATATCTGCAATGCCACAGTCGGTATTCCTGGGCTGACAAGAACAATATAGGTTGGTAGGCTACCCCATTCTTGTCAATGAGGAAAAAGCTTAAGAACAGCATGAGCTACATAGATAGATGTATGTCCCCAGCCAAGAGGCAACTGTAAGAAAACTCCCTGGACAGCTGGCTCAAAAATGCGAAACAATTGACCTTCAGAGAAAACATTCCAGTTATCATTTAGTACATTTTCCTCCATCCTGAGCAAAAGTCATCTGTATTTTCTCAAGTAACTGTATTCATTCTATGTTTATAGTCATATTCTTCTTGTTAATTCTGTCTCCCAGCTCATTTTAAATGATTTCTAGTGGGTGAGAAGAGCAAATGTAAACAGGTAAGCATTTTCAGAGTCTAAATAGCTGCTTCACTTGCAATTCTCAGCAAGAGCTTATGCAGAATAAAAGGTCTGCATCAGTCAACCCTAATATCTAACCTTAATCTTGATATATTATTGAGTTTATTCTTGTCTATTGCTGTGACAGAAATTGCTCATCTATGAGGAAGAAAATGAGCAGAGCCCTGTTATATCATTTACATGGTGTCAAAAAGATGCACAAAGCTTTCCACATAAATAGATTAAAAAAAAAAAAAAAAAGAAAAAGTCCCAGCCTTTGAGATTTTTAATCTAACCTTAAGGATTCACTACCAGTGGTTCCAATGCCACATGGGCAACAGCATCATGTGTACAGACTGGTGGTACATGTGTGTAGAGAGTTATTTTAGGGGTCTATTTTACTGATTATCATACGGGACTAATATTTTCAAACTACCATTCCCACAAGGACATTTTCAGATATCAGCCAACAAACTGCACCTGATAACACACATAAATATTGGAAGTTCTTTATAAACAGTGTCTTTGTGCTTGGCACATTTACAAAATCTTTAATATCTTTTAGTTTAATTCTTTTCAGTTGAAAAAATATTAAGCTATTTTTGTTGGCCTGTTGTATTACCTATTTTCACAGTTAACCATCAGTACCAATAATGACACTGGGGTTATATTTTCTAAACATGCTCATTGACTTCAGCATGAAAAGATAGAATAATTTCCTGAATTTACAAGGATTAACCTGTGGCACTTAAGCAGTCTCAGTGCCAATGGCTTTATGTGATCAGGAGCAGGATATGAGGCTGGGCAATTCTAAGGGAAGTATAGCACAAGTTAATAAACCAGTGATATACAAGAGAGCCTCCAGAAGGAATCTACCAAAAATCTCCGACAAAGTGGAAGCACTATGTTACAAGTGGACACCAAGATTGCCTTGTTCCGCCTGGAAAAGAAGAAAGGGGCAGAAAGGTTGCCAGAGCTGGTTTTTTTTATGAACACATGAAACATTGTGAGCATGAGACAGGGAAAAGAACCTTTCAAGCCAAAGAACCAGAGAATAAAGACAAGTAATGAATACACTTAGCCTGCAAATTATGCCTGGCAAAGCAATTTTATTCATGAACAGCCTTCTAATGGAGGACAGAAGAAAGAGAGCAGGAAGTTCTAACTACTTTTTAATTGAGATTGATTAATCTGTGGAAGAGACTGTATGATCTATTTGCACCTCAAAAGCAGGGCTCGATGATCTGGGGCAGGAGGGAGTTTCTTGCACAGTTTAAGCCATGAGGACTGGGATGGGATTTCAGCACTGTGTTATGCACAGAGCTGTCAACCAAAAAACGTGTGACATGGCAGCAAAGGCTTGTGATCCACTACGTGCTTGGCTGTGAATGAGGGGTTAACTCCAGCTCTGCTCTCCCTTCTGCTTGGATCCTGTTCAGAAGAGCTAGCGGATGGCCAGAAGGTAGAAAACTGCTGCTCGGAAGGTCAAGCTTCAGAAGCAGGCTCATGGTACTGGGCTGACCCTTATGCCAAGGGATTTTCTGCTGTGATTTCTATTTCTTGTCCCACACCTTGCTGACAGGCTCTATGGTTTTCTGCTAAATCACTCCCCCTCACGCCATTGTGAATGAATTCAGGAATCAGGAGTACTTCTCAGAAACTGAAACTCAGCAGTTTCTCTCTTCAATTAAAACTTACCAGAGAGAGGAGAGGGCTGTGTAGACAAGTGTCTATAGGAAAGATGTGGAACAACACGGGCTCATTCTCTGCAACTCAAACAGCTGTGAACAGCACACTTAGAAAAGTTGTTGTCCTCTTCTCATAGAAAGATAAAAGACCAAATTTGTGCTGTTGCTTTTTTAAGTTGCTTGCCACAGTGTTCAAGTGGGGGGCCAAAGAGGTTCCACAAAAAATGGAGAAGTGTGTCTCTCTTTATAAATGTTCAATGTATGAAGATTGTTTTACAACAAAGCAAAGCAACACTAAACTTCTGAGTTTACTGGGGTGAAGTCAATCTCTTCTCATCAATGAAGGCTGAACAGATGCAAAAGGTTACTTCTAGTTTCCACACTTAGAGAGTGATCTGTTACACTTCCACAATCACTATTACTGTTCAAAGGTGAAACCTGTGGGTTATACCTGTTGTGACCCTTACCTGTTGTATGTTGCATCTCAAACCCAGAACAACAGCTGTCTATATATCTGACTTCACAGAATTCTCCATAGAAGTTGTTGCCACTTTCTCTACCTCTTTGGGATGTAGATCACATATTAACAGAGATTAGCATCTCATTACCTGACTGATACTGTCCCTACAGGTATCCCAGTCAGATACTGCTGTGGCACCCTTGTCTTTGTATGAGCAGACTACTTGGGATGTCATGTGTGATTTTCACAAAATAAGCTTGCCCCACAACACTTGACAAGAGATTTTTACACAGAGCCACTGGATCATGACCTGTAGTTTTATTTCACTCTGATTCACCACTGAATTCACACCTGCTTGGGTTTCCTCCAAAACAATCTGCTCTAGCCCATTAATCAGTTACAGAACTCTGCCCTCTGCAGGGATGGTCAGTTCCAGACACACATGAGAATTTTACCCAAGATGTTAGTGGGTAGTCCTGCTGAGAATGGGTGAACATCAATGTAGGCTCCCAGTCAGCACCCTCAGTCATTAAAATTGATGGGAAACAGGAGGCTGTAATGAAATTTTAGAGTGAAAAAAATCAGACTCTTTGGTGTAGTGTAGTACCTGCTCCACTACAATAGAGACCAGATTCAGAGCAGTGCAGAGGGTGACTACAACTCAAACACTCTGCTAGGGGATGGTTGCACCAGGACTTTTGAGGTAACACAAAGGGACACAGGACCCTTGGGGCTTGTGGAACTTGGAGTAAACACACACAAGTCACAAGACAGCCCAATTCAGTAGAAGATTCATAATTCTCCAAAGAGAGGGGGTCAAATTGTAGTTAGGGTAAGGTACTGAAGAAAATTCAGGAATCAGTATTTGTTGGCTCGGGATAACTACTAATAAATGAAACAGAAGTCTACCTACACTTCCTCTCTACACAAAGCTGTGAAGAATGAGAAGGGCTTGTGTCTGAAGGAGAAAGGACAATAAGCAGACAACAGCACCCTCCACTGGGGCAGGATGCTTAGCACATCTGCAGATGTAAGTACGGGTTTCCAGCATGTGAACTGGGAGAGAAGCAAGGAAGAACACTCTCCACCTCTTTTGAGCAGTCACATGTTCTTTGGGCTTGGCCTTCAAAGGCACCATTCTCCCTTATGGAGGAGGCTGGGATGTGGGTTAGCACTTCCCACAAAGGATGGCAACTGGGACAGGCTTCCTCCATCTCTTCTCCAGTTCTTCATATACTTCAGGGGAAAAGGTTTAGTCAAGCTGCTCCTGTTTTAACATTACAACAGACAGTTTTAAACAGAAGTAATTTCTGCTCAACAAATATCTATCACTTCAGTCATTGCTGGGTATCTTCCTGCTAGATAGTCACAACAAGAAGGAATGAAACAGGCTTTTTTTTCCCTTTTCTTAGCTTCCTTACAAAATTATATACCCCACTGCAGTTGTAGTTCCTTCTGTGGGGCTGGGGATGTGAGGAAGGAACAGCTGCCCAACAGAAAAAAAAGTCTTCAAAGGCCCACTTGGTAAAAAACAGGCATTTCTCTAGATTCAAAGAGTGTGAACAGCCTTTTTAACAGGTTAAACACACAGATACATAGAAAGAGTCATGAAGAAAAGTGTCATATCCCTAAAGTACTCTGGCAAAGCCTTGAGAGGAGTTACTTGGCTGCAGGCAAGATGCCAGTGAAAGTGGTCTCCTGACATGAAACAAATTCAGCTGAGTCAGGAGTCAGGAAAGCTATAAGGTCACATGAAAACCACAGTGAAAGCATCCAGAGCTGGCTCTGGTGGAGGCAGAACTCAGTGAAAGCCCTGCAGGAAACACAGTGTGTTGCTAACTGTGTTACTGTGAGAACAGAAAGCAAATCGTGGTTTTGAATATCCTTCCAAGCAAACCCAGTGCATTCTCAACCCACCAACCGACCACAAGAATGGAAATCTTATTTTTTTTAATGATGTGCCTTAGACACCTCTGAATTTCCCTGATGGGAGAGAGATCCTTCTTTCAAAACAAATTACAGCACATTTCACTTGTATGAAAACAACAGTGTCAGCAAGACTCTGGCTGTGTTTTTAGACTTCCCATATTCAGCATATGAAACCATGTAAGAAAACAATAATAGCTGTATTTTCTTAAATACTTTTAGGCAGACCATTGTTTTGGGGACAGTTAGAAGAACATCATGATTCAGTACTGGTAGTGTCATGGCACATAAATAAAATTCTCACCGAGAGCATAACAATTGCTTTGTTTTGATGTGCACAGCTGAGCAAGAAGTCATCACCAAAATAAACTTGATTCAAACACACCAGAAATGTTTTTGTTTCTTTTCTTTTTGCTCTTTGCACTGAATTCTATGGCATGCAATCTGCATAGACTAGAGATTATTATAACTATAAATATTCATTTTCAAAATATCTGTTGAATTATCTTTTTAGCCTTTTTTAACTCTTCATAAATATTTTTCATTGCTCACTATTTTGTTTACAGCCAAGTGACAAAAAACATGAGAAGTAGATGAGCACAACTCTAACTCGTTATGGGAAAGAATGTGAGATTTAATTTGCATGTTTGAATATAAGCTCTGCTTGGAAAGACAAAATATGCATGAAATTTCTTATCAGAGAGGCCAAGATATTTTTAAGGTGCAAAGTCAAGCATATATAATTAACAGGGAGCAACAGGGCATTTGAGTAGAAACCCCCTGGTGAGCAAATGGGACCCTAGAGGCTTGCAAAGCCTCACCTTCCATTCCTTCTCCCAGGAACTGCATAATCATTACTGAAGTAAAGATAATTGACAGTTCATGGGCACACCTTAATTTTGTTTATATTTTAAAGCCTCCTCACATGGGAGGGAAAACATTCCCTGTCAGGCAGTTCTTCCTCATGATTGTTTTTTTAGTCTCATTAAGGAAATATTTCAAAGCACCACTTTTGCTGTAAACTTCCTCCCATTGCTTACTCCCTTTCCCTACTTTCACATGCTAGCAGTGATGCAAAATCTTCAGAAATTTTTTATACAGACATTAACTATCCTGGTTTCCCTAGAGGTATGAGGGAAATTCCCTCTCACACACTGTGGTACAATCTCAGGATAAGCAGTGGTGGTATTGACAGAGGAGTCAGACTTGCCACAAAATTGCTCAGGGAAGGACATGGTCACCACAGTGCAAAAGGATACTGAGAGTATTCAGGTGGTATTCCAAGACTGGTTTTTCTTCATTACCAAAGAAGATAGACATGAAAAGCTGGTATCTGCTATTCTCAATAAAATGCTATGGAAGACAAAGCTCCTGTAGTTTTCACTTCTAGGCAAACTTCTAGAAGCTTACCCCACAGGTAAGGCACAAGATGCTGAGGTCATTTTCCTATCACAGAGTTACAGAGGTCTTCTTTCAACTAGGGTTTTACAGCTTAGGTACCCTGTGTTTGGAATCCACTGGGAAAAATCCCACCTTTTTGGCTACAAAACTAAGACAAAAGTTTGCACCCCCAGTATCCATACAGACTACTTGCACTGTGACCTCAAACAAAACAGAGTAACAAACAGAGCAGAGGCAATAATTTGTGGTCAATCACACTGAACAAATGTCATAATATTACCAGGTTAAATAAAGGTCTAATTTAATATGGTATGACCCATGCCCACACACAAGCCCACTCATGGTTTTGTATTGTGCTTTTGGGCCAGTTCTCTGCCCAAAAGCTGCCAGTTCTGATGCACATTTGTGCACCTCTCTGTGGTTCCCCACAGCAGAGGCCAATGGCTTAACCACATCAGAAATACTCCTGAATTCCCTTCACCCCCCTTTGCACAAAGTAAATTCATCCTAATCACAATTGGCTCTGGTGGCATTTTAAATTCCTTTTCTAGACTGCAGAAAGCTCCTTCTTTTTATTTTTAAATGAAAGTTAAATTCTTATGCAACCAGACTCCAAGACCAAACTTTAAAGAACAATGCTGCTGACCTAAAGGCATAATATGAACCACTGGAGACAGCAAATCCATCACCACTGAATCAAGGCTTAGCTAACTTCAGATTATCTTCCCACAAGTGATTTCTTTATTGTTCTCATGAAAGTGGCTTCTAAATTAATGAGAAATACCCTGGGTGTTTGTCCTATTGAGCTCTCTCTCTTGCTGCCTGAAAAAAATATTAATCATTGTTTAATTAATTATTTAGTCAGATCCCTTTTGCAAACAAATATCTTCATGCAAGCAGCTCTCACCACTAGACTTAAACAAAATCAGCAGTCCTATCTCATTTGATTTACAGGAGATTACAGGCTAAATACCACTTTAATATTACATACTAAACAAACACAAAAAGAATAGCTCACCCAGAGGAAAAGAGCAAGTTGGGAAGATCTGGGGTTATTTGCCTTCTACTGTCATCAAGGAGGACACCTGGGAATTGGAACGGCAGGCCTGTCAGCACCACAGGACATAGCTCTTGTTAAAAGGGAACACTATTTTTAAAATATAACACAGATGTCTTAGCAGAATTCTAAACAGATGTATGATAACACACAATCCACACATAAATAGAAATGGCCAAAGGCAAAACCACACAATTGGGCCAAAAAGTGAGGCTCTTCTCTTTAGTTTTGTTTCTTTTTGTAGATAAATATTGACTAATGTAATGCAAGACTATTGCAACCATATCCCCACTACAGGAGAGTGCCTGAGAATGATATATCAACTTTTCTCATTGTTACATTTCTTGGCTCAGGTGCACCTTGAGAAAAGTCCTTCCCAAGTGTACTTAGCAGCTGTTCTGAAGCCACCAAATTGATGAGTAACAGCAGTGCCAAGTCTTGACTATGAACAAAGAGGATATGACAAGAGATTTCTGTTATTGCAGTGGTACTTAGGTGACAAGCCTTGTGGAACAAGTACATCTGAGGGACATTTGGGACAGGCAAAGCAATTCAACCAAGCAGTGAACCTGGATGACAATAATTCATGTTAAAACCTGTCAGCATCCAAAGGTATGATACTGTCTGAGAAGTGAAGCTATCAGCCTCAATCTTTTGTTCCTCCTGTTTAAAAGCCTGATCTCTGCTTCACTACTGAAAGGCAGCAGAGCAGCCCCTGGAAGGACAGAGCACACAGTGCACACAAACCACCTACCTCCTCCCTCACTGCAATTTTCAGTGCTCTTGTTACTGCTTTCTCTCCCTAATCTCACATAGAAGAGCAAGTTCCTTCTCCCTAACACTTGCCCTAGACTAAGCAAGAGTGTCTGCAGAAGAGATTCCCCAGCACATGGGGCAGAGTAGAAACTGCCCCATCCCAGGCAAACACCTCTTTGAAGATCTCTCTTTTGGGGGGTGTGGGAGGGTGGTTTTCTGACTCTTCACATCTCTTCTCTTTGCTCACCTGTGACTCCAGTTTCCTCCTGTATGAAACAATCAGCTCTGCAGTATGGAGGCTTTCTGACCAGCCTCCAGCTCAGCATGAATTTGTCAGAAGTTTATAATTCTCCTACAAAATGTCCCAGGATTTTCCACATTACTCCTCTCTGCATGGAGAAAGGTATGCAACACCAGTCCTTATTTACTCTTCCTACCAATGATGTGCAAGTCCAGGATACCTCCAGATCTGAGGATGAAAACCTGGATTTTGAGACTCTTTCCCCACTTCAGCAGCCTGCTTATGCCATCCCAAGGCTGTGCCTCCATGCTGCTCCCAGTCACCGAAGGTTTCTCTGCTTTCTCTGAGCTCAAGGCTGGGCAGCCAGGGCTGCACTTTTCATCAAGGTCAGAGGAAGCACTGACCATGCTGGACAGTGAACACCTGTGGTGGGTGGACACACCTGGAAGTTTTCACACCCCTACAGTTCCAAAAAGCCAGGTAATACAATTCATAAAAAGCCAGGAGGTCCAGAGACAAAGCTGTGTTGAACCAGACACATTGCCTCTGACTTTCCTGTTCCCAGATTTAGGTAGCACACCATTGATACTCCCATTTTTCCACGCAGAAGTCCATATTCACAACATCTCAAAGGAAAAAACTTATCCCTACCAGTCAACTTCAGGAAATCAAGATGTGCTTTGCTCCCCATCTTCTAAGGCTCTTCACCTCTCTTCCCTACCTCTGCCCCTCATTTACTCACCATGAGCATCAGCTGCTTGGTGCAACTCATAGAGGAAACCTCAGCAGCATCTCTCACCTGAAGGAGGTCTGAAGAGCAGGGTGAGGAGAGGAAGAGGAATCAGGTTACCAAAAAAACTCTCTTTTGTTTTCCAAACTGTAGTATGGGAAAATAAATCAATATTGAGTTGAAAATAAAAAGGTTTTATTTGAAACATTCTCTCTGACTCGGGAAGGCTTATTTTCTACAACTAAGTTCTACATCTTTCTATACTTTTAAGGGAATATGTAACTAATAAGGTTTTTTAAGTAAACTTTGTAAAAGACATTCTAATATCAGCAAATTGTAATTTCAAAGCTAGCTGTTGACTTGAGCATGTATCCAAGATTATTTCTGTTTCTCAACATAATAGTGTTGGGTTAGTGCATTAAGATAAAATGTGCTGGTTTGTTACTGAAAGGGTATTTCCCCCTAGAAATGTGTATTTCTTTTATCTTTATAGAGCTATATTAAGAGAGAGAAAAAAATGGGCAAATATCTCTTAGTATGCACTTCAGCTTTAACTGCAGCCCAATTAACTAATTTTATTTGTATGCATTAATTTTGTTGTTTCAAATGTTATTTGTTATTTAATAAATATATATAAATGTAGAATCCATGTGCTAACTGAATTATACATAACGTCTTTCCCATCCTGGAAAAAAAAAATCTGGAGTGCCCAGGAGAGAGGGAAGGAAAGGAAGGACTGGGAGAGGGTGATGGCAATAGCTTTTCTGGGAAAATGGAGTGGCAAAAACACCTCAGGAGGCTGGACAGAAGAGGAGGAACAATGGAGAAATGGGACAGACTGCATGGAAGGTCATACTGCTGTTGATACTTTTAAAGGCTGGAAGAAGTGAGGGAAAAAGGAAAAAGTAAACACAACTGCTTCCCAATGATACCACCATGGAATGTCCCCTTGCTCAAAAAGGATGGCAGTAGCAAACCCAGCACTGAGACAAGTCATCCAAAGAGGTTGTAGAGTCTCAGTCCTTGGAGACAGTCAAAATATCTCCAAAATATTTTGAAAAGATCTTGCATAGGGGCCATATCTCAGGCGGGGCATAGATGACCTTGCTCCAGCAACACTTCGCCTTCATCTCCAAGAGAACTGGGCACAGAGGAGCTTCCCTGTGCCTGCATTTCTCCTGGAAGGAAGCCCAGAGGAATTGCAACGTGCATATTCAATCTCCAGCCTGGGCCAGCAGACGAGAAGGTAAAATTCACTGACAAGTGTCGTCACGGCTGGTGATCCCGCTTCACTTATGTTTCCTGGATGCTGCACCAGCACTGAAAGAGCTGCGAACACAGGTGCTTCATGTCAGCCACGCTTAAGCCACCTGACAAACTACCTCCTTCTCCTGAGGGACAGGCCCCCATGGCTAGCACACCCAATCTTCTAGTCAATATTTCATCATTACCTTTAAAATATACCTTCCGGTTCAGAATAATAAATGGAACAGGCTTTCAAAAGAGAAGTTGCTGCAGGAAAGAATTGCTCATATATTATTGTATCATATATTATTGCATCATATATTATTGCATACAAGTATTTGAGCCCCTCTAAGGCAGAAATAATACTACAGGCAGTACAGAAAAATCTTTGAATGTATTTATACTTTCATGTACTATAAGTCTTTGTTTAAAAAGTGAAGTGTTTTTACCTGGGAGATTAAGATCTGGGAAAAAAAAAAAAAAAAAAAAAAAAAAAAAAAAAAAGCCATTTATCCTTTAGTATGTGGGGTTTAATTTAATTTTTAAACCATACCAAATTGAATTATACGTACTTTTATTTTTTTAATATTAACATAGTCTCAAATGTAATAAAAACATTAAAGAGAGTATGGCATTGTAAGAGGAAGACTTTTTCAGTGCAGAAAAGTAAAAAACACAGGAAGGTAGTACCCACCCCATGAAAGGCTAAAGGCTTGTCACTTGAGGAATTTTTATTGTTTATACACACATGTATTCCTTTGGCTAGTGCAGTACACCTAAAGGGTATTCTTACTTCCTCTCTCTGTGCTCAAGGTCTAATAATACAAATAGGATTAGAGATAAATGCCATTTTTATGCTTGTTTTTCATCCCTAGCAAGTCTATAACGTGATCTCTAGATAAAGTTTCAGGGCTAAAATTAATTCACACACTCTGTAGTAAGTCTAGACGGGCTGCAGAAGTAGTTATGTTGAAATGTCATCTAATTTCAGAAAATAAATTCCAGACCTATCCATACCCCATACCAATAGCCTGCATCCCATCTTTTTCCCTTAAGGGGGAAATCTCAGAATTCAACTGTGAAATATGCTTAGGCTGGAGTGGGCTTGAAAGGCAGCTTTAGACCACACATCACTGTTTCTAGAGGATGCCTGGAGCGGAGGGAGAGAGGGGGACACACACCTTGCCTGCAAAGGATGGGTCACCCTGGCTCTTTGTACTTTGCTCCTTGCATTTACACAGGACTCTCCACACGGATGGGAATAAATTGGTGCTTTTTAACACTGGAATGACATCTGCTGCAGTCTCACAGGGCACCAACAAGCAGGCCTGACACCAGCGTTTCATTACTGCCATCAGAATTACAGTGAGTGACAGCCAGAAAATTGTTAAGTAGTTCCGCAGGATTGGGGCAGAGCTCTGATTAATATTTAAGCACCCACGTTTGCAGAAGCAACATTTTTGTTTGCTTTAAAAATACTTCTCATTACAGTGTAATCCAGCATTCATAAGGCAAAATATAGCCATGTGGCTTTTATGAATAATCCTATCCTTTGTTTTCTTGAGACAAGTTCCATAACCATATGGCAGTATCTCAGTAATTCACACTGTAATTGAACTGGAACTGCTGGATTAAGACAATCTTCCATCATCAATGACTACCTGCAGAACCAATTTACTTCAGAACCTTCCTCAAAAATGAAATACTGTGGAAATTGACAATTTTCTGATTGCTACTATTGGCTGCAGGTTACTGGAATGGCAGGAGACTGAGCTGCGTCTGTGAGTTTCTTCTGTTTCTGGCTCTTACTGCCATAAAACACCTCAACCATGAAGAAAAAAAATAGCTCTCATAACCTTGAGTTAGATCTCTGTCTGCAACAACAACAACAACAGCAAAAGTCTGAGGTGAAGGTATGGAAAGATATTGAAGTAAAGCTATTTTCATAGTTTAGGTGGGAGTTCCTGGAATTCAAATAAACCAAACTCCTCTCAAAATAGTAAATGGTCTGAACCCAAATGTGGAAAATACTAGACCTGAAGTAAAGTTCTGGAAAAAAATACACGAGATGAGACTGTAGCACCCCTTAAAATGAGCAGGGCTCTTCCTCAATGGTACCTGTGCAGTAAATCTCTTACACGGTCGACTGTTTGAAACCCTGGGAGCCTTTGCTGGTGGGCCACAGGAATTACAGGAACTGACCTTCAAGAAGAATCACAATGACAAATTTTCACCATCAGTGCCAAGATGGTTGCATTTCTATCGCTGTCCAAAACATAGAAAGCAATGAAACTTCAATTTGGTATTGAGATTAGCTATGTTAGGGATAAAATGCTGGAAATTAAAATGCAGTGAAATCTATTGGACACACCAGTGCCAAGCCAGGTCAGTGTCAGATGAGAACTGTGCGCATCTAAGAACAAAATTTTATGTGTGTTGCAAGCTCAAATCTTTATTTTGTCATTGGAAATGGATTTAGGGTTCAGTGACCAAAGTAAACTGGAATGGGGTTAACACATGAAACTCCAACAGCTTCTTATGAGCAAGAACTTTCAATTTCTGATGTGGGTCTGCAAGGACTATACATTAATTATCAAAAATGAATGGAATCACATATGCATGTTCTGAAGAACGACTGTGCAGATGATATGTGGGAACAGACTTGGTGTAAAACCCCACATCTTCTTGTGCATCAGTAGGAGGGTGTTCATTTACATCAGCTGAATTTCAGACTGAGTGTTCAGAGTAATTTTTCAGAAGGGCTTGAAATATGAGCCTTCTTAATAAAAGGGTGGATTTACTTATGATGATAGTTTATATCTGCTTTACCTTCTTGCTACTAGTAAATCTGTCAAATGAGTGTTCAAGGTACTCTCTAAATTCACCGCTCCAGGAACCTAACGATGATTTCATGTATCTTAAAGCACCGTGCATTACTACTAAAGTGGTAGATGAAGCTATAAACAAAATTCAAATCATTTTGAAAATACCATTATTTATCTTAAAGCTGTCACTAGCACAGGAGAGATTGTTTCTACTCAACCACACATAGCATCATGCTAAGTTTTTATAATAAAAGAGTTAAATGGCTACCAGTGAGCGTAAACCAGAATACTGTGGATCAGTTCTTAACAGAAATAGAAAGCAGAGTGAGTTTTGTACTTGGAAATATTCCATGAATGAGTCCAACATAGTAATTTCATTTGATAAAGGAGATGTCAGTCTGTAATTCATAAGGCACTTCAGTTCTGTGAGCATTAAAAACTGAGCCAGTTTAAAAGATTGCATATATTAAGGTCCTGGTCCCTTAGTCAGGCAAAATAAAATATTTTGCCTATGTCAAAGAAATCTTTGCTGTAAGGCTTCAAGATTGTATTGTAAGGGAGAAATATTGCCCTCTCTTCAGGCAGTAAAAGCCTGTTTCAGTGAGCCAGTATGCTTCTGAAGTATGAACATGACAGGATTTCTGAGCAAGGAGTAAGCAAAGCCATTTTGGAGACACATCTGCACACTGACAGGAGTCTGAGAAGGGGAGTGTTCCCAGTCACAATGCACTTTAAAGAAACCCTCCCTTTAACTGCAAGACTGCTTTGCAAAAGTACCCCTTTCAAACCTTGTTTTGAAAGGTGTGTTCACATATCACTAACAGCATTGGTTGCTGCTTTCATCGACCCTTGAAATGTAATCACTCAAAACTATAATGGAGGAGAATGGATTTGCCTGAGGGGAGATGATTTGCACACCAGGGCCGCCTGTCAACACCCCAAAGCAGCATGAGCTTAATCCCTTCAGAAGCAGCTGCGATGTGGCCTCTTGGAAAACCATTGAGTGGCCAAAGGATGTAACTACCAAATCTAAACAGAGCACATGAGCACAAATGCTTTTGCCTTCATCCACAGAGAAGTTAGGAGGCAGTCACTCAAAGCAAACCAAAGGTACTGCTCTACCTGACTCCTTTCCAATCACATAAGATTGCACAAAAAGAGTTTACAGGCTATGTTTTGTTGTGTGTAATTGTGAAACTGTCTTTAAGGAACCTACAAAATATTACTCACAAGTTCCAGCTTCCTAGAAAAAGCTAGGTCTTCCTTATCCCAGAGAGGTTTCACATCACAGAAAATGCTTCTTGCTCCACTCCCTGTGCCACCTAACTGAGCTGGTACGAAGCCAATGCAGGGTGCTACTGAACTGAGAGATACCTTTTTCACGTTCAGTTCAGAAAACAATACAGTGAGAGGGATCATTCCATTGAAAAATAAATTTCTGATGCCCCCAGAGATAGATATGTATCCAAACCTTGCTTTAAACTCTGTACTGAAGGAAGCTGAGCAGCAGATAATCAAAATACCAATCCACATTAATCCAACAGGGAGGTAAAAGGCAGTGTGCTTACCCAGGACTTTCTGGTCTGACTTCCATGCAGTATCCCAGCCTATCTGAGCAAGAGTCTAGAACTTCCAAGTCTGGGACTGGAGGACAAAATACACCACTTGCCTGAAAAAAAAATATGAGTTGCTTAGGTATTGTGGAATACAGGGAGGTTATCTGCAGTAACATCAGTACTTCTGATGTCTGCGCATTTTAAACCACACCGGTTGAAAAATAACTTAATTGCACCGTCATTTACTGCCAAACTGTCCTGCAAAGCTGAGGAGGCACAGTCAAGCCCTTCTTATTGTAAGATGATCTAAAATACAGAGGATAGTTTACTTCTGTAATTGACCTGAGGAATAACTGTAACACAACAAACATTCCTATGATTAATGGTATTTCGGATAACAGCATATACTGAAAACAGAATATATTGAGAAATATGAGAAACTCTATGTGATTTGTTCCTGTGTTTCTTCATTCAAATGTTAGAGGCAGTTTTAGACAGTTAAGATGACAATGAGGAATGAGACTGCAGAATACCAGCCTCAAGTATGTCGCAGTCTTAGCGGAGAATGCAAAATCTGGGCGTGAAGGAAAAAAAGCTCCAGTCTTAGCTAAAATACAACTACTTTCTTTCCATCACAAATTTTGAAAACTCTAAAGGATTTCCCCCCTCTGCTCCCTAGAGTGGCCTACTCCAGGTAATTGTTCAGACTGAAATTAAGCTCTAGTAGGGAAAACCCTACAAGATATTAAAAGCTCCTGACATCATTGTATTGTTTTTAAAACTTTTCCTCCATCACTTAGCTATGACATATCAAGACTACTGTGCTCTGGTTTTCTCCACAACTTTTCAGTAAATCACTCCTGTTCCACAAGAGGTACTTAGCAGGATAAAAACTGACTCAATCTCTTACATAAACCCTTTATTTTTAGTGATTTTCCAAAGCCATTGATTGCAGTGTTTTATTTATCACTGAAACTGAATGTGTTTCTATCCCCAAAAGGTTTAAATGAAAGGGATAATAAATAAGAATAATGCTCCTGATTTTATATAAAAGTCATGACTTAAAAGGATCACAACACAATTTGTTGTTTAGTAGGTATTACAGATTTAAACAGTGGAAATCTTTCCTTGGGGCTTAAATTGGCTCCATATCAAGACACACACACAGATTCTCTCCTCCCCAATGCCTCAGAAATCTCTCAGGTTAAATGCAGAAGCTCAATTACCCCAGTTGCTGTAGCTTCCCAGCTTAAAGGAGGGAGATGGAAGTGGCACTGTTCAAGCAGTACAGTGCCATAAATCACAGATGCCAGCTCTCTGGGAAAAGGGCACACAGAAATTGATAAAATACATATATCCAAAAAAAAAGGGCACACAGAAATTGATAAAATACATATATCCAAAACCAAACTGTTTTGAAAGAGCTGCTATCAGGCTGTAAAACCAAGCAGACAAAATAGCCCAGGACTGAACTGGGAGTGCTTGCACATCATCACAGTGGGCTTCATCAGCTCACTGCTCTGCACCCACCCACACTGCTCAGAGGTCTCTGCCCACTCCTCCCAGCTCGAGGCTTCCCCCAGGCAGCTCATGCCTGCCTGCACCTCCTGATGTGCAGGATTATTGCAAGAGCAGCACTGCACAGCCAGAGCTACCTGCCTTCTTTACATGGGCTCTGCTTGAACTGACTTGGCAGCTCCTTCACTTTGGTTCATGACCAGCACAAGGCTCAGCCCAGCAGGCATGAAAAAGCAGCTATATGGAGTGGCCTGCCCCCTCAGATCAGCTGTCCTTCATTCCTCACATCTTATGCTTGTATCCTCTTCCCACATAACCTCCTGCTGACAAAATACCTGTTTGCTTTATATCCCTCTGGCCAACAATTTTCCTAGAGCACCCTGATGAGAAAACCCTGGTATGCTAACTCCTCCACATCTTCCTCTGCGAGGACCCAGTTAATGGATTTCACTTTGGGGTAGAACACCTGATAGATGGCCAAGTCTGAGAGCAGGACACCTTTGTCCCTATAATTATCTTCCTCTGTACCAGGCAAAGAACAGCTCTATCCCACACCCATATAGGAGGAAAGCCTCACAACTCTATTCAAACTTCCAGAATCAAAGAACAGCTGAGTGTAGTATCCACTTTGTGTTCCTCTTGCACTTATAGCAGTTGTTTGCATCTTTTCACCTCATATCTAGAATTTCAAATGCTTTTTCCCAGTGTTTACTGTATCATTCCTCATAACAAGTAAATAATAGAAATGGGGAAATATTGTTCTGAAAAGAGATTTTTTTTTCCCCCCTTCTAAGAAAAACTGTAATATTGAAACGAGTTTGTATTGTACAGAATGTGACCGGTCATTTCATTACAGAAATTATCACATTACATTCATTAACCACAGGACAATGGTGCTTCAAGGTTAGTGCCCAAGGTCTGGAAGTTTAGAATTTAGGTGACAGCAATTGCATGAGCCATAAGAAAGACCACACTCAGTTAAGCACTGTTTAATATGCTGCCTACATCTGCATGGCAACAATGAGGGCATTATGTCCAAATCCTGTGATAACATCCACATCTGAAACTGAAATCCTACATTTAAGTGATAAGATGGTGATGAAAGCCATAGACTGTGTGACAAAGCAGCATCTGCAATCTCAGTCCTAAACTCTGAGCTGATGGGACACAGACCTGAATGCTAAAGGAACAAGGAGAATATCTATCACTTTTATATCCTATATTCATGACACAGAGGAAAGATACTACATCTGAACAAATAATACAGAATGATCCTGGTCTCTGAATGCTTTGTGATTGAAAAGAGTGGGCATAATAGATCCACAGAGCTGTAGGCCACAAAAAGCAGTAACTAATTGACCCAGTATGCCTCTCTGTATTTTAAAATTATTAATGCTCATCTGCCTAGTCTTGTACTGGAACTAGTATCTTATACTTGAAGTACACACTCCAAAGAGGTGATAGGAATGTCAGAAGGATGGGGAAGAAATTTGTGGGGGTTTTGTTGTGCTGTTACCAGAGCTCCTAGTTCAAAATCTGTGCTTTATTTGCTGTCTCCACTGGTGTAATTTTAGCTTCCAGCTATAAGATCATGTCACACACTTGTCTAGACCTCATTACTCTCTCTCCTTGAAAGAACTTCTCCACTGTAAACCTGTCACCTCTTGATTCTCATTGCTGATAAAATATACTGAGATACTTAAGTCTTGTTTCAACACCAGATCCCCAAGCCTTCAAAAAACATTTACTCTCACTTCATTTATATTTCAAAAAATCCTTTTGAAACAGCAGACACTGGAAGACTCTGTAACAATCTCACTGTGGCCACCCATGGGTCACAGACTATTAACTAATAGCTTACTTATAGTTGAGTTACTAATATTAACACACTTGTCACAAACTAATAACTAATCAGTAAAGCAGCCATAAGTATTAGCTATGTTTCACCTATATTTCTCCCTTCCTGAAGTACAACAAAGTCCTGTTTCCTGTATATTATCCATCTCTCTCCTTCCTCACCTCCTTTGAGAGAGATTCTAATTTTTGCATTCCAGTGGTTCCTTGAGACCATTATTCCACTCCACCAAAGCCTGTTTATACCTTTAACAATAACTTACTAAAACTGAGTCCCAGCTTCCAACAGTGTTAAGACACTACAAATTTGACACTTATTTCACCTATGTTTAAAGTTCATTTGCCACTTCCACTTCTATCTTTCACTTCTTTCTATAAGAGAAAAAAACTTTGTTCTTCATCAGCCAGTTGTATTACTCCAGAGTTTCATTCATATCCGTGAAAAATAAGAGGTGCTAGGAAAGCTCACAACCTACTCTGATCATTTTTAAGAGTGGTTTTCTTCTAGATCTCAAATTTCAACTCATTTTCCTCAATATTAGTCTGAAAAAGTACCTCTTTTATGTCACAAGCTGAGATGTTCTGCATGACAACAATAATTACTGTGTGTAATAAAGCACTTAATAATCTCTATTAGGATGTCTACTGAGACTCATTATGTCTCAAAGTCTTAGCTCTCAGAGTAGTATTTTGCAGCTCTGTAAATCCTGATGTTGATATCAGCAATAGCCACTGGTCATGGATAGAGAATACAACTGAAACTAAGAGGAAGCTAAGTGAATATGGCAAAACAGCTCACTGGGGCAATATTTTCACATTAATCTGTGGATGACAAAAATAAGAGTGATCTTTGGTTCTTCCCTTTTAGTGACATGCATCAGAATTAGTCACATATCTGGATTTGGAATGTTGGTCTGAATGACCAACAAAGAATTTAGAAAATACTATGACATTTCTAAGTTGACTTCTCCTATTGAGGAGTGAATATTCCTGTTAATGATCTTCTAAACACACGGTCTGAAACCCCTCAAATCAGCAAAATTAAAGTTGCAGCATTCTCATGGTTTACAACATTTCCAATGTCCAGCTCTTCCCCCTCTTTTCAAACTGAATGCCACTTCCATTCTGTTGGTTTAGGATTTGGCTGGGGGGTTTTGTTTGGTTTGTTGGTTTGTTTTGGTTTGTTTGTGAAAGTCATCTGTAGCAAACAGTTCTTTTCAAGAATCTCCCTCAGGAGCCTAAAAACTGAAACTGGCACACTCCATGCAACAGAGGGAAGCAAAGACATAAGATCAATGAGTAGAGAAACTTTGGAGAAGCAGCTGATCCCACTCAAGCCCTAAAAGCTCCTTCCCATTTTCTCCTGACTTTGCTAATCAGGACAAAGCAATTCAGATGTAAGAGCTCATTTATAATGTCATCCTTCAGGTCAGTCTCAGACAAACAGTGCAAAGCAAAAGCACTTTGGTGTTCAATGAATCATGTTGTGGGTTTTGAATATGGAATGTGAATGAGCTTGCTGCTGAGGGAGAGCAATGGGCAGGAGCCCAAAGTGTCAACAAATGGAGAAGTAGGTGTGAAAAATGAGGTTGTTTGTGAGCCTGGTGAATGGAGAATGGTCGGTCAGAAGGATGAGAATGAACAAAAGTGAGAGATCACTTGGCTAAAAAGTGGCAGTGTTTTCTACAAAATGCCAAGGTGAGTATCTGAAGATCATTCTACTGTCTCTTCTCCCCAACAATCACAAACTAGGTGGGCTTTAAATCATTAAGTTGCAAAAAATTGCATTGAAAGCAGATATTACTAAGAAGGGAAGATGCAACTGCCACCACTTTGGGCTATCCAGGGTGAAACACTCCAATGGGCAGATATCTCAAGGGCTTGGACTCTCAGCAGTTTCTGAAAACAGGATCCATTTAACGTGTCCCAGTTAGAGGACCAAAACAATGAGGCTTTGTTGTTGCTGACAGAAACAGTCAGGGATAAAGGAATAAATGTGAACAAAGCAAGCCCCTTGTTTCTGCAAAGATATCTATTTTTAGGTACAGAATTCTACATAGCTGCATACACAGCCACAGGTTTCAGCATGAGCAAATGTGCACAAACAGGTCTGATCCTGAAAGAATTTCCCCTTAATTTCACTAACAGCAGAAATGAATGCTAAAGGCTAATTCTCTGCCCTGAATTCTTCCAATTCTCTGAGCAGCTGCAATAATTTGACCTGTGAAGTACAGAGGTGAGAAATGATATCATCATTCAGCCCCAAGGATTTTGTGAACTCATCTGACTCAGAAAAAAACAAAAATATAAATATTTTCCAAGCTCTGACCATACAGCTGATCCTCATAATGCTGTCAAAATGCAGAAGACTTGAGAGACAGCAGTTGAACGGTCATAAAATCAATACACAGAAAGTCATCTCACAGAAAAGCCAATAGGAGAATACCTGTCCTTGGTTTCAGAACAGGGGAGAAAGGTGCACATCCCTGATGGTTTCTAGTGGCAGCTTCTCTGTTGCTTTGAAAGGCTAAAGGGGCGTCTTAGATTTTACACATCCAGCTTACTTTTACAGTCAGTCCCATTGGCAGACACCATTATAAGATCAGTTCTTTAACCCAGAGGTGAGCACTATTTCTCCTGGACAAATTACAAGCAAGGAATTACAGAGGTGCTATCTGATCCTTGAGCTTTCTGGATGGACCATAAACAGGTCTCCTCTGTGCAGACTACAAAAGGGGCAGAGCTTGGGAGCCTGTGGCTAAAACAGACACTGCAGCTCCCGCTGGCAGGGTGAAACCACACAGGGTGCAAACACAGCCCAAGTAAACCCTGTAGCACAGCCATGCTTAGGAGAAGCACAGTATTCATTCACTTCCACCCCACACCTGTGGATGCTTTCAGTACTCTACCCAAATCCTTCCAAGGATAAAGTACAATTGCATAGCACATCTCCAGCAGACAGTCTCTGTTGTGGGAAGTGTCACTGAATGGATGACCATCATTTAGTTTACAGGAGGTTTTCCATCTGGACCTGGACTGTTCTGCATGGTAGTCAAAACTGCATGGGTAGGATGTCACAGCTCACTCAGGACGGGGCATGCTTTGCATAAATTCTCATCTGGCTGAACAAAAACACCAGCCCACATGTCAGGGATCTCTTATCTTTTATTCTGTAGTCGCTGTAATTCTAGGAACTAGCCCACTACATAATGAGAGAAGTGTTGGCTAACAAGCTCTCAACTTTTACAGCACCCTTTAACATGCTCCCAATCCTTACAAGCAAAATCCTTACTGAAGCAAACTTCAGTACAGAGTACAGGGTAAGAATATGATAGCTGCACTTTGCCAAGACAAAGCAAGGGAGGGGAGAAATAAAGACAGAAAAGGGAGAAAGAGAAGAAGAAAGATCACCAGTCCTTAGATCCCACGTTGGTCCTGCCACCATGGATAATCCAAATCTGGGGTCAAAAGAGAGAGAGAAAGAGAGAAAAGGACCGATCCACTTCATTTTCTAGTAAATCTGGTGCACACCTCTTATCTAAAGTAGGTTTTTCACACCATTCACATGACATTATTTGTGCATGCACAGACAGCCCTTTAGAGCCCTCCAGGAAGTGAGTCGGGCTGAGGGGGAGTCAGTGCAGGCACAACAGCAGAAGCCTCAAGGCAGAAAAAGAAGCTGGCTGAGAACAGTGCTGCTCCATCTCCACAGGACCCTCCCTTCCTCTAACAACTTTCCTCTCACAACAGTCAGAATGCTTGAGAATAAAACATGCTTATCTGCTTATGCCCAGTCCTCCACACAAGATTACCCTGGAAATGATGTATTTTCTTCTTGCATGAGGTGGCAACAATAAGCGTAGAAAAATGGACTGCCACACTGCAGGTGAAGGGGAAAAAATTGAAGACCCACAGTAAGGATAGAGAAAGAAATGATAACAACTTGCTGTAGTGTAAGAAATCCCAGCCATTCGGTTTAGGTTACAAGCATATGTAACCATTTGTGTACATAATGCATTAACTGCAGTGCCTTTTTCCTAGCAACCTCCCTGTCTCCAAACTCTACAGTCTAATTTCTTCTGCCTGTTAAGACCCCAGCATAATCCCACAGAACATTTTGCATATTTTCAGGTCCCAGCTACAAGTAATACAACTAACCTGGGCATATCCATTATTCCTCTGCAGTGTTTCCAGAGTTCTTGAGGGCTTATGGGCTATAAGTGTGAAAAGCTCTAGTAGCACTTGTACTTTGGAGAAGCTTGAGGAAAAAAAATCCAAGTGTTGTAGCTAAAGAGGAAGGTTCCATTAACCAAGAGAACCACAGAAATGCTCAGGAGTCTCACTTGCATTCAGCTGGCAGTGGAAACTACCCTGGTTGCTCTGTGTCATGGTTTAGAAATGGTACTCCCCAATTTAGTACTCCCACTGAGACCCTACAAACTATATACCCTTCACTCACTCGCTCCTCCTCCCTCTTCCTCTTCCCCTGTGGCAGGATGGAGAGGAGAACTGGAGCCACAAAAGGTAAAAATTTTGGGTTGAGAAAAGAACAGTTTACTGGAAACTGCAATGACATATGAAAACGAACAACAACAGCAATAATATTAATAACAAAGGTGTGCAAGAAACAAAGGATTTGCACAGAAGTTCTCACCCCTGACAATACCCAGCCTCTCCCTCCACCATGCTACACCAACCCAGAAGGGACCCTTTTCCCCATCCCTGGAAAATGACCTGAGGTGGTACAAAACAACCTCCAGGTACCAGCCATAGCCCCTCCTGGCCACTGCAAAAATTAATCCTGTCCTCCCAAACCAGGACACTCTGCTAAATGCATAATGAGGTCAGGAGTATCTAGTTGTGCTTGCTTCCCTCAAATATTTAGTCAAAGGAATAGAAGCAAAAGCAATCATCTTAAGAGTGCAGTAACAACAAATGCATTTTTTTGTTTAAAAAAAAGAATTGATTAGGAAAAAGAAAGCACATCCATAGGATCTCTCAATAGAGATTCATATGATCCACATGAATCACTACTGATCCACAGTTCACCACACTTTTGCCTTTGAGATACCTCTGAATAATTTCCTTCTGAGCAAAAAAGGATGGTTGAAAATACAGTGGGATACTCACTCACAAGCAATATCTGATCTACAGTAATGTTCATCCAGCTTTGTTATGAAGCATTCCTCCAGATTTTCACATGCATATATTACATCAGTGTATTATATAGATCAATTTGCACAGGACATTCATAAGAAATTGTTTCCAAGATGAAAGTGACCAGGGGATGCTCTTTTAACATTGGAATACAGCCATCCAGTAATTTGGAGTCACCTCCTATGAGGAGGTGCATCCATCCATATGTGTGCATGCATGAAAGGGTAAAAGAGCGGAGACAGAACACTCCTCGCAAAACTGAAAAGCTCCATATTGAGGTGAGATGCATTGAAGAGTAAAATCTCCGACCTTCTGTGGTCTCTGAGCAACCAGGTGTAGTGGGAGGTGTCCCTGTCCATAGCAGGTGGTTGGAACAGGATGACCTTAAAGGTCCCTCCCAAACCATTCTGTAAATCTATGATGATTCTGTCATTATTTTAGGTGAAAGGATTTTGCAAGCTTTTCCCTGTGAGTCTTTTATAACCTTACAAAAACTATTCTGTGCTGCTGAGGCTTCTCAAGCAATGCCATGTGAAATTTTTCAATAGATGTATCATTAAAGATAAACACACATGTATATATGCACATGCACATATATAAATGTCTATTTATTCACATGGACATTTATAAAATATGCTTCAGCTTGCACAATTTCTGAATTTACATGCAGATTTTGGATAAACATGAAAGAACATCTAATTGTGGCAGCATTATTATTATTTCACAAATTTTCAAGGAATACATGTTATTAGCAAATTTACCCAATTCTGACACGATGCCTCCATCACACTTCCTGTTTGACTATGACAATAAAGACATACAAGAGGAACAGTTCACTAACACTGATAACTACATTACCAAAGTAAAGGACAAAACCATGTTTGTTTGAAATTTTCACTTTCTTTCACCTTTGAACTTGTCAACTGTTAAATAATTTCCAAAGCAATGAAAGGGTGGTTTTAATTACATTAATATACAGTTTTGTTGTTGATATATTAATATACAATTCGATTTTGAATATATATGCAGTTTTCATATAAGCCATATTCTGAAATGCAGGGTAATATTTTAAACAAATTTTACGCAGTTCATTTTTAATTCAGCCATGTGTTCTCAAGTGATCAAGGTCAGAGACTTCATTTAAAAACAGCACCTGGACATATTTTTTAAAAGGCATTTAAGATAGTTGCTGCACAAGGTTTTCAGGAGGTGCAATATGGAGGGTGGGTAGTGGTGGGTTTTTCTTTCAGGTTTGCACAGGTAGACTATGCTACGTCTCAAAGATGCAGCGTTATAGAACCTTATGGAAGGTGGGAGGGATCATTAGACCATCTGGCCTGATTCTCAGTTTCATCCAAATGTCCTGATGCTACAAGCACGCCTCACTCCTGCAAAAGTCAAAGTATGGGGCACTCATGGAAAAGAAGGTGGAGAGGTATGTATCATTCTCACCTGGCAGCTCTGCAGGGTCTGATCCTGTGTGGCAGACATGTGCAGGTGTCCCCAGCAGCTGAACCTCTCTGCCCATAAAGAGACAGAGCACCAACACCCATCTAACCTTAGAGGGAAATATTTTTGCTGCCCTTAGCATGGTTGATTACCATTGCCAGAAGCATGTGAGCAGGGCATGGTCATCAGGCATCTCAGAGAATGCTCAATGTCAGCAGCGAGCTGCTCCATTCAATTTTACGCCTTCAAAAAATGCCACATGCTCATCAGCAAGGTCAGGAAGCAGTGCTACTCTTAGCTCCCCTGCAGCGTTCAGGTGCCCACACATGCTAACAAAATTAACCCCCCACTCCAAACAGGCCAGCAGAGGAAGCTGAAATCTTAACACTCCCCTCAAAACCTGTTTCTACTGGACTCCTGGCAAGCCAATCCAGCTGCTATGGGGCTAGAGGGTGAACAGGGACCTTGAGAGAGGGGCTACTGCACCAGCAGTTGTCTGCACCCGCCTTTGCTTCAGCTGTAGCACCACATCACTTCAGCCCAGCTCCTTTTGTCCATGCACACTGCCAGCAGGCACAGGATTTCCCGCTTCTGGGAAGAAAGATAAACAAGAGCCCTCCTTGGATGGGCACAGAGGTGCCATGTCAACAGCTGCTGCCTCCGTAAAACCAGTGATCACACGTGTGAATTTGGTCCTGATGGGGTGCCAGCTCTCCACTCTGCACCTCTGCAATGCAGCTTTGGGACTGGGTGCCTGCATGTGGCCAAATGGAATCTGCGTTAATTTAATAGAACACAACTGCTTTGATTTTAAGAAGATCCCTTTCAATAAGTTCCAAGGGAATCTGGCCTTGTTTCAGGTTATGTTTTGCTTATTCTAGCTCTTCCTGGAGAAGGAACTTCTAACTAAGCCATTGTAAATTTGTTTTCTTGCCTAGGTACCTTAGTACTTCAAACCCAGCCGAAGACAATAATAGTTACATTATATATATTTAACAACTGAACTCCACCCAAGCTTTTGTTTTAGTGTGCTACTCAGACCTTACCCATTCCTTGGTCTCTGTGTAGACTTCTCTCATCAGCATTTGAATACACACAGAGAAAAAAGGAAAAGCAAACAAAATAAACGTAATTGGAAACAAGAATGTCAGGGTGTAAGTAGAAGAAAACACTTAATTTTAGATGAGCGCTTGGCTCAGTGTGCTAATCTGCTGTTCAGGAACACTCACTCATGCTGAGAGTGTTTCACTCACTGTTAGCCCTGGTGCTTCAAGCCCCTCTCCTGACAAGGCTTCTGGCTCTGAGCACAGGGGTGGCAGAATGAGGCCTCCATGATTTATCCACCTTCCTTGTAGAGCCACCACAAAAATCTGCACAAGTTGCATTGTTCTCCTTGTGTAGGCATGACTGGAACTGGTCAAAAGTGGTGATACATTGGTGCAATTAAAGTGCTCATCTGCACCTCTGACCAGCTAATTAGGCTGGAGACACATTAATTATGCTGTTGAGCTGAACAGCATCTTGGGAGCTGCTTGCCTGGCACAGACAATTGTCCAGGCTTTCTAACCAGGGCAGAAGTGGATGGAAACACTGGTTTGTTTATTTATTTGTGTGTTTTGATTCCCCTGAATATATCCTAAATTACAGCCTCCATATTTTTGGTTGGGTTGTTTGGGTTGGTTTTGTTTTGTAGTTCTTCTCAAATATAGGTAGGATGGAGAGCTGGGGGTCACAGAGTGAAGGAGACACCTCATTTGTTGAAGTCTAGGGATTCTGGTTTGTCCTGGACACAAAAGACTTGGAGACAAGACAATGATCCAGATGTCTCAGCAGCAAAAGCTGTATATAAAGCTGATGAAAGACTCAAATTAATTTGTATGAGATTGGAGGCTTGATATTTGGGTAACAGATAGTGTCAGAGTGAAAATCACTTAATATAATTTGTGAGCCATGCTGCTGTATTTATTCTACTAATATATTTTTCAGCCGTGCAGGGAACACAACCAACACCCTTCTTCTCAGTAAGGTTTCCTGAAGGATTAATTTGACCCACTGCATTTTGCAGGCAGCCCCTGTCCTGGCAGCCTTCCAACTATAGCTCCACAGCTCTCAGCTTGTGGCAGGTGAGAGAAGCACAGAGAGAAAAAAAAAACAAAATCCAAGTGAGATCCCCAGGCCAGGATAGTGCTGGCAATAATCTAAGCCCAACTCAGGATGCGTGCAAATCAGCCAGTCAGTTCTATGCCTTCCAGTCAGGGCTTCACAAGCTCATTTGCATCCACTCCTCCAGCCTATTTGCTTTGCTCCCCTTCCCCAGTGCCACCAAGAGCCCTGTGCTACGTCTTCAAACACACACAGCACCTAAAACACCAGTGAAACACTACAGCCTTTCTGCTCCTACCCCAAGGTCAACTTGCAGGCTTGCCCACTCGAAGGGGCAGAGGCAATCACTCTAATGTAGCCACAAGGCAAAATGAGGAACCGGCTCTTAGCTCGGTAAATTGTTGTGATATCATCATCAAGCCCAGGGAAGAAAGAAAGCAAAGCAATGGACATCATCAAGGTTAGGAAGGCTGTATTCAGGCATTAAACACACGAAGCAATATACTCACTTCAGCGAAACTTAAAACTGCCACAGATAACAAACAGCAGACAGCAAATCAGTCCTTCAGATACCAGGAGAAACTTCTGAAAAGCAGTCATTAATTTGGCTACTGTGATGAATTCCTCCATAGTGAAAGCAACAACCCACTTCACTGCCTCACTGATTCATTGCCTGGGAGGCCATGAAGAACACTGTGATAATTTAACCTGTCTTCCTGTGTAAGACTTCAGCTACCAGCAATCTTTTATAATGCCTTCAGCTGGTAGGAAAGGGGTGGTTTTGATCAAGCAACATTTTTCATACCTTTGTGTGCAGCTGTTGCCTCGCTCCATTTCTTGTAGGAAGCCTCCTCCCACCTTCCTGCACTGGCAATGGAGAGGAAGACCAGCAGCAGAATCACTACAACTGGCCCTATTTTACTTTCCTTTTGTACTCAGAGAAATAGAGACACATCCCCCCAAAAGATGAGCTCAGCAGAGCAAACCTGCCTGTTACACCAACAGGGAACTGGTTCAGGGGAACTGGTGATGGCTGCCACACTGTGCACGGTGACATATCTAACTCTCACACTGGAGATGCAGCTCTTCATTCCAGCATTGCAGTCTGGGACAGACACAAGTGCAGGGTTCAGGGGAGTCTGCATCTCCTAATGGTTATTCAACCCCTAGGTAAGCATAGTCTTACTTCCTTCCCCTTCCCTTCCTTCCCTTCCTCCCTTTACTTCTTTCTTTCCTTCCTTCCTTCCTTTCCTTCTTTCCTTCTCATACTCTGTCTGAAGCAGTAACTGCTGACACACTGTTTTTGCTCCCCAGATGTGTTTTCACTACTTAGCACTCTTTAAGCTATTCTAGATAGCTCAATGACATACAAAAGGCTTTTACTCACTGAAGCAATGTATCAAGTCTTTGAACAAATCTGCCTTATATGAGACTTACACAACTGAAAATACCAAATGCCCTTATATCGAGCTTTATTCAGGAGTCCTATTTGGTATTACTTGGTTTAAAGACACTGGAAATGTCCACTATGCCTGCCTGTTGATGGCAGAGGGAAAAAAATACATTGCTATTTGAGAATATTTCCATTTGGCTTTGGAATTAACAGCTGTACTGGGTCCTGAAATTTCTTCTTTTGTTAAACTGCTATCTACTGAATATCCATATTTCGTGCCAAATTATAAGTCTCCCTCAGGCCTTTTCTCCCTTAATCACTTTAATTTTTCACTAGTGAAATTGCCTTTTGCACTCTCTCTACCTGTTGTGTTTGGCTAAAATCTCTCCTGGCCTTCAACAAAATTTCCTCTCCTCCACAGACTGTATCTCTCTTACTCTGTCAGCATTCCAAGTAAGTGGCATAACTAAGCCACCTGTATCTAGTTTTGATGTTGGCTACTCTTATTACAGCCTTGAAGAAGGGAAGCTTGTGGGTACAATAATTAATGAATTTCCTGTTTGTTGCTTCAAGTATTAGAACATTACCTCACCTAACCTAATATACACTCCGAGTTCATCCCAGCTAAACCAACCATATCTACTATGCTATCATAAAGGACAGAGCATTGTATGGTTTTGCCTTGCTTTTGATACTAAAACCCAGTCAGACACATCATTACAGGCCTTTCCTTTTGATGATGCACCTCTACAGTTCTGCCAGTTGGTATCTGTCCCCATCTCAGTGAAATTACTCGGTTATTTAAAGTGATGCCATGAAAGCTGAGTTATGACTCTACTAACGAAGAGATTCAGCTTCTGGTGACTGCAAAACTCCACTTGCCTTGGGCTGTATATTGGCAACTAGTGCCACTTAAATTCATCACTCAAGACTAAAATATATGTATAAAATACTAGAAGAGGCTGCATTTCAAAAGAAAATTAATTAAAATAAGAAAATATAAAATCTAATATAAAATCTAATATAAAATATAAAATCTAATTTCCTGTGCTGTCTCACTGTTCACTGCAAGTTTCAATTTGAGTTTTTCTTCTGCTTGAGTCTTTTACTGGGGGTTATCCTCCACACGGTCTTTGTAATGAGAATCAAGTACACACTGCAGCTTTTTCAAATATTTGGGACTAACAGGATCTGTCTCTCTCTTCCCTCTACTCTTCTACTTACACATCATCAAAACAGAAATTTAATTATCTTTTCGATAGGTATCACTGCATTAAATTTGGGTTGCAAGGTCAGTGGAAAGGGACACACACATGCAGAGTATGTGGGGGTATGTCTCATTTCCACAGGAAATCAGGCTTTATAAAATGGAAGATTTATGAGGAAAATAAGCTGAATATTCTATTCAGAATAATACACTGACTTGAAACTTCAGAGACTGGTGAACATAAAAAGTTATCTGTTTCTATTGGTCTTCACTCTCAGTGTTGCAATTCCTCAGAGGTCCTAAGAAGTCAATGGATTTACATTCATTAATACCAGTGGCCCATTAATTCCATATTTGTAAGGAGGTATAGAAGTTAAGGAGGTAAGAGAGCACCTCTAGATCTACACACATGAACACAGACATGAGGGTGCATGAGCACATGTGCACTCAAGCATCACAGAGTACTCATAGGGAAATATCACAGCAGCTCCTGTCCCAAAGGACAGAGATTCGTACTTAAGCCAAGACCATAGTCGTACCAAACTTGGAAAGGTAGAGCTGGCCAGGGAAAGAAGGGGAGTGAAAACCATTTTTCTCCCTCTCTCTCATAAGCTTGCAATAGTGGCTTTCTGATGGACCACTTGAATGTCACCTCCACCCATCTGAAACTTGGCTGAGGATCTCAGTCTTTCTTAATTACTGCGCAACTCTATTAAAGCTCTCAATGGAACCGATGAGTGAATGTCCCAGCCAATTTTCCTGCTTCTATTTTAAAAAAGCGCACACTAATCCATTGAAAATAATTTTTAATAATTTTAATCATAGCATAGTTGTGTCTGAACTATTCTCATTAAAGCAGTGTTTCCACCTATACAAAAGACCAGACTGCAGAGGCTGACCTACAGAAGTACCATGTATTAAAACAGGAGCAAGGAAAAGGGGGTGGTAAAAAACTGAACAGTATTTGAGACATCCTTCTAGGGCAGACACAGCAAGCAAAGAATGCTTGTCCAGACATTCTGATTTACCCAGCACTTTGATTTCACACTTATAAATTAATTATTTGGCAAGGTTTTGACACAGTGGCCCAGCATGTCCTGTATCTATAGAGGCGGGTTAGCCCTTGACAAGAAAAAAAGGGTGAAGTTACATAAAACCCCGTGATATGTGTTCTTGCCTCTGAAACACATCAAGGACTTTAGTTCACAGCCACTGAACACTGCCACTCTGCTTATTTAGCTAGAATATAATTAATGAGTACTGGGGAGGGAGCCTAGGGAAGGCAAGGGACCATGTACAACAGAGTGTAAAACAAGGAGCAGAGATAGTGCTAGAGCTCTAGGAGAGCCATGTAAGACCTGCATGCCTGAGGCTAGACTCAACCTTCCAGTTTCTGGTGCAACTATTCTGAAAATAAGAGACAAGCCTTCATTCAGCTCTTGTTTTAATTAACACATTATGTATGTGCATAAAGACACACATCTTCAAAGTTGGCACTGAGATAGAGAACTACTCTCACTTCAAAGCTGAGGACACTTCAGCTGACATAAGGACTGTTCAGTATTTTTCCTTTGCCTTTTTGTTTTAACACCTGTCAAAGTTTATTTGCCTTGACCAAAAAAAGAAAACCACACCCCAACCATCCAACCATCCTCACTTCTCCCTACCTCCCACAGTAATACAGAAGCCTTTGCTAATGGATATAGTGCAAAGACAGGCCCTGTGGGATAGGCTTTTCATGTCTGCTTTAGGTTACAGCTCACTTGCAATGTCTTTGGAGCAATCAGGGATACTGTAGCTGAAGTAATTTAAATGGATACCAACTGCAAGCAGCTCAAAATACACATTGGGAAGCTGTCAAGCAGCACCCCGAGAGAATCCATGTGTGTGCAGCCAGTCCTGCCCTCCTGCTGCTGCACCAGCCTGCTGGTCTCAAAGCACAGGGAAAATACCTCACTGCAAGGACTGCCACTGCTCCCTCTGCTCTTTCCAGCAACCACCGACCACATCTGCTCACTCCTGGGACTTAAAAAATTTTTTTCTTCTCAGAGGTCCTCTGCTTAGCAAGGTTTAGTCTCCAAAACAGGAAGCCCAATGGCATTCATTTGCAGCATAGCTGAAATTCGGGGGCACCTCTGCTTTCTCCCAACAGAGTTTAAATAGATACAGAACAGATGGCATAAACGTGGCCGGCATGAAGAACAGCTTTACTCTTCTTTTTGTTTTTCTTAGTGTCTGTTTTTGTTTTTTCCAAAACAATTATAGGCAAAAAAAAAATGGTGAGGGAGGAGGGGAAGAATGAGAAATACTTTTTAGAGGCTATGCAAAAGAGAATCTGAGCAGCACATTAACCCTCAGTGCAGCATCAGACACAGTGCCCCGCCACGAGGGAGGTGCCTTTGGGACTTCCCTCACCTGAAGCTGACTGGAAGAGCAGCTCCTCCAGTTTGCAGAGCACCTCATGGCCAGAATAACTTCGCATTTCTGTCAACTTAAAAAGCTGAAGGAATCTTGCAGAACTTTACAGCTTCTTTTAAAGCTTAAAAGTCCTATTTACAACAGAGGAATCCTATGCTCTTCCAGAGAGGCCATATTGGACCATTCCAGCAAGGAGTGTTATCTGAGATATGTACTTATAAGGTCATTGTTTCAAATGAGATTTGTGGTGGGTCACATCCCATCAGCAGGTTCAACACCCATCCCAAGACACCCCCTTCCTCTGGGCTGCTAAGCAAGAACAGCAGGGTAGGACAGAGCCTGGATGATTTAACCAAATTTCCATTTCCTTTAGCAAAACCTGAGTCATTGACCAAATCAAGCATTTAAGAATCTCTTAAGGAGGTGGATAACTCACCCTCAACATTTTTAAATGTCTCCCTATCAAAGGCTGGTTGCTTTATGTCCTTAAAGTTAGGATTGCCACTGCACCTAGGACATATGACAGATCCTCAGAGCCCAAGGCAGCTAACAGCTCCAAATGAGGTATAAGACTCAAGTTTGGTCTCAAAGAAGTGACAGTCACAACTAATGCCACATGCAGTGCTCTGTGTGCTCGACAGCTAGAAAGCCCAGACTCTGCACATTTCAGCAGGCATTTTAAACTTAATAGGCAGCACGTGACATTTCATTAAGATTTCGGTGCTACTGCAGTGTTCAGCTGTTAGGATGTTCGTGAGGCTTTACCCAACAGAAGCACATACACACATTGTGAAACTCAGCAGATCTAATCCAAGCCATGAATATGGATTTTCTTCTTCCTTATCTCCCTCCCTCCCTCATCAAAGGAATTGCAAAATTAATGTCACTGATACACTAAACCAAAAAAAACCCAAAAACCCAACAACCAAACAAAAAAAAGAATGATCAATTCATGTTAATAAATTACCCTATCTTAAAAATCAGATTGTGCAAATAATCTCTAGTCTCCAGGTTGCTTTATCTTGTTCTTCTGTTGCTTTTTTTCAAAAATATTTGGGCTATATTAAAGAAACAATAATCCAAAACACTGATTTAGAAAGGACCTATAATAATAACAGCAGATAATGGGGTATTGCAAATAGTACTTGGGAGCCCTGGAGATGTTCCTGTTTCTGTGAAGATTTTACCAGTTTCATCACTGAAAATGCAGTAGAAATTTGCAGTCAGTCATTCCTTCAAAAGAAGTTTCTCCTTGCAAGTCTGTAGGGAAACAGGATGGCCCAAACAAAGGGCTGAAGAAGAGGAAACAGGAGACAGCACACTCCTAAGGAAGCAGCACAAAGGGAATTTTAGGTTGCTTGTTACAATAGACCAAAGAAAGAACCCCAACCCAAAGATGTCAAGCATCAGCAGTAACAGACAGTATTTATGGTATTAAAAAATATCCTCGTGCACTACTCCTGACATTTCTCTCGATCCCAAGGGTTTGCTGGAGTTGCTGCATGCTTGTTCTGCCCAGATGGCTATCGAAAGACATTCAGTGTTGCAATCCTTTGTTTATCACAAAACTACACTCTTTGCTGGTAACATTTTACAACTCTTATCACACTGTTCAATCCAGCTACAACTGTCCAAATCTTGTCTTCTCTAAACCAGGGGAGGTCAAAAAGAAAGAACACACTATATATCCATTGCAGTTAGCTGGTTTAGCAAATACAACCATTAAGCAGGGATTCTGTTTTATCAACCTGTACGTTTAGCAAATCCCCTCAGCATTTCAGCATAGCAGAAAAGAAGTGATTAGAATTGAATTTATTTCTCCCAAGCTTTTGAAACCAATATTGTTCTGGATTCCTAAGGTGGGTTTTGGTGTGGCTTTGAACTGCAAGGTTGTGGGGTTTTCCACCATAAATTAAGAATCCTCAGCTATGTTGCAATAAGCAATTAAAAAAGGAAGCTACAGAAATACGTTTTTAGACTCAGATGCCTGAAAAGAGCTGCCTTGGGGTATTAAAGAGCCTCTCCTAGTCAATATACTTTCAAATTTCAAAATAAAGCCTTCCCCAAAGCAAAACTTTTTATTTCAAACCTTCCTTAAGAATTGTGCAGACTAGCCAAGCATCAAGAAACAAATACCCGAATGTGAAGTCCACCTCTGTTCAAGAAAGTATTTTATCATCTGTGACTGAATCCCTTTGGCTTCCTCAGATTTAATACTTCAGTGCTTTCTCAGTTAGCATATTTTCTGAATTGTGTCCCCAGTATTTAAATACATTCCCTAAGCATATCTTCAAGAAACATCTGCAACAATTATTGAAAAAAATTAAGTGAGAAATTATTAATTTGCAATTCAATCAGCAAATTTGCCATACTTGGGAAGTGATCTCCCTCTTATGCTCATAGCCAGCTCCATGTGTCTTACCACATGACAGACTGCTTTGACAGTCTTGTAAATTCACCGTTTTTAAATTCTTCAGTGAGATCACACACTTACAATGACACCTGAATTCAAAACATCTTGCAGAAGCTGATTTCCCCTACCCCCCACCCCCAACCCCTCCATCTTGAGGCACATCCAGATTTCTCTCGAGCAGATGCAAATCCCAGTGGTTCAGATCGAGTCAGGGCATGCAGGCACCTATAGGGCAATGCTTCCCAAACTGATGAGTGCAGTGACAACACACACTAATTTTTTCATAAGTCTCAAAATAGGAATGTAAATAACCTTCTGCCTCAGGTTTTTCAGTTCAGGTTGGTTTTTTTTTTACTTAATGTTGAAAACCAAGCCAGAAAGCTACAGACCCCTAATCTAATTCTGCTATTTCTTCTGAATGCAATAACTGTACCAAGTAGCCACTTTTGCTTTCAGCTTTTCAGATCTAATAGATTCATTAAGTCCTGTCTTCAGCTGTTTGGCATTACCAACATTGTCAACTTCATTATTTGTCCTGGGAGACATTCATGCAAAGTTTTTTATTTTAAACAATGTGACTCAACTGCACATACTGAGAATTCAGTGGGGAAAAACTGATTTTGGCTTTTTTATCCCAGCTTTTGCCCACTGAACTCCTGTTCAGCTTCAATCCAATTCCTGAGCTTCAGTGACGATTCAGTATCCTAAAAAATTTCTGTACATCCATCAAGTCTTTCAGTGAGGTACAAAACTACACTTTTGAGATAGCCTGCTTCCCAGCTCAAAGGTGTTGAAGAAAAAGCATGATCTGGAGTTTCAGTGACATTCTTGAGATACAATTTGACAGAAACTACATAAGCAGCCCACTGCAAAACATGCCCAGTAGATGTTTGTGCACATACAGATCTGAATTTCCAGGCTAGTATCTAATCATGTGCTCATTTTCAGGTGTCCTTTCTTTCTCCACCCACTCTTCCCCCTTTTTAACCTGTTAGGCCAAGTCTGTATGTTGCCTTCCAGCTTGCAAGAGTGTTCTATGCAGCTCTGATTCAAAAGAACTCCAGTTTATCTTACAAACTCCTTATAAACTAAAAGCCCAGGCATCTGGTTGTTCCCTTTTGGGTGGCTACTCCAGCCTGGAGGAACAGAGGAATGTATGGTTCCTCACCTGAACTCCAGAAGAGGCATCAGCTGTGGAGCGGAGTTCCATCCAACAGCAGTAGGAGCTGGTTTGCAGGGGACAGCTCAGAGGGAGTAGCAACTCATCCCACAGGAAATCCAGGTAATTGCAACAAAGCTTCACGTTACCAAGCTATCCCAGCACCATGAAGTACCTGACCCTCCTGGGACAGAAAAGCCTGAGGACCTTTTACCAGCCCTCTTGATGAGGGCTCTACATGAGCATTTGCTGTGTGCATGCCTCCCCCCAGCACGGGAATGCATCCCTGTGCTCATATGCACAGATGCTCCATGAATTCCCATTTCATCCCCATGATTATGTGCTCCAGTGTGAAATGGATGAGGAGAGTGAAAACAGATTCATGTACATCTGAAGGGGGAATGTGGGATGCATAGGAAATGTTTTCTTCTGCCTGTGGATCTTAACTAATCCCTTGAATTGACTCTGACATTCAGGAACATGATTAGCACAAAAAATAGAGGATTTAGAACTATAATAAAATATATTGAAGCATAAGAAAATGCTTGAAAAATGCATTTTCCGAACATTCATTAAGCATTAAATCTCACTGATCTTGGAAAGTTAGTATTTTTCATCAGAGATGCCCAGGGCAACTTAAGAAATGTCTTGAAAATTGTTCAACTTGAGGCTGAAGCAAGAAGCTTTGCTTGTTGACACAAGCATGCAAGAGGTAAAGTGACAAAGAGAGAAAGCACAACAAGCCCAGCTGTCAGGCCTAAGAACACTGTACAGCACCAGAAAGGTCACTAACATGTTCTAAATCCACTGCATTTACAGACACTCTTGTCCTACTGAAACTCTTCCTCAAAAACTTTGCCTTCAGGGCCAGCAGATCTTTCAGCAGCCTCCCAGATGCTGCTAGGATTAATGTGCTGCCATGTACCTTCTTCCCTCCCTTCCCCCTCCATCCACCCACAGAAAAGGTCTGGGAAAAACAAATCTCAAGCCATCTTTTCTGTGCAATCGGGATAAGCAGGCATTTCAGCACCAACACTTACTAGAGAGGTGTTCACTCAACACATGAACATCTCCTGCAGCACTCATGCAAGTGTCTCATGCCAGTAGGCCCCATTCCCTGGGGCTAGTTTGGCTGTGGATGGTGGGTACAGATCCATTCTCATGAGTGGGAGGGAGCAACATCCTCTGCTCCCTGGCATTGTTGTGACAAGATTGAGAGAACACAGGCTTGGCAAAATTTACACAACAGACTGGTGCCTGGAGCTTTTGGTTCTGGGACATCTACAGAAGAGTTCAGACCATGTATTGATTGGTTGGTTTTGGTTCAGCCCTGCTGTGAATGTAACAAAATCAGTGTGCAATATCGACCACCCTTACTCCAGAAAATCATGTGCACTATCAAAAAAAGCTGGATGCCCATGGCTCCAGCAATCATGCAGCTGGGAAGGGGAGCTCAAGGCAAGAGGGAATCAGTGTACCAGTCTGCACAATGCAAGCTTAAGTGAAAGCCAGCAATCCCTCATTCCTATAAGCAAAGCATTTACTTAAAGTCTTTAATTTTATTAAAACAAAAGAAGTTTTGTGGCTTAGTAGTCATCAGCTGTAGTTCTGTGTGCCACACTAATTAAAACATTCATGCCCTTTCACTATTTACCACAACCCATACTTTACACATTGCCTTTAAACACCGAGTGATGAATTTCAGCCACTCTCTCATAACATACGGAGCAATCCTGCCAAATTCCCTTCCACACTTCATTTGATGGCAAAATAACAGAGGAACCATAATTCACTTGCTATCATTCTTTTCCTGCTAATGTTTTATTCAGAATGAGTTTCATTAGTAAAGATGAAACTTTGGACTCATGACTGCTCCATGTTTACAAAACATACAGGCTCCTTTACATTGTGGTTAAGCATGAACAATCACTGAACACACTATTTCCTAAAAAAATCCTGCATACCAAAATTGCATATTTTGAATTTTTAAAATTCACTAAACAAAATTTCACAGAGTGAACCCTAAAGTCTGTTTGCCAGCAAAGCACAAGCCAACAATGGAAGTTGGGACCATCCAGGAAAAAAACTGAAACTGGACCCCAACACACACACCTTTCCTATTAAACAAGCAAATAAATACACATTCATACAGAGTAATGTGCTCTAAAAATGCAGGTGCTTGAATAATTACCCACACATTTTAGCATAAGTTTTGGTTTCTCAAACAGTACTGAGTCACAGTAAGCTTCTGTCTTTATTTTTGGTGGAACTGGGCAGTGACTTCTTACTGGACACCAGAGAACAAAAGCTAACCTGGAACCTGATGATTTTGGCACAAGTCCAAATGTGTTTCTCCACAAAGGAAAGATTACAAAGACAAGCTGTTTTTTTAAATAATAATAAAAAAATTAGCAGTATCACTTTTTAATGCCAGGTATTGAACCAAAGAATGGGACAGACTGCACTGCATTTTTAAAGTAGTATGACTATTGACATACTTGAGAAACATTTTAACACTGTACATTACAACAAACTATTTAGTTCATTTCTACACAAGTCAGCAAAAAAGCTAGGTGATCTAACATATATGACAGCTGCAAATTTAAAATTCTAGTCACAGTCTAAAGCCAGAACAAAAACTTTTCCAGAACTCCTATTTATAAAAAGGAATGAACATACACACCATGCGCATACACGCAGGCAAAATCTTGAGGTTTTACTTATTGCTCTTACACAAGGCTGTGAGCAGGCAAATGTCTGGATCAGAAATTAGGTCAAACATGCATTTCAGCAGGCACAAAAGTACAGGAAATTCATATTAACAAAACAATGTACTGTGTTACGTAGTACAGGATGGTATTCTGCTAATATAACACTTAACGTCATTAATTCCGGATAAACTCCAGGTCTGCCTGTTGTATAATGTGTTATGCAGTGTGGTTTTTTAACCTAATTTCTGATTCCTCTTTTATTCTGCACTCTCCATATGGAGATGAAGAGGGCCTTTCTTTGCAATGTCAGAGAATCCTCGGCCTCAAGAGCTTCAGTCGGGCAGCTATGGCTGGAAGGAGGTAACGTTACCACCACTGTGTCGCCAGGACCTGCTCCTTGACTGCCTCGTGGTTTTGTGCATTCACTGATAACTCAGATAAACAAATGCAGAAGCTGGCGCAAAATGCACCAGCACTGCTCTCGGAGCATCTTTCACCTATGCCATAAGCTTCTGGTACACCCAGCAATTGCTACAGGATAAGGCAGTAGAGGGTCAAATCCTGTGTCTGGTCAGTACCCCAAGAGCCTTGTAAAGGCAGGATTTTTTGTGAACTGGCTTTCCTTTCCACAATAAGCAGCGTAGCATGGATGTCAGTAGAAATCTGGCTAGCTACTGGCAACAAGGGACGAGCACATTCACAAGACACGTTTGGGAATACCTGGTGTTCCCTACTGCAACCACATGAAACATGCTGCGGACTGCCGAGAGGTGTCCATGTAATTACAATACTTGCAAGCCAGATTCAAGGCATACTGCACATGGGCCTTGCACAAAAAAGGCATTGAGTGTTTTATCTGAAGACTTTTTTTTTTTTCCTGTGCTATGCATACATATGACAGTAGATAAAAATCAGCACAATGGTTCCTCTCCCTACGTAAGCAAACACACATCATCACAACTAAGCGCCCTATATTCCATTCTTCCATTAATGGAAATCAAGGAAGAAAATGGTGGTTTAGAAACAGGGAGGGAAAGAAATCCAGCATGAAGTCAGAGGTATGTTCCTGACAAAAGTGTGAGCTGAGAATGTTTATTGTGAACCAGCAACTGGGTTTCGTGACAAAACCAGAAAACCAAGAATGACTACAGAACCAGCTTGGGCACTGCATAGTCAAAACTGTGTAATAATATGGCGTTCAGCAACCTCCAAGAATTAGAACAGCAGGTAGACAACAAGAGGACACAGTTCAGGGAGGTTATGCCTTGTACTCACAAAAAGAAGCAGTGCAAATCAACAGATTTTTCTGTCTTATTAAAGGTCTGCCACATGCCCCTTGATCCAATCCCTAAATCTCATCTAAGTTTCAGCAATCAGACTTGCCAAATACCCAAATTCACAGTGGGCTCTATTTTACTTATGAGCAGTACTACTAAAGCTAGTGGGACTGCTTAGAGCAAGGTGCTACTGCAGTGAACATTCAGGAATTTGGCTCTTCCCAAGAAGTGAACTGCAAATGACTGGGGTTTCATGACAGTCACAGAAGACTGTCATGAAAGGGAAGAGGGACACTTACTGTGTTTGTTTTTCAAATCTGTCCTTATGAAATCATCAACACTACTAAGACTGAAACATGTGAAGAGGCTCTGTTACGCTCACCCAGACATTCTGACACCAGGACAGTCACAGCAGTTTAGGAGGGGTGGCCCACTCAGTAAGAGGTTAGGCTGGCCTGCATTCTCCGAGATACATCACTGCCTCTTATTAGATGACTGCATATAACAGTCCTTGGTCTCAGTTTCAATGGTGGAGCTTAGAGCAACACCTCTGTCACAGCACCCATTACTGCACAGTTGCAACTCCTAGGCAAGATGGAGCAAAATAGGTCTAAATTCTTCAAAAACAATTAAGTAAACCTAACCTGCAGAAAGAGAAAATTAAGAGTAATATGTTATCACATCCTTGCAGGAGTCCCAGGACTTCACATGACCCATTTCTTCACTAATTGCTATGAAGGCCAGGTCATCAGTAAGTCTGCAGCCAGACTGGAGGTGGAACAGCATGTCCAATGTTTACCATGCAAAGCCATCCTTCCCATAAAGCCAGTAAGGCAGAACTGTTTTGACTGCACTTTTTAGGTATGCTTTCTAGCCCACTTTGAATCCCTTCTTCAAAGCTCCTTCAAATAAAAGATGCTGGAAGTACCACTTCCCTGTAGTTGAGAGAAAATGGGGAAAAACAGAGGCAAAAAACAGACACCGAGGAAGGAAATAATTGCTTGTAAAATGCTACCTTTTAAAAACTATTGTACAACTCCCTAACTTGGTTTAATTAATGTGCTGTTTAAAACATATAAAATGCTTTACCAGCTACATGATTTCGCTGTTTTAAGAGTCTCCCTCCCTCCCCTCATTAAAAAATAATGCATGTGTGGACTGGTATTGAACAGCTTGTACAGTTGTGCGCCAGTTCTCATTTAATTCTACGTGGAGCAGTTTTGATTTTAATATACTGTGTTTAAAGAAGAGCCCGTACTGTATACATCACAGTATAACCAGCTACATAGAGGTCTTTAATCCCATAACACAATTAAAAAAGATCACTGTGAAGTTGCAGTCCCTTTGATAAATGGTTGAGGTGACACATGCAGTCCTCCTCAGTGCCACTGCCGCCAGACATGGGATGTGGTTTGCTCCGCAGACTGCCGACAGGCCTGATGCCACCCCTCCATGGGCCACAGCCAGGCGGGCACCACTGCCCGGGTGCACAGCGTCCTGCAGTCACTGGGGAAAGCTGCACGGAATTGTCTTGTTCAACACCACCACCGACCCGACCCAACCTGACCCGCGGGGGAGCACAGCCCCCGCCGCCTCAGCCGCAGGAGATCACCGTGAAGCGCTTGGAAATGCACGACATGTTGTGGAGGACGATGCCCAGGAGGAAGACCAGGACGCAGGCCACCAGGATCACAGTGCACACCCCCGACCAGGTGGAGCTTTTCACAGCACCTCTCCGGTCCGGCTCCTCCGCTCCCGCCTCGGCGGGAAGGCCGCCCTGCAGCGGCTGCTGCTCTGTGGGGATCGTCACCACCGTCAGGGACTTCTGCTGGCTGCCGGGCAGGAGACGGCAGCCAATGTCTCCCGGCAGCAGCGCCCGCTCCTTGGAGAGAGGCAAGGGCAGCATGTAGCACCCATTGCTGGGGAGTTTGATGAAGACGGGAGTGTGCTCCGAGGTGTGGGGGATCGCGATGACGGCGATCACCTCGGGGTCATCGGGCAGCTGTGACACAGAGTACCCCGGAGGCAGCTTGGTGATCCCACGGCACCAGGGGCAGCGCAGGTCCTTCTGGCTGGTCCTCATCTGCTGCAGGCACACGGAGCAGCAGGTGTGCTTGCAGTCCAGCAGCTTGGGCCGCCGCCGGGGACTGTAGTAGTTGAAGCAAATCTGGCACTCCAGCAGAGAGTCCTGGGATAAGGTCTCCATGGCGGCCGGTGCAAGGAAGCACAGCAGGCCTTGTGGTGAGCCTCGCCCTGACACCCGGTAGGCCAAGGGGGAGCAGCCTTCCCACCACTTCTCCTCAGGGCAGCACCCGCCTTCCCAATGCTACTTTCCTCAGGGCAGCACCAGGCAGCAGCTATGGAGAGCACAGGAAAAACTCCAGCCTGAAACTTTCAGCACCTGAGACAAACAGAAGAACAGGAAAGAACAGGTTATTCACAGGAGCCTGTGGGAACAGAAGAGTCCAGCCAAATGAGAATGAAAACTAGCACTGACTGTTATCTGGTGGGAGAAACAAATTTGTTATCTTTCACTAGAAAGCATCTTCCCACCACCTTCACCAAACAGCCCAGCGGCAAAACTTCCAGTCAGTCATCAGTACTATCACTAGGTCTCTTATCGGGTTTTTTCCCCCTAATTTTCCCAGCAATCAAACCCCCATCAACCCATCAGTCCACCACTCACAGTTATATTTATGCCCATAACAGAGGTGGCTGTATAGTTCACTAGCCAGGTCCCACAGCAACAATCTCCTATCATACTTTCAGGACTTTTCAGCCCTTCCTGCACCAAAACAATTGTTCTCATTTAATCCTTTAAATCCCTGAGGATTTTTAGCTATTTGGTTCAACTGCTAAGTCAGCATGAAAGGTGAGGGAAAGAAAAAGTATGTTTAAATGGAAGCATTTCCACAGGCTCCTGAACTTGTGCCCGTGCACGAATGAGCAACCAAGCAACTATACTGCAACACCTACACTTGCACATAATGAAAAGGAATGGTATCATTTTCAGTCAAATTAACTGTTTGCTCAGTTACACAAGCAGCTTGTTGAACACGGCCCTCTTAAACATAAACCTTCTCACTAATGAAAACCTCACCCAAGACAAAAGGTTCTGCTTAGACCCAGGACCACTGAACACCACAAAGAACAGAAATAGAACAGAATAATAACAGAAAGAAAGATAATGCATTGAATTAAAAGCAAATTATTACTAATCTTGTTCTAAATCCTTATAAAGGGATTCCCTTTACAATTCCCATTTTACCACTTATTACTTACATCTTTGCCAAGAAGAAGGCATCTGTGTTTACTGCACAGTGCGTAGCTCAGCTTTGTTTGATTTTGGTCACTCCAACACAATTAATATGAAGCAGTGACAGTTTTACAACATTTTACACTTCCTTCCTGTGTTTGAAGAAGTACCAGCCTGAACTTGCTTCCAGAGAATAAAGAAAACCCAAAATATCTGCAGGGTGACCTTTGGTCTTCTCTTACTGCAATATTATTTCCAAACCAGAGTTAACACCCAAAGACCACCGCTTTCAGAGGACTTCTTCCCTTCTATACAATAACTTCTTGCTCTCCTCTCTAGATTATAACAACTAGGTTGCAACATATGAACCAATGGGTGATATCAGAAAAACAAACATTGTAGTTTAAGAAGAGAAGGCAGGCATAGACATGGGATTGGCAACGCAGGACAGTGCTCTGGACCTCACTGTCCTGTACCCTGCTTCTGGCAGTTAGCAGTATTTGAATAGGGAAAACAAAATTCACGTCATCTCTTCAAATGCTGATGACTGGTTTCACCGACACTGGCAGAAATGGCCCTGCTTGCAGATTTTGTAACAGCAGTGGATTTTGGCTCACAAGATGCTTCAACAAACACACAGTGATAATCCTGACTCAGAAGGGAGCAGGAGGCAGTTAAGAAGCTCCCGAAACACGTAAAATGGCTGCAGGGGGAACTGGCACACACTGTCCACCAGCACTTTTGGGACACTTTATCTTAATGTGACACAGAGGCCACTGCTGAGCGAGACCCCCACCATCATGAAGCCCATGGGACACCTGCTCCACACTGGTGCCATGCTACACAAAGGCATCAACAGATACTCCGTGTGCTGGGGAGCTGAACATTGCTGCAGAAGGGGCTACAAATCTGTGTGCAGGCCACACTGAGAGAAAGTGGAAGAAAATGAGAAGAGGTTTTATCTTCCTTATTTCCTTATCCATTACTATCTCCATATCCCTATGGTACAGGCACACAGAAAGGAAGACTATCAAGAAAGGAGCTGACATGATAATAGACTAGCATACAGCTGAAAGAGAAAAATGGAAGAGAGAAAGAGAGATATCCATGATGCTAGGCAATTTCTGGCTGAAAAAAAATATTAAGAGACAACAGCCAGAATAGAAATTAGTTATAGAAACTCAGAAAAGAATCACTGAAGCCACCAGATCCAGTTTTCACCGACAAGCAACCCAGCAGATTTGCATTTTGCACAGAAATATCCACACAAAATCTGCAGTTACAGACCATCCATGTCAAAGCTAAGCTCAGACAGTACAAGACACAACTCTTACCTGCTTTATCTGCCAATCTGTCAAAAAAGCCTCAGGTATAACAATACTGCAGTATTATTACAAGACAAAATCCCAATGCCTAGAAATTCAGAAATTAAGGCTTAGTATAATATCACAGAAGAGACTTAAAGATCATCTGGTTCCAACACCCCTGCTGTGGGCAAGGACACCTCCACCAGACCAGGTTGTCAGAGCTCCATCCAGCCTGGTCTTGAACACTTCCAGGGATGGGGCAGCCACAGCTACTCTGTGCAACCTGTTCAGTACCTCACCACCCTCACAGTGAAGACTTTTTTCCTAATATCTAACCTAAACCTACTCTCACGTGACTACTCTGCCCAAGGACAGAGTGGAAGTACTGCTTCTGCAGATGTAAATCAGTGCATCTGCAAGGTCAGGAATGGGCTTGCCACCTACATGACATAAACTGCTCATACTTTCCCAAAACATCTCAAATCATAATCAGAGGTGTGGATCAGCAGTTATGACCAGTAAGCAGAGAGGTTAGTATGATTCCTTCAGAACATAACTAAAGACAAGTTAAAGAGTAGCCACAGCCATCTAACCCCTTGACCTTTGCTGACATTGCCTTGTTCAAAGGTTGGATGTGCAGCGTCACAGGTGCAATGCAACTTTATTTCCAACCATACAACCCTCTTGCACTCTGTCACAGCTCAGTTTCAGGATAAAAGAAAGTCATGCCATCATCCAGAAGAAGAATCTATTTGAAAAAAATTTGCACTATGTACCTAAGAAGGAAAAATCCATGGGAGCTCTCAGTACTCTTCTACCACTTGACTTTAATAACTATGCCAAAAGGAGCAGGTTTCCTCTTGGACAGGAGACCAAGCTCTTTAGTTTATGCTCAATGCACCCTCACACCAGCTGAAGGTACTGAACTGCCACAGGTGAACAGCTCATTCAAAGCTCACTAAGACTGAACTCTTCTCTGTGCTTCAAGCACAAAGACACAGCACAAAGAGGCAGCCAGGACTGCACCTGAAGGCACAGAAGACATCAGGTATCAGCCAAAACCATTTATGTCATTTGCTCTTGTTACGCAGTGACACCCAAGGTGGGCAAGGGCACTGTTGACAGAAGAAAACAGAGTGGGGAGAAAAAGCAGAAAACACTGCCAGGGATATCCACAGGTCTTCAAAAGACACACATGTGGAATGGGGACTGGGGACTATGACAATGAAACCACACACACAGAAGCAACTGCAGCGACAAGTAGTGACTGCCTGGCACAAACCTGACAGCAACTGCAAGTTCTTCAGGGCTGAGATTATTTGTAACACAAACAGTAACTAACTGGAAATTAAAATCCACAAGATGAAAAACTCATGCATCAGAAAGGTGCAGCAGGAGCAAAGGCAGCAAGAAGAGACAGGCCATGAAAAGAAGCCTCTCTCCCTGCCCTGTACTCTCTTTTTGTTCCATCTGCCCTATATCCACAAGGTTGCCAGTGGCTGGCAAGGAAAGGAATTCACAAGCAGTTACAGAGACCCACAGAGAAACCTGCAAGGCTGATGATCTCTGCAGCAGCCAGGTGGCTGAGAATATGGCACAAAGGTCCTCCTTGCAGATTTGGGCTGCCATCTGCACAAGCCATGAGTTTTTCAAATTGTATGACTCAATACCAATAAAGCTCTGAAGAATAAAGCAAGTAATCTGTTAGTCATGCTATCTGTTCTGCCAGTACCTTACTGAAGACCACAACAATGACCCAAGTTCTCTCAGTTTGAGTGAGCAGGAGGCCAGGAACGCCAAATCAGCTTCCTACTCCTGAAGAAGCAGAAGGGGCATTTGTTGCTCTTACTATTGACACCTTCCCAACACAATGTGGGGAGGTGCTGCGGGAGGTGAACAGATGAAAGTTGCTGTAGCTGCGACAGTGAGAGGAAGAAAGCACAAGTTTGCTCTGCACAAATGCTAGCTACAAACTGGCCAGGTCACAAGAGACAGCTATTTCTGGAACCCAGTGCAAAGGAAGACACTGATCATCCAAGCCCAGAGCTATACATAAATTCAGAGAACAGAGCAATTAATGGCAAATCCTTGCCTAGCAACATAATATTTTTCCTATGTAAGGATAGTCCCTGTGATATTAAGCAATGGAAACCACAGCCTTGAAGGGGTGATGCCTTCACTGAAGGACTCAGAACTACCGTAAGACATATTTCCTAACTTACTAGGTTCCAAAATTATATTAACTTAAAACTCCAAAAATATACTTAGTGATGCCTGTGGAATCCAATACAATTCACAGATGACTAAACATCGTATAACATTTCAAAAGGCTGGCTCTGGGGCATGCTGATGTAGTTAACTGATCACTGAGAGAAAGTCTCAAAAACTATGCACAGACTTACACGTGGATTTAGGCAGTCTACTTGCCATACAGCAAGGTTGTAGCAGAACTTCAGCAAGGCAGTGCATCGACCATACTTCACCTTTACCAAGAAAGGTTCATTATGTAAACTCCCCAAACACATTAACAATTCTTTGGCAGTATTACTGAGTATGTATGATTTATGAAGAAGAAAGAATCATTCATTTCAGGTGCCCTTAGGCTGTAAAGGAGATGGGGCGAGGAGGGAGTGCTGTTCTCAATAGGAGAACTAATTGCAAGAATCATGTGCCCACAGATACGGAAGGAAATGTGTGCTACAGCCGCCTCCAAAAAGATAATTGGAAGCATTTCTGCTACAAAAATTCAGCATCAGTGAACATTTTTCACAAATTCACATTTGGACAAAACACACTCAGGCTTACTGCAAATGTCCAGGATGTACTACCTGACTTCCCCTGAATATCCTTCACTAAATGATCTTACTTGTTTTTAGGCCATTCTGGAGCACTAATTACCATAGTAACTGGGAACAGCACAACGAACAATTAATTTATTCATCACAACACTCTTGTTAAGAGACAAGTATTATCATCATTATATTCTTTCATCATCTAAGAAAAGAAGCGCTGAGAGACAAAGCCATTGGTCCAAGGTCATGCAAGCATCACCCAGACTGCCTCAAAGTTCCAGTACAATTTCATCACTATTTTACTTTTCACCTCACGACCCACAGGGCAAAGGTGACAGATTCTTTTCTGCAAAAAAGCTCAGAAACCTACACATTTGCCCCCACCTCTTTCAGCTGGCAGCATCCCCATGGTATGCCTTTGATATGGAGGGGGGCTTTCATTAAGTACATCGGCTTTTTCACAGATTATGAAAAACACAAGAGCCTGTGCCCCAGAAGCTACCTATCTCCACACTCATAGTTCATCCACCATGCAGATTACAACTGAGAGACTATATGCATTTTGAGGGACATAAAGTTAACAATAAAACAGCAATGTAAATCCATTCTTCTCTCCAGAGTTAGCTGTTCTCCAAGAACCTTCCTGTAAGCCAAGCAGCCTACATCCACCATCCTTTCCATTTCATTATTCACAATTGCACAGAAATATTGCAGAAGAAAAGTATTTTAATTTAGCCAAAGCCTCAGCCAGTGCAAGCTGTCACTGCTCCTTTAGCTTTAGTCCAGCCCTTGCCAAGATGAGCATCTTGGTATACGCAGTCCTGGGTGCATAAAGCCACAAAAAATAAAGCTGAGTGAAACTGTGATATGTGAGTCTGTAATATCCTATGAACCAGCACCAGGGGATCCACGCTGATGGCAAGAGAACCTGCTGTGGATGATCCCAATGATACACTTTGGTCAGAACACCAGTTTGTCCTGCCTCTCAGGCAGCTGAGAAATCAGTGTGGATCACAAAAAAGGAGCCTAGTTGCAAGGTATCATTCCACAGCATTTACCTTAGAAATTGTCACCAGCCAGCCCTAGGAAGAGGAGACAGAGGCAGAAAGGTCACATACAGGAATGTAATGAGATGTAGACATTTATGGGTATGGAGCAAAAACAGATCAGGTGAAAACACCAGCCTTTGGTGTTTAGAGAAAACAGAGAAAGACTCACAAGCTGCTCCATGTTCCATCTCACATCACCAGCTGCGCTGCTCCCTCTTTTTATCTGCAAACTTTGACACGTCCACATTCCCTACCTCCAAAGACCTTATTTTGGTCAAATATGACCAGGATAAGCTGCACTTTGTTCCAACAGCAAACACTACTAATCACCTGCAATGTGCCAGGTCAGCAAACATTTCATCGTGCTGAGGCAGAACAGTACAGCTGTTCTGTATGATATGCTCATCAGACAGTTTCACATGAGGCACTTTACAAGTGAAACACATTATCTGAAATTAAAACATTCCACAGAAATATGCCCATTTCAGACAGGCAGAGACAGAGAGTGGACAGCTTTCCTGCCTCTCAGCAGCCCTCTGTGCAGGTGAACCTAGAGGCCAGGTGGTGGAAGCATGATCTGCTCCTCACCAGCCCAACTGTGATATGTCTGCAAGTTTTTTACAAGGTCAATTGTCAAGCTACAGTTCTCTAAATCTCCTAGTCCCCTTCCATGCTGGAAGAGCACCCCCAGGTGCAGCTCTGCCCTGCTAAAAGGAGTGTGATGGCACTTCTCACCATTTCTGCTGTTCTAAGTTGCCCTTCTCTTCATGAGCAGTGCACTAACAACCTGACTGTGGTCCTAAGACATCACATCTGAAAGTTTTCCAGCACAGGATATAAAAAGGTTCCTTGCATTTTGCAAGTAAACAGAATCTCCAGCATTCAAAGCATCCCAGGGGATGATGCTCATTTCTACAGCCCACTCCGAGCACAATGCTTGCAGGGCCATTAGCACTTGCTCAATTTTGTTGGCTGCTCTTAATTATGCCTGACTCACTTCTAAACCCCAGGATTACAGGAATGAAAAGCCAGGTTTCTCCACTACCAAGTGAGAGATCCGTTTGCCATTCAAACCAATATCGAGAGGAATGGCAGTGGAAGATGTGGTGTGAAAAGAGTTCTACCTCTCAGCCCCGAATAAAAGCAGCACCAGTAGCTATTTATGACCAGGACATAAGGGGCAAGTGGTTAGATGGTTGGCAAAGACAGATTTAGAAACTCCTTCCCCAACTTAAAATGAGGTCACAACTTAAGTCACTGAGACCAAAACCCCACAAAATACAGGAGGAGCTACTGGTGCTAAACTCACACTCAGTAAGAGCTTTCAAATGCAACATAGCATCCTCTTTCTAAGGGATTTTCACTTATGGCAATATGACATACTACTGTGGCATTCAAACTGCTGAGAGAGGCATGAAGAACCTGATCATTTAAATTACAAATTTTACTCTCCCATTAGAGCTTTATGCTTCATCTGCCATTGATAGAATTTGCCAGATACCTAAACAGAAACTTAATTAAAAGATTCTTCCCTCCCTCCCCTGAGGATCTTGTATTAGACTTACAAAATACACCCTCAAAAAAAATTAATTTTAAATAAAGCTCAAATGCAGACTTTTCTCACTGATACAGGTCAGTGGGTGACTGTATCTATTAAGATCTATCTATTAGACTGAGTCTATTAAGACAATAGTCTATAATTAGAGGAGAGATTGCTCCAGCTCTCCAAGGTCATTGAGTGGATTTTGATAAAACTAGGATAAAATCTATCTGCCTATGGGCCCAAACAGTAAGGAAAGGAATCATTCTAGGGGAATCAAAGTAATATGTCCTTTTACACTGAAAGAGATAGAATTAAAGAATTGGAAAATATTTTGTTAAAAGCCCCACAACAATAAGTAAGGAAATTCTCTTCTTTCACACATCATAACTGGTAGAATAAGGTCTGAAAGAGATTAGAAGGGCCCAGGGAGCTTTGTTCCTATTTTTACCTTTCTCCTGCAAACCTTTAAGTGGGCAGCACAAAGGAGTAAAGCCCCCTGTTTATCAACAGAGAATGCAGAACAGCTGTGCCAATGCCAAACCACCACTTCCAGGAGTTCATCTTCACAAGAGAGGGGAAGGTAGCCAACTAATATGCCTCCTCAAGGTCAACAGCTCTGTCATTTCATAATGCAGACAAATCATGATCTTCATGAAGTTTTGGCCTCTGATAAGCACTACAGCTACTCCAGGTCACAGCAACAGGTCATTCAGGTTTGCAGATTACACCAAAAGGAACTGGAACTGATCCAAAAGCTCCTTTCTTATTGGAAACTAATCATTCACCCTGTAACATTCTGTCAACTTGTAATATTAATACCACTCTTGCTTCCTGTATTTTGGGAACAGTCCAACTCTCACTGCAAATATGGATCACAAGCAGAGTTAGATCAAGCCTGAACTGCATAATATTGATTACTTCCTATTTCATGATTTATCTCTTTGTCTTTAGACCAGTAAAATCCTCCAAAGAGATGCAGCAGGCTATACCAGATGAATAATTACTTCCAATACTTTTCCAAACCACATGTTTCTACCTGTGACTATACACTCCACAAGTTCCAGTTCAGACAAGTTATCAAGCACATGACCTGATGTTAGCCAGGGAAGTTAATGGGATGACACATGCTCTTGAGGTCAGTAGCACATTTACATACTTAACACATGATCCATCAACACCACCAATACAGAACCCAGTGCCAGAAGCCACATGCAGATCAAAGTAATTTCCAAGTGCTGACACCTTTGTTTCCCCTACGCCACACTGAAAAGGTATGATCTGAAGAAACACAATGACAACCTTCCCAAAATAGCTGCAACTAAACAAACTGGTTACACACCAACTCTCCCAGCCAGCTCCACACAGTCACACAAAGCCCCAACACCACCAGGTGAAACTGCAGATCAGTGGTGAGACAACAAACTAACACCAGGAAAGGCTGCCAGCTCTCTCCATGCCCATGGACGTTGGCATGCCCATGACAGAAACCAGACTCCCAAGGATGGACTTCTAGAATGAAGCCTAGAACAGGGTGAGCAGATTTGCACCCAGTCTCTCCACCATATGAACCAGCACTGTTTTCAGACAGAAGTAGTCTTGCAGCTGAAAAAAGCAGCGCACTCTCTCAAGAGTGATGATCATAACTCAGGTTAGTGCTACCACAACCCTCTCTGGTGGGCTGAGATAAGTTACAGCTCTGGGACACTGAGCTCAGAGCTGCTACCCCTTCTGCTGTGGCAGACACACTGCAGTGGGGACTGGCAATTGGCTCCTCAAATGCTCAGGCATGGGAAGAGGAAATATTCCTACCCACATTATGTGAAACCTACTGTTGCTTTCCTTCACAGAGATGGTACTGAATTCCAAGAGCCACTCCTGTAGCTGCATGAAGTTTATCAGACCTGCCAAGCTTTGTTATGTTGAATTTCATTCTTTACAGTGAGTTTGAAAGTTTAGGCCAGACATCGCCCATCATACTTCTGCCAGTTAAAATCTGCTTTTGAAACATCCTGGTGTGAAAATACCCTGCATTTGGCAGCAGTTAAACTAACAGTTTACAGCATTTTTGGCGTATGAAGGAGTACAAATGCTCAGAAAGGACTATGTTATGCCACAATAAAGCAAAACAATCAAAGCGAAGCAAACTTCTTCACACCTCTTTAACTTTTTGTTTGGTTCTGCAGTCCTTGCAATGTAACAGTACAACAAACTTAGGCAAGGAAACCAGCATAATGCTGCTAATGCTCAACACATCATCACAATCCTGATAGTCCATAGTCCATGGCCACAGTGAGTCCCAGGCTCACAGGAGTATGGACAATCAAGTCAATATTCTGTAAAAAAAAAAAGGCTGCTAGCCCCATTTATCTGAAGAAAAGCCTGAGAACATGAACTTCAGATCCCAGTTAGGTAGGACCTCTAAACTTCAGTCTCTGATTTGCAAACCAGTCTCGTGATTTCTGCATGAGAGTTAGAGCTAACTAAAGAAATAAAGTTTTGAGGTGAACAAATTCATTGGCAGTTTCTGTTCAAATTATGCAATACTTTCTCCTTCAGCAAAAATGGAAATTTCCATTAAGATGCCAGCTCATTTCAACTTCCATTTCAATTTGACTGTTTTCTTTCAGAAGAAATTTTTTAAAAGGTAATGTAAAGGGCAAACAAAGCTTTTTGTACTGACTCTGGAATAATTTTTCTTCTGATATGGTTGAGCCAGAAGTGTCTCTCACACTGCACTATCAATGAATGTGGAATGCTTAAGTCTAGTGACTTTTTTTTGCTTTCCTAGTTCAACAAAGGCAAATGAGATAGACTGAAACTATCAGCTGTAGTTTTATGGAAGTGTGCTTTCAACAATTGTGATTCAGCTTTTTTGGTTGTTGGCTTAAAAATAAAATCACAACATGGGGTATTTTCAACATACAAGTTACATTTCACGATGTGACCAAAAGCTGAAGAGAACTACACGATCAATAGGATTGCTGGTTTTTACAAGTGTTTCTCACAAAGGATCTGAAGGATCTTACAGCAAAAAGACAGGTGGTTCACAGATTTCTTAAAAAAAAATGAAGTCACACTCGTCCCAATATTCTCCAGCATACATTCCAAGATCATTAATTACTTTTGAGGCCTTACATCAGAGAAGCCTTACCACATACTTCCAACATGTATTTCACCTTGAATTCAGTGTTCATTTCTGGTCCTCTCACTACAAGAGGAACATTGAGGTGTGTCCAGGGAAGGGCAGCGGAGCTGGTGATGGGTCTGGAGCACAAGTCTGATGAGAAGCATCTGAGGGAGCTGGGGGTGTTAAGCATGGAGAGAAACAGGCTCAGGGGAGACCTTATCACTCTCCAAAATTGCCTGAAAGGAGGTTGTGGTGAGGTGGATGTTGGGCTCTTCTCCCAGGTAACAAGTGACAGAACAAGAGGAAACGGCTCCAGGTTGCACCAGAAGAGGATTAAATTAGATGTTAGAAAAAAATTATTCACTAAAAGGATTGTCAAGCATTGAAACAAGCTGCCCAAGGAAATGGTGGAGTCACTGTGCCTGAAGGTATTTTAACAATGTGGAAATCTGGCACCTGGGGACATGGTTTAGTGGTGAACACGACAATGCTGAGTTAATGGCTGGACTCAATGGTCTAAAGGCTTCTTCCAACCTAAACAATTGTGTGAGTCTATTCCATGCAACATCACACAGAATAGCTGTTAGGAACCAAAGAGGTGCCTTAGGGACAGATCACTAAAGAAGGGAAAAGGAAAAAGTCTAGAGAGTGTTGATGTGATTATCTCAGACACGGTGTGAATACACACAGCTTTATGCATATCTGCAAGATCTGACCATCTTCCACTCAGTTGAGTTCTTTACCTAATTTCTGTTATAGCATTGTATCTGTGTCTTACAGTTTCACACTGAACATTGGCAAGCCAATGCACACAACCAAACTGATGCCACAGGCACCAGACTGACAACACCCATTTAGGCTTTGACCCACAGATGCAAAATCAGTGTTAAAAAACAGAATCAAAACCTGCCTCTTTTATATTGCCAAAACAAGTTCTTGAGTGGGATGAAAAAAAATTCAGCTCTGGACCAAGATCTACTTTGTGACACAATCTACAATATCTCTTGCTTTACAGCCAAAAGGTTTTCAGAATTACTTTACTGACATAATTCTTAGAGTTGAGTCAGTGTTTTCCTAACTTTTTTCACTGTCAGGTGTCTTTCAATGGAATGGTTACTGCTTTGGGGGTTTTTTTGCCAACCACAGAAATGATCCAAACATTTTACTAAAGTGAGCCATAAATTTTTTTAAAATGCTTCATATTTTGCCAAATAACAGCATGGATTGAAAAAATCATTTTCTATTTTTTAAACCACTCCTTCACACTGTGCTCTCTATTTTTTAAGCCGTGAAACCTCTGCCAGTTTCTTTCATGCCAAGTTTGCAGAAAACCTGCCAGAGTGTGTTCTTTGCCAATAAACAGGATCCGTAAGTACCATGATGATTAAAAAAATAATGTAAAGATCAATACACATAATTAGTACTGTTATTCCTATTATTAACATTCATGCTTTTTTGCTCTGTGCTTTCATCTTCTGGAGCAGCTGCCTCTAGAAAACAGCAAGCAAAGAGAGAGGTGCCAGCAGGTGGCACTCCAGAATACAAACCATTAAGCACCAGGGCTTGCAGGACCAAGGAAGCCAGTTCTGCTTGGCTGTCCCACTATGCCTCTAGCACCCTTCAGGAGGATTGGTTTAGGACGACCTTCTCCACCTTCCCCCTCCCAAACAGCAGGGAAAAGTGCTGCCAGTTCCAGCTTTTACCTTGGTGCTGGATGGGATGCAGCAGCACGCTGAGATGCACCTTGTGCAGTCCTTCCTAGAAGCGAGTAAGGGGCACCAGCACACCCAAAGCACTGAGCTCATTACTCACTCCCTGACCCAGGGGACAGCTCCCAAAGGGCACCTACAGCAGCTTTCCCACCTTGCGCATGCAGAAGTGCCAGCATCTTGCTGCTTCCCACCACTCTCCTACACTCCTCTCAACACAGGACAGAGATGAAGTAATGCTAGTTTTTACTGCTTTAAGACAGCACCACCAACAAAAAACAAACCCCAGCAATCAGGAGACCAGCTCCTTTGTGTTTATTTTTAGCTGTGCCCTCCACACACAGAACAGCTACAGCGCTCACCTGCATGGCTTGGAAGTGTCACTACAGATGGTGCCCCAAGGCACCAGGGTGAAAACACCCACCCTGCTCTGAGCCTTCAGCCTTGCCCAAACACTCACACTCCTCCCACAGCAAAGCCAGTCACACCAGCACTTCTCCCAATCAAACACTGACTGTCAGTAAAGCCTCCATCTAGATGTCATAGCAGCCAGAAGAAATAAATCCACCTCAAAGAGCTGTGGCCCGCCTGGTTTTTGCATCTCCCATCCAACTCTTAACAGTAGTCGCTTATTTTGCTCCTGCTGAAAACACTCCCAATCCTTCAATGTTCAAAATTAGGCTCTTGAAAACACTGTGCAGATTGAGAGAGATAAAAGGAGGTATCCTTAAATGCAGAAGGATGTGCCATTCCTTCAGAAAATGAAATTTTAAAGAAACTGTAAGATAGTTGTTTGTCTAACTCTAGGCATCAAGCACAGCAATCAACATTTAGAGAGGTAATGAATTGCTTCATTTGACAAAGATGCTATTTTCACATCATTCTACCCTGGAAAAATTTAGAGTTTAAAAGTATTGGAGGTTCATACGACTGGGTGGAAAAAAAAAAAAGCCTGCATTTTTATCAGAAGTCTTTATGAATTACCTAAAAGCTACACAAACACGGAAAATAACCAGCCCTCTTACCATAAGCAAAGTATTTACTGCTTAAACTCTCCTTAAAGGCAAACCTGTACCATAGGATCCATCTTTTCATGTGGAAATAGCAGAAAAGATCTGTCATAAAGTAATTTCCTTTCCTCTCCTGTATATGTCAGTGGATCAGTGGCATTTCCCTGTCTCCTTCCCTCCAAATTGACCCCAAATATAAATAGACACAAAACTGGGAAAGTTTAAGGTCAAATCTGTGGATATGAACAATAAATGAAACCAAAGTAACATGTCCTTCTCGCAGAACAGGCTCCACAATCAGCGCCATGACATCCCTTGTGTTTAGGGAACTCCTTTGTATTTAGAATTTCAAACTCGTTTCCTCACAAGCTATAAACACCTTTTTTTTTTCTTGATGGTGCACTAGTATCACCCACTGAAAGAGGCACAATGCAGCTCAACGTTTATGCACTATATGCTCTGCACACAAGCTTGCTCAAAACATGTTTTTAGAGTAAGTTACCTTCAATACACAAAGATGGGCTGACAGCATGGAAAGAAAAATGAGGAAACTGTTCATGCTTACTCTGCCTTCCTAGCTGCTATCTCACTGTGGATGTGGACCATAATATTCACCTGTGGGAAGACAAATTATGAAGTGTAACTGTAACCCATACACAGAGCATCAATGAAGTGTGTAACTGGTTAATACCAGAAATATTTCCAAGTTCACAGTCACACAGCTGTTAATCAAAGAACTTACTTGAATCTCCTGTTTCCACAGATGTCCCAGAACAGATGCAGAGATGCTCTCCTCAATATCCCACCCACCCGATCGGGAAGCAGAACTAAAGGGGGATGAGGCTTCAGTACTCTCCTTGCTATTAGGTGCAATAAACCTCCACCTCTAGTGAGGAGCTTGCAATTAATGTGGACTCTCAGAAGCTTTAATGTTGCCAAGCAGCAAAAAGCAGGCGAGTGCATTGTAAGTGGGTTCAGAAAGGCACACAAAATTCTCTGGCACTGACCAGTCAATAGATATGAAAAGGGTCAATCCCTTTATAAGTTATGTGATTCTGTGAAATTTGGAAGAAAATATCACATATTTAATGGGAGTGAGAGACCAAAGGAGGAACATTAGAATAAAAGAGTCTTGCTTTAAAGACAATAGTTTTATCCACCTCTTTTTTAGCTTGATTCTTGCAAATGAGCTCAGATTTTGCAAGCAGACTTTCAGGCTCCTCAAAATAAAGAATGCAGGTGCAAGACACAGGTGTGAGTTGTACAATCATAAGACATATGACCTTTCTTAAGAAAAAAAAAAATCATTAAATATTTTCATTCCTGTATGTTGATCACATAACCCCTCTAAAGCAGTAAAGGTCACTGAAATGCAAGGCCTTTGCTGATGGAAAAATGCTATTGTATATTGTTTAAAATGACACAAAAGAAATCAGCATGAATGCTAGAAAACGAGACCTTTAAAGGAGTGAGCTGAAAAACTCTAACTCAGTGTTATATCCTGATTTTAAAATGCACAAGTACAGGTTATGGACCTCTGTGTCCCTCTTTATTTGAAAAAGCAACAGCATTACAATTTTATGAAATGACAAATTTGTAGATTTGTCTTCTCAAAATTGCCAGTTCATGATCCTTAATTTTTTTGTTCTCATTTCATAACTACCCATTAACATAGACGATAAGAAGGGTTTTTTGCTGCAGTTCCTCAAAGAGCTACAACCATGAAGCTCCTGTAGTTGTAGGATTGCATTTCCACTGTCCCTCACCAAAAACCACCATGTATCTTTGGGTCACACTAACTCCAAACATAAGGACATAAGGAAGGAAAGCCAGTATGCCACACAATTCTAACTTGTCTTCAAATAATTCCTCACTACCACAAGTAGCCCAGCTCACACCTTCCTGTGTCAGGGATGCAGCTGTATCAGAAGAGATCTGCGCAGTACATCAGGACTCCAAGAGGTAAATCAGTGTGAGGGAGTTTCTTCCCTGAAGTGCTTTTGAATACAGGCAAAACAAACTCTTAAAATGTACATTTTCTTACCAAAATGCTTTTCACTTGTTCACCTTTTTGCAAAGATGTTCAGGAGCACCAGTGTGATAGCATGAATTAATTTATTTATACATAAATATAATGATAAATTTAGACATGAGTCTAAGGAAATGTATCACAGACAGTTTGTAGATGAGCATACAATTTCTTTAAAGCTGTGAAAACCAGCCTGGATCCAGTTCTGCCAGCACTTCTTTCCGCCACTGCCCACTCCATACAAAGCAGTTCCACTGAGCTAGGTGAAGTTCCTTTCACAGTAACTGCTCTCAAGAGCAGATTTGAGCCAGACTTGCCCAGGAATCCTTGCAGTGGAGAAACCATCCTGGTCAAATTCCCAAATGCCAACACATGTGACATGGGCCACCTAAGAGGAACACACCTGCCCAATCTAAAGAGGAGAAAGGCTAAATCTCAAACATTCAGCAAAAGCTTTCAAAGAAGACAACCACCAGATTTTCAAGACCACCTCAAAATCATCCTGACATGCCCTAGATTTTGTGATCTATTTTAAAATTCCCTTTCAACTACTATTACTTGTGTTCTCTGTAGAAGTCACACAAACAGGGAGAGTGGCAGCTGGCGAAAGATTGTAAGCTGAAAGGCAGAAGACACTGTGAAATTGAGAGGATTAAAAAATCCAAGTTTCCGTATGCTTGAAGACTTTCAGGAGGGTCATGCTTCTGTCCGAAGGGGGTTGCTAATTAGCCAACCATAAAAGTAGCAGTTGTAAGCAGTACTTGTAAAAATAGCTCATTGGTTATTGAAAAGCAAATTTGTGAGTAATACAACTTCACTGAATTCTAACTAATTTGCTCTTGCTGACCAGCTTCTCTCTTCTGTACATCCTTAAACTTCATACTGACACATCTCCTACTCCACAGACTATCAGTCTGTTCAATTAACACAATTCCAGCATTTCTGCTGATTTGTGTTTTAAGAAGGGAATCTTATCTACTTCAGAACGTAAAATCTGCAGTCTGAAGAGTAGTTTATTTCCATTCCCAGTCTAGCTCCATTCCACATGTCAGAAATATTTATGCCAAACAAGAGGCCTCCTCAGGTAAATCATATCACATCCCCTACTTGCTACACTTTGAACTCACAACTAATTTCAGTATCCTAGTTTCACCCTTCCTTAGTGTGGGACAAGCCCCTACAAGTGGTATTTTGTGCTTGCAAATTAAGCCAAGATGATTAATTAAAAATAGAGAAAAGTGAGTTGTCATGAAAATTTATGAATTTTCAAATTAACACGTTATAAATTATATTAAATGAACAGCTATTCCACCTGTATTAAAGGAAGTGGTGCCCTTCTACTAAATATTGGAAATTTGGTAGTCCATTTTTAGAACTGTGAAATGCTGCTTACTCCAGCTCAAGGTGCTTGCAGAAAGGATAACCCTTGTTCTAAGCCTCCAACAGGGACTGGGCTTCCCAGCTAGACTGCATCTCCCATAACCAAAACGGCAACTAAACTTTAAAAGAGATGGAAGTCAGCCATAAAGCCAAACCCCAAGGGAAGAATGGGAAATAAAGTATGCTAATTACGGTTCCCATGGGGTATGGTGTGAGTATTCCTACATCTAACCCTTCAGTTCCATTTCTAAGTGAAAGGAGATTTGGTGGGGGGAGCAGTGTCCCTCCATAAAATAAACCAATGAACCTTGACCAAATTAGGATGCATAAAAACTATTCCAGAAGGCAATGCAGGGCAAATCCTCAAACCAGCTTAAAACCAAGCGAAGAAGCAAACAGCTTCACCCTTGTACTGCTCAGAAGCTAAAGAAGAGGGATTTTTCTAAGAACATTCTTGAAGCTTTGTACCAATATATCCCCGACCCCATCCTTCACCATGCAGCTCTTCCCATTTCTGTCTTAAAAGAAAATCACTACACAGGACTGGATCTTTACACACTTAACTCACCAAAACCTCTCAAGGCTTTAGCTAGCATGTCCTGGCCTGACAGAAAGGCCTTGATGAGGAATCTTCATGGTGGTGCCCCAGTGCTTGACACTGAAGTGGAATGGAATTAAGAGAGGCTCATGGCTTCTGGATGCTGCAAACACACCATTTTCTCATGCCACTAATACTTCATCCCCAAATTAGAATATAAATATGTCAGGGCTTAGCAATGGGACAAGACAGCCAAAACACAGCAAAGTATCTCATTAAACGTGAGGGAAAAGCAATCCTTTTCATCATCTCCAGGATCTCTGCGCAAGTTACCACAACAAAAAAAAAAAAACTATTCAGATAATTAGGTACAAAAATCTAGCCTGATGAAAAAACTAATTATTTCAACACAATCCAATAATCTAGCATATCAGTAGTGCTGATAACCTGCTCTTTTCAATGGCCCCTTGTTCTTCTCCTTACTCTGAAAAAATAAGCTATTCCAAGCTGCAATGCACCTGGAGGAGCAATGAATGCATCTGTCACAGGGCTGGCTCACCTGTGAAAGGGGCTGGCTTGAGAACTTCAGCAGTCTCTCCAAGGGCTATCTAGTCTTACTTTCCTCAAGGCAGAACCACAGACAGATGATAATGTTTAAATTAACCCTTCTGCAGACAGTCTTTCAACAGAGTCTCAAGAGTGGCTGCCTCAAAGGGATCTGGGGAAGATAACCACAAAAGTGAGCCTGTTGACTGCAAGTTTAAATTCCCAGCAAAGATTGCACCACCATCATTAAAAGCTCAGGGGGTACAACTTTAGAAGAAGCTGAAACACGCATAGTTGCAATACTGGGTCTGTGATCTGCAGTTTAGAAACCACCTCCATTAATACAGTTATGCACTGGAACAAGCATCTAAACTATTAATACTGACATTACTGGAGATCTCAATTTTACCTGCAATAGCAACATCTAAGCTGGCCTAAATTTAGCTTCAAACAGGCCTTTGGTTCAAATTGAGCTGCATGCAACAGGGTCAGGACTTCCCCAAGCCACATGCCAGCAGCAGACTCAGTGAACCCACACAAGAACCTGGGTATGCTCACAGCAGAAGGAAACTTTTCTTCACTAAGGGTAAATCTGACTAAATTATAATATTCTTTTCCTTTCTCCCAGATTAAAGTTTCAAGTACCAGGAATTTCAGTAGTTCAGGAGAGCTTCACCAATGCCTCCTCCTTAACACCATTCCACTTTGAAGTGCATAATTCAATATCCAGGTCAGAAAGGAAAAGTGAGTATGAGGGAAAGGAAGTTCCTGTCCCTGCTCCAATGGATGTTTAACAGAAAGAGGGACACCGACTTATAAGTCCTCATCTGATCCTCCCTTGTAGCCAGTTCATGTGTCTCCTGATTTAGGATGCCAGCTTTTGCAAATGCTGTTCCAGCTTTTCTCTGGGCATTGGACAAGAAGCCTTGTTATATGCATCCCACAGAACACAGAGCCCAGAGGCTTGATACTTTAGTACTTTTAATCTTTTGTGGTAGACCAACAGTGTTGCAAATGTTCCCAAGTTGCTTTAATGTTTTGAAAACCATGTGATTAATGCTACAAATGACAGCCAACCCAACTGAGCTAAACACTGAACATCAAGTACTGTACCTTCCCATCCACTGCTCCCCCTCAGCTGAAAGAAGTCAGGAGGGTGCAGGGCTTCAGACACTCATCTGAAGTCACATGTGAAGAGTTAGTCAGTATAAAGAAAAAACTGAGCTATTCAGAGGCATTTCACAAGCAGAAGAAAAAAGTCAGCAAATAAATTATCTTTAGCAAACAGCACACATGCAGTGGGCTTTAGTTTTTGGCTTAACAGATCTCAAAAACAGGACAAGCTAGCAGTTTTTTTTTGCCAGTGAACGAAAGCCCCACAAATAATCACACTGCCATTAAAAGGTTAAAAATGGTGGGTGGGAGGAGGCATTCTCTTTGCAGAATTCAGGAGCTGCATCTCCTGCGCAAACAGGAAGCCCTGACCTGGGCTGTCCCTCCGGCCAGGAGGCCAGACAGGGACTCACTGGGCTGCCCGTCCAATCCGGCAGCGCCAAGGCAGGCAGCAGCACATCAGCTGGCAGGCAGGATGCTGCAAAGCCCTGGTAAAAAACCTGCCCCAGCATGGCCACCTTTCCCTGAGCACTGGGGTTCAGCTTTTAAAATCAAAGCATGTGTGACTGTGTCTCCATCTCAACCAGAAGTGTCCATCCACAGCAGACATAATAAAAATTAATTTTCAAAACAAGCTGCTTGATTACTTGTTATTTTATATGAGTCCTCATTCAGAGACTGGCACCATTACTGCCTTCAGCTAAAGCCACATGCAAGGGACAATACACCAGGCAGCTTTCCCTGTGTGACCTGAGGGTAGATGAGAGGGGGCATTTCCTTTGCTTTCTAGAAGCAGATGAACTCCCACTCAATAGTTAATTCAGACTCTAAGCTACTTTCACCAATCACTTGAAAGTTAAATAATTATCCCATTTAAAGAAATCTAGTAATAATATTTTGCATTCCCCATCCCTCCCAACAGCTATTGCTCTTGTGACAATATTCATCTTGTCCATGATGTCTATTATCTGCTATATAAATATTGATGATCTGAGTAATTGCTGTTCTGTAGAAATGCTTCTCAAAGATATAAATTTCTCTGCCTGAAGTAGGCTGCTGACAAAGTGCTTTCCTCATTTTGCATGGCAATGAAACATTACTGGAGGTGTCACTGGGAGAGGGGGAAGAAATTAAAAAAACAGTGAGCAATAACAGCCTTTGAAGAGGAGAAATGAAGTGATGTTTGTCTGTGCTGGGAAGACCAAATAGTAGCAAAGAACAATAAGTTAGCTAAACTGGTATTCAGGCAGCTTAAGTTTAGCTTACACTGTGCCAACACCAAGCACAGCTGAAAAGAAAGAACTCCTCTAGACTCAGCACTGGCCACCACTAAACTGGGCAGGCCTACTAGTGACATGTTGTGTATAACATCCATGCTGTACTCACACCCTGGTGACAGCAGTTACTTCTTCTGGATCAAAATCCAACCAGAAAGCCAAGCCAAGTTCGAGGAAGCACACCACGCTGAACATTAATTATGCTGGGACAAACAAGCACCCAATGCCACCCTGTAACCTTTGGCAGCACAAGGCCAATGTGTCACACAAAAGCAAACCCAACACTCAACCATGGATATCACAGGCACAAAACACAGCATTGCTTCAATATGTTCTTACTGCCTCAGTACATTTGCCCAGCAGGCCCTGTGAACAGCCAGGCAGTCCTCTGTCTTCCTGCAATTGATGAAAATCACTAAAAACACCCCACTGCACGTTCTGGCTCATCTGATCATACTGCCCTCTGGTCTGGCAATCCGATTGTGAGAGAACCCTCCCGATGGCACATGGCCTCACACTTCCAGACTTGAAATTTGCCTCTGGACAGTAAACAGTATGTGATAGATGAAGGCTCTTCCTTCGTAGACACAGACTTCCTGCAATACAAAACCTGAGTCTGAACCTCAATAAAACTACCCCTCTGGAATTATGGGTCAAGAGATTATTTTTTTCAGTCATGTAGAATTTGGCAAAGTTTATACTAAGACAGCTTCCTTGTAGAAATAATCTAAGGTCTTCACCAATCATTTAAAGTATCTGGAAACAAACACTGGACAAAGACCTGTATTAAATTTTTTTTTTAAATCTTTTGAAATTATATATGCTACAGAAATTAAGGGGGAACTAAAACTCTGCCTGATTTACATCTGTATTACTGAAGTTTAGGAAGTACGTGAAGAGGATGGAGAAGGCAGCAGGAGAAAAGACACCAGACTCCCTACGGGAGCTGGAGGCCAGGGCAGGGGCAGGAGGTGGGTAGGGACAGAGAGCGAGCAGGAAGCAAGGGGGAACACAGATAACGTGCAAGCAACATTCAGCATGTCCAGAGGTGGAGAGAAAGGAACGGAATGTTTGTAATGAGCAGAAGTACATCTGGAAGTCTTATTTCACTGTTGCCTTGTTCTAACAACTACATAATAAGCCACTACACATAATCACAGCAGCTACAATTTTTTTAATATATATTATATGCAGATAAACAGACTCAGTCCAAGTAGTTACTAAACACTCATACAATCTATCTTCTCCCTGCAACACTGAATGTTAAGCCATCTGCTTTTTCAGTGGATCCCTTGTCATGTAATTAACTCCCCTTCCAGTTTCTACAGCTTCTTTCCTTCCCCCATAATTTCTACAATGCTTTGGGTTTGTATGTTACAATCTCTAATCACAACTGCTGTTCATCTCTGCATTTTGAAGGGAAGTCGCTTCCAGCAGAAAACTGAAGGTTGAACTCCTACCAGTAACACTGGGCATGCTTAACTACTACTAAGCCACATAGTATAGCCTAATTAGTCCAATAAGACTTTAAAAAAAAATCCACATGACCTCGGTACTTACACTGAGTCATTTTGGAGACCAGTTGAAACAGAGCCCTGAGTAATTCTCTAAGATCAAGAGCAGACTGCATTACTCGAAGTGGACTAGATCCTAACTAAAACAATCACATAACCCCCACCATCTCACCTCCATTTTTTCCCCCTCTTTTTGTTTTTAAGACAAGACACAATTTAGTGACCTCCAACAAGTAGCCCATCTTAACCACGCAGCCTCCTGTATCTCTCAGAACATTTTGTTTGTGTGCAGATTAGTTGTAACACATGCTATATGCACATGGAATGCTCTCCTGCTAATGGAAATTACTTTGCGTGTAAACACAAAATGCAGGTGGGCCAAACCACTAACTGCCCAATTCACAAGCACAGACTTCATACTCTCAAGCTTTCACATGCATATTCATTTCAATGCACTGAAATGTAAAACCCCTTTAAGAAATGCGCCTCAAATCTGAAGTGTTCGCATTCCTGAGTCACTAGAAAGTGAAATTAAATTATTTTCTAGGTAGTTCTTAATGCCATGTTTCCCTGTGAATCACAGTCACATAACTTTACTGAAGTTATGCCTGTCCAGCGCATCTTTTCCTGCACAACGACATCGATCTGGAGCGTGACAAAATACAATCTCCATCCACAACTGCATTGCCGAATTTCCTCGGAGAGGATGCAAACCAGCAGCATTCCCAGCTCAGTGTGTTTTCATGAAGAGAGCAGCGAGCTTCATCACAGCTGTGCCAAAGTCGCTATGTCCACAAAAAGAAATGCTTCACTGGGTTTGTATCCGGCTACAGTCTCTCTCACGGAGATATGAAAATGCAATTTCACTATAAAAATAAATACAGTGGAGTGAATAATTTCTTGCACTGGGCACATGGCCATCTAATTTCATTGCTTCCAAAAAGCCACGGTACTAAGACCTAGGAAGCAGATAGTGTGTGGATTGCAGGACCCTGCTTCTCTAGCTCTTTCCAATTTGCCTCAGCTTTCCCAGGGAGAGCGAGGGTTCCAACATGATGTCTGTGCCTCCCAGATGCTGAGCACCCTTTCTCAACAGGTAAGGGCAGGGGCACCTCCCTATACTGGTGCAAGACTTGTAAGGAGGCTCTGCAGTGGCAGCCAAGGCACCAGGAAAGAGGGACCCTTGATCTGTGATAAAGGAAGAGCTAAGCCACCAACGTGCATCCTCAAAATAGCACAGAGACCTGTGTGGTTTTGGGAAAAGCAGCACGCCTCCTAGTCTTTCCCTTTGATAGAACAGAACTACTTTGCACCAGCTTTTTACAGGAAAGGAGTTCACAAGAAGAAGTTTTGCCAGTAGCTGGAGTTTTGTGCTTTAGAAAGCTAGCAAAATCCAGTCAAAAGACTGACAAAGTGTATGAGCACTATTCTAATTAAATTTATTTACATTATGTACTTCTGATACAAAGCACCAGCTACCAAATACATCATCCAATAATTCAAAGAAACCTAATAAGCAGTTTGAGATTCCAGGCAGTCTGCTGAAATTGCTACTCCTACAAACCTCTTTCTTCTTGATTTTTGGCTACAGAAGGTAACTGCCAGCAATCTGTCTTAGAACAGAAGCTGATGAAATGGGGGCATTTACAAAAAAAAAAAAAAAAAAAAAAAAGAAAAAAAAAAACATTTCATAAACCCCTTTGCTTAAAAAAAAAAAAAAAAAAAAAAAAAAGGCAATACAATACAGTTCATGAACCCATTTGCTTACCAAATGAACATGTTTAGCAATTTCCTTTTATGCAGCACTAAAGAAATGCAACTTGTATTCCTTCTGTTTATGATTTTTGTGACTTAAGACCTTTTCTTCTTCAGCTAATGCCTAGATGGCTCCCAGTTTTCCCACTTTGAGAATATTCCAAGAATATTCAAGCTCCAGATAGTCTAAACACATGTATCCTTGACACACAAGACTAATCCCCACTTCCTAGGGGCACTACAACCAAACCACAGCTCTGTTTTCAGATGAAGTTGATCTTCAAAAGCTTTTAAAATGTATTGAAATAAGGCAAGCAATAAATTTGGGATTGCCTTGAGGAGGAATAGGAGTGGTCAGTCCTCTTTTTACTTATCTCCAAATGTTGACAGTTTTGTGGGGTTTTTTTTCTTCTTCTTTTGCAGTAAAACTCAGCTGGTTTAAACAATTGCCTTCAATGTTCTCACCAACAGAGGAGAAAAGTGGAAGAGCAAGAAGCTTTTGCTTTTGGGCAGTTCAGAGCTTTCAGTGCTCTGGCTTGCTTGGTTTCTGTCTGCTTGGAGCTTCAAATGGAGAACACTCATGAGATCCACTGAAGGTCACAAAACACTGCCAGAAATCAGATGCAGATAAGACGCACTGAAGAAGATAAACAAACAAACCCCCAAACTATCTGCTCCCTTACATTACTTTTCTTCTTTCTTGCTTGCAAATCTTGCCACAATTGGAAAAGTGGCAAGAAAAGAAAATGTTAATGTGGTAATTACTTAACTCAGGTTTTGAAAGTACAGTAAAGGACTTTTCTCTCTTGCAAGAGACACAGTTCACATAAAGAAGCTCAGAATTTCTGTCGTGTGGATGTACTGAAACACCCAAAAGCAGTTTTATCCACCTAGACAACTGCATGCATCCCTTTCACTGAACAAGCAAGCCATGCTGAAATATAAAATTTCAGCCATGCTGAAATATAAAAGGATCTGCACCTTACGATTTACAAAATGGGGAAGCTGATACATCTCAGAAGTATGCAGCACATCACACCCATGCCTTCAGACCCTCTTAAGGCAGCCACTGGCTTCTGCTCAAACACGAAGGAAATGGAGAAGAGAGGCTCCCAAACTGTGACGCAGGTCAGGACACTCAAAGAAGTGCACTGCATACGTCAGAACTAAGAGTTAAAAAAAAAAAAAAAAACAAAAAACAAAAAACAACCACACCAAAACAAAACCAAAAACCAATGAGCTGAAAGAAAATTAATTGAACATGCCTATTTAATACCCTAGACTAGTTTTATATGAACAACAACTGTGCTGTAAGTTAGAAAAGGATATGCAGCAGCAAGAAACTGGAAAAGTAAGCCTATGTTTATGTACCACCAGAATACAAAGTGGAATAACTTGCAAAGTTACTGCAAGTTGTTAAATGCAGCTTTTTCATACAAGTAAATTTACATCAATCATTGATTTTTTACGAGCCTATTTTTGGTAAATCAAAAACATCTACATATTTTGGTTTTTTCCTCCATACACACATGTGTGAATGCCCATACAAAACATCTTCAACTTTTTACTCTTCTCATTTTGCCACCAAGGGAAAAACAGAAGAAAGAGGGTGAGAGAAGGTAGCAGAGAAGAGGAATCTTTTTGTATTTTGCTTTTAAATTTAAAAAAAAAATAGGTGGAGTACATTTCTTTTCATGGAATTCTTCTAGTTTGGGAAAAAGCATTTTCCATTTGATTAATTCAGTCAACTAAGCATGTGACAAGTACCAAGAACAAATAGTTTTGTACCAAAGAGCCTGGCCTTTTGATTTCAGCTATTTTTAAAAAAATGGGTATTTCTATAAAAAGAAAGCCAATCATCAGGATAAGAAAATTAGATCCTCCTGCCCCACACGGCTGATCCACAGCAGAGAGAAGCATCTAAGCCTCTGAGGACTGCATGCCATGGCCGCCTTTGCTCTCATTTGAGAGCACAGGACACAATTAGCATTTTCCAGCTTCTCCTCCCCACTGCCACTGTGGAACAATTAAGAGTACGAATGAAGGTCTGAGCAGCAGCCCTCATAAATTACACACACACAGAGATCCTTCTGTTTGAACCCAATCTTCCACAGGTCTCTAATGAGAGCCATGAACACCGTCTACTAATCATCTCATCAGCAATGCAAATAACCATCTTGACCTCCCATCAAGTGTCTCTCCAGCTTAAACACTGTGTCCTCAGACTGCACAGCCCTGCGTGCCAAAGCTGCCACGTCCCACTGCAAGAACCTCGGCATGACAATGCTCTGTACATCCCACAGCCTGCTGAGCACAGCCACGCACCAGGAGCAAAAGCAAACCCTCAGCCACTTCTGTCTCTGGCTCTGCACACCCCAAACAGCCAGGTATGGCACAGGCAGAGATCTTGGATCTCACAGAGGACACCTTGTTCAGCTACGGCAACACATCTTCACGCCCCCTAAAACAAAACACTGAATAAGCAACACAGCAGAATGGCTACAGCACAGACCTGGCAACTGAAAAATGGAAACATGACCTTGTTTTGGACCCCAGGGACATCACACCCTGCTCTGGGGATGCCACAGCAGTGCTGTTATCCTGGACAAACCTCAGGCTCATCCTATGCCCCCCAGGCCCATCTCCATCCCCATCTCCTGCTGCTGAATGGCCTCTGATCCTGGTGCATCATCTGCCATGCCTAAGACTGTGGATGGACCCTGTTAGAGCATTTTGAAATCAAAATGAAAAGAAAGGCATTCTTCTGTGAAACATCATTACCACCCTGCCAGCGAAGTGTGAATTGCAAGAGCTTCTAAAATAAAAATAAATGTATTTGTATTAGTCCCTTACCCTTGGCATCAGGCCCATACTGCCAGTTCTCATAACATTTACAGGGAAACTGGCATACACAACAGTGCAGTAAACAAAAGGAAATTCTGTGAGAATCAGATCGAAACATACCAAACAGGGCTTGATACCACAAAAGCAAAGACAAGCTTCACCTGGACAAGCAACTTGTAGCTGCAGTCACTGACGTTAACAGATCTACCACGGCAGAGGGAAGAAAACAGGCTCCCAAGCATCTGCAAAACAGCATATTTCAGGTTTTCTTTTAAATAAATACATTTGGAAAGTATTGCTAAGGGGGGAAAAAAAGCTTAAAGGATTTAAATATTCCAAATAACAGTGCCAGTACTTCAGCACCCCCGGTCCTGCTGTGGCACAGCTCCGCCCCCACCAGCAGTTCCCTACCCCACCAGAAGGAGAATTGCTGGGCTTCCAGTGCCACTCTCAGCAAATTTCTACTTTCTAAGCAGTGTCTGAACAAGAGACACCCTCCTATCAGCATTACCAGCTGTGCCCATAAGCACAAACAGCACAAGCACGTACACTGCAAAACCTCAGCTTTTGCTTGTGTGTAAACAGCCCACTTCTGGAAAGGCAGAGAGAATATTTTCAGAGTAAACACTGCAAAGATTTTGTGTCCTTTAGGATGTCAGAAAGCCGCTGTGATCCACTGCTCATCTTCCCCACTTACTGCCTGCTTAGCTAAGGTGCCTCTGGAACTCACTGGGATCACAACCACGTCTCACAAGTTTGTTTTCCTCCCTGCAACAATGGGAGGAACTTTTCCTCTTACAGCAGTCCAGCTCCTTGGTGTGCTACCCTGCTTAATCTTAGATTACAGACATTAAAATACCAACCAGCTCCAGAGCAGGAAATGAAGCCAGCGAAACAAATTTCTAAACCTCACCACTAGAATGGCAGCTGCTGCCCCATGAAGGTAAGTAAGGAGAAATGGGGGAGGCTCCTCACTGCCCAACTGCATCCCAGAAATACTTACAAAGATATGAGAGAGATGGAAGAAACACACATGCTAAAGCATTAAGGCAGAAGACTATCTCCACCCCAAATTATTCATTTTAAGATATTCATTTTAAGAAACACAGCGGCCCTCCAAGAACCCAAAGATACCTTCTCTTATGCAACTCCACCTGTAGCTGATGGAAAAGAACACTTGTTCGATGAAGATGCCAGGACTTTGAGACTAGGACTTTAATTTAAAGAGCCCACTCCTGAAAGGTGTCCCATTCTCAGCTTTTGACTTGGGAGGAAGCAGGAGGAGGCAAGCGAAAGGACTGATGCTTTTTAACCACCTACACAAGTACTTTCTCAAAACATGCAGAATTACAGCATGTCATGTTTGAATTAAGGAGCCTGTGGGGAGAAGTTCTCAGTAACAGAGGGAAGAAAAGCTAGGAAAAATACTACAAAGACATTTGGTTTATTTAAAACCTGAAGAAAAATGAAACTTAGAAGAGAGTGTTTCGGTCCAATCCTGGATAAAGCATACTCAAGTAAAACACCTGTCCAGAAGAAAACCTCATGCTGCACACAACTGCTACTTGCAAATTGAGCAGGAGGTCTTCATCAGCTGAAAAAGAATCTCCTTTATGTTAAAGGCCAGCACTGCTGGTCACCCACCAGCCAGACAGCTCCACCATCCTTACTCCTTTCCATGAGCATGAAGGGCACACAGAGGAAATTACAGAACCTAGGTACCCCTTACAGGCTGGAGGACCTTGACACCATAGGTGTTTGCAAGAGCCTCTTTTTTCTCTAGCTGCATTGGGACAGTGTTTCAGATCTGATTTACTGCCTAGACACAGCATACTATCAACACAGGACAAGTGAAGAAGACTGAAAGCAGCAGAGTGTGGAAAAGAGACTGTACCTGTCTTTTTCTTTCTTTAAAAACAGTACAGTGTGCAGTCCACATTAACAACCTCAGAAAAATGCTTGATCTGTCCTGTACCTCAGAAGCTGGCTGCTGAAAACAATCCAGAATACAATTAAAACATGGATTCTGTTAACTTTCACTTCCCTCTGCAATTTTGTAATCATCTCATCCATCAATTTTGAAAGAACATTAATAGTGGCATCAGCTGGCTCTCCACCGCCTCTGCTGAGCCAGCTTTTTCCAATCCCTGTCCCTGCCTCTAAGCATCTGACCACAGATGCTGCAAGGAAGAGGAACAGGGAGGCAAACCAGGGGTGAAGAGAGGCCAGCAAGGCACACCTAACATGGGAGCCACCCCACAGAGGAGCTGTTTTTTTCCCAGGGGAGCTATTCTAACTTACAGTGCCTGAAGGTCTGCCTAAACATGCTCACTTCAAAAGAAAACCGCACACACAAAACAGAGAGAACAAGGTTCTATCAGGGATTAAGTGAAGCCTATCCAAGCACAGACCAAATCCTAAGCACACAGGGTCACCACCACCTTCCAGGCTGGAGATGCCTATATCAGTGTTTTTTGCTGTTTACTTTCTCCCCCCACAAAACCTGTCCCCCACCTCTTAAAGATGTGTAGATGTCTCCACTGATACAAGCCATTTCTCCCAGTAACCTTCCAGAGGCTTGACAAAGTCCCTGGAACCCCAAGAACTTTCAGGTAAAAGCTGAAGACCAGTCCTGTGATCCTGTTAATTGTCTCTCCTCAAACACATGAAGTTCAGTAGTCAAATAGTGGCTCTTGGACTTACACACAGTGACAATGCAAGGAGAAAAACTGGCTAGTGCCAGTTTATAGCATCTGGGTTATTAATTATTTTGTAAAGGTGTACAATCCTTGGAGTCATCTGAAACTTTTTAAGACACTCTGACATTATTTTATTAATCTAGTTTGACATGGTTATAGTGATCATGGCCATGATTTATATTACAAACTCCCAAGAACACAAGTCTGACTTTAAAATTATTATCATCCCAAATGTTTCACAGGTCAGCCTGGTCTGTTCCAAGATTTGTTGGCAAGCATATTTTCTTTGCTGGTACATCCACTTTTCCTCATCTAGTACAATGAAAACAAAAAATCCTAAAGTACATAAAGAAAGCCTATTGTTATGCTCAATGAACACAATCAGAAATTGTCTACATCGTCCTCTCTTGCTGCTGCGTGAGGTTGGTATTAAACCACCGCCCTCTCCTGAATAAAGATGTAGGAGGAGACTCGCTGTAAATTGGTCAGAAGACAGAAGTGCAGACATCTAATGACTTGCTGGAACAACTGACACCACTTTTCTGGAAAGTGGCCAAGTTCACCAACTTGCATTTCAGCTGGAAGTTCAGCCTCTAGAACGTGAACACTCTTTCTTGCAATATCATGCTGCTATTCATTTCCAGAAAATAAAAAAGAGCATGAGCAACTAGTGTTCCTCACTATGAATTATTGCAATTTCAGTATCGTATTTCACCCCATAGAAGGTAGGTGACATCAAGCAGGACTGCATACAACAAAATACTGAGGAACAGGGTGGAACACAACATATTCTTTAGATATAAGGTATAAACAGAGTTGGCCTAAAGCAGCCATTTCCCCATTGCTTGATCACGAAGTATCTCATAGTAATAGCTCTGGTCTAAAAGTAAGGAAGATGAATCTTCTAAAATGCTTCAAAAGCACTGGGCTGGCCCTTCACCTACAGTTTGAATAAGCAAAAATTACAGATCTACACTGGAATCAAGATTGTACATAACTGTACTAGGCTATCCGGAACCTCTGGAAAATTTTAAGTGGCACCAGAAACAACAGGCTAAAGTGATATTACCTGAGAACATCGAGAGAAGCAGATGGCATTTGAGAAACACAGAAATAGAGGGGGAAAGCAGGAAGGACTGGGGAGGGCAAGTTTAATGGGATGACTAGGCTGCCATACAGTGAAGTGCAGAACAGACACAGGCAGGTTAGAGAGGACTTGAGAAGCACCAGAACTCTGCCTACCCCATCCTTAACTGAGATCTGAGGATATCCAGACTCTGGGCTGCAAAGCCCCCCACTACAGCACCAGACAACCTGCTGAGCATGTCATCCCACCCCAGCCACTGACCACCAAACAGTGCTTCCTCACCAGGCCCTTATCTCATGGGTCAGAAATTCATGTTACATCCCAAGGGTCTGTGCTCTCTGGATGACTCAGGCCACTGCAGATTCATATGACAAGGCCTAATTTTTATTTATCTCCCACTTTTCCCTATGTACAGTTATGAAATTACATTTAAACCTAGCTATGGCATTTTTTTAATAAAAAGACTGCAAACTGGATCACTTCAAGATTAGGAGATATCATCATGAAGACTGCCCATACAACCTTCATCCCACCTCTGTATATATCTGCACTGACTTTCCAATTCAATGATCACAAACCACTTGAGCTCTGGAAATCACCTGCTTTCAAAAAAAGAGGCAGTTAAGGTGCAACAGATATCTCTCAAACCCTGCCTCTCTCAGCGAATGTCAGAAACATTAGTGAACAAAGCAATGCAGGAAGAAAGAGAGACAGACGACCACCTCACATGAGGAAGTTGGACATTCCACCTACAGGCAGGAATTACCTCCTCCTTGGCTCCACATTTAACCTTTTAAGAAGCTCACCAAGTCTCTGAAACCAGTTTTCTCTTCACGCGACTCCTAACGGGGCGGTTCCACACTCAAGTCAAGGCATTTAGGGCTAATCTACAGACACCAGCACCTGAGGTCAGCTGTCCTTGTGCTTCCAGCAGATGAACTGCTACATCATGCCAGGTATTCTGGGATGACTGAAAAATAAAATCATACCCAAGTACCTTCTTTGATGTAGCCAAAACTGAAGGTGTTTCAATCTCCTAAGACTGATTTGCTCTTTGACTTCATTCCTCAACTATGAAAACACAGACAATACCTGTACCTGATATGCTGCAAGAGTAACTTCCCCACCTGAGAAAGCCCTCCAGGAAGGAGTTAGCAACTGTTCAGTTCAAGGTCTGGGTAGGGTGTAAAATAAATAGATGTAGAGACACATGGAGAAAGTAAATGTGGGGAAGAGAAAATGAATTATGCAGCAATTACCTATCTAGTGAAAAAGGGACTCTGTGAAAGGGAAAAAATGATGCAATTACAGAATTAAAGATTGTATCATAATGCAGATGCAAAGGGGAGTTCTGCAACATTAGTCCTGGAACTTCATTGCTTTTGTCCGCCTGATTTTGTAACCCCATTGTTCCCCTGATATCATTATTTTGTAAGCAATTGAAATACAACACAATTATGTGATCATATGTTTATATCTTTTCATCATTAATAACATGTGGAACAACCAGAAGCCTCTGCTCCCAACATGATGGATGCCTCCAGCAGATGGCTGTGAACAACTCCCTTTCTTCCACCTTTATCTGAGGTAAAGAGCAGGGAGAAGAAAGGGAGCTTCTATACTTCAATGCCATGCACAAACATTTGGGGATTTTGGGGTTGTTTCAGAGGAGGAAACCAAGATCAATATCAATCACCTACTCTGAAGCTGACTGTCACAAATCAGATTTTATGAAACAGAGGCACTGAGCAGCTGATGTGCTTTGCACAAGGTCAGAAGAAAAGCTCCCAAGGCCTGGATCCCAAATAACCCCACTAACAGCCTTCTGCCCAAGCCACTGAATCCCTCCTACCTCCACAATAGAACTTGTTTAAGTGTAATCATTGCTCCTAACTACAGGTCATGGAAGAAGCCCACCATCCCCAGGCAGTGTTTCTGTGTTTGTTGGGAGATGCAGCCAATGAGCAACTTCAGGGAGAGCATCATATAAAATACAACTGGCAAGCAAACATTACGGCTGTATGTGTTCATGCTGAATGATAATTGTTATATTGGGTCTTTTAAGTAAATTACCTTGCATACATCCGACTTCAGGCCAATTGCCAACATGTTTCTCAGCGTCTGGGTCACCCTGCTTTGTGAGGGAAAGTGGCTGCAATAGCAACAACCTAACTTGTTTCATTTGCAAGATGGTATTAGCTGGCAAGAGGCAGTGTGTCTGACACCATGCTCCCTATGCATGCTTCATGCTTTTTAAAAAGTCTTTTTTGCCTTTCTATGTCCCCAGTTGCAAATACACACCCAGACTTTCTTTTAAGTAGTACTTTCACCTTGTCTGTGGGGTGCTGGCAGCTACTACCACAAGCTTTACATGATCTTGTGCACCTAACAAAGCAAGTTTCACTTCTATCTTTCCTCATCCTCAGAGAGCAGAGTTTGGTAAAAATCTGGAAGTATCAAGTCCCTGAGGGGCAGTCAGTCAGAGCCTGCAGTGTCCCAGGCACTCGGGTCACACCAGCTCTTCTCAGTGCATATCTTTTGGAAAAGCTCCACCATGGAAAAGTCCACTGTGGTTGGTAATGGAAACATTGCAATCTTTCCCTCTTGGCATGCAACCTGCTCAGTTCAGTTTAAAACCTAACAAAGAAAGCACGGCACCATCCCTAAAGGTATAGAGGTAGCACAATACATCTAACAAGAGCAGGCAAAGATAACACCACAGCCATGTTTTACCCCTCATCTGCCTGCTTCAGATTTCTGAAGCTTGGGTGGCTGGCTTCAGAGGAGAGACCTGCAAAGTGTTGTCCAAGCCCAAGAGTCCATTCTACCACAGTCATCTATCATGCCAAGCTACTGGTGGTCAGAGGTGGTGTTTATGGAGGGGAAAAGAAGTGAAGCAAGAGATGTTCTGCTTCACTAAGTGACATATCCCTAATAGTGTAGAGAATTACACTTGGATGCCAGAGATACCCAGGCAGATTTTTGTGTGGGGAAAGGGAATTTTGCCTCATTGGCATGACTTGGTGCACCACATCCTCTGTAAACCATGATGGGGAGCCAGCTATACAGTTCCTCCCTTCACCTCACCTTGACAGATGCATCTGGTTTTACCTAGATCTGTATGGGTGTTTGAGATTTACCTTGGCCTTCTAAGGTGTCACCTTAGAATATTTTGGCATTAGAGTATGACACTGGTGATCTCTGCAGGGCCATGCTCTATGCCCCACATCAATAGGTATGCATCATCTGAATCAGCAGCAACAAAAAGGGTATCAAAATGCACACTGGGTGAGGAATTGCATGTGCATCCCATAAATGCTCAACACCTCTGGCACTCCTATTTCTACTGTCAATGCTTGTCTTTTCCTTCAGTCCAGGTCTGGAAGAAATGTGCTCACCACATCCAGAACACTATACTGTCTAGCACAGACACAGCCTGGGTGAGGGTAAGTCTGCTTTTCTTAGTACAATGGTGTCCAGATTTCAGAGGCAGATCCCTCAAGACAGCCATGCCAAACCAGCTGCATCTATACTGGGAATGCTCAGCAACAACAAGCATGTCCCTGACATCCCACAGCAACACCTCAGCCATAGGGCACACCTACCTAAAGTCACTCTGGGGAGGGAGAGGGCTGTGTGGGAATCCGAGACTGCATTCACTCACAGAAGCTGCTGTGGGAGAAATGTACAGCACTGAATGTTATCAGTGTCAAATCATCACTGAATTCAACAGGATGGCTGGCACCAGTGAACACCCAGATTATCACAGCGCCATTGCACACATGAGAAGAGTCTGCCCATGCACACACACCTCTGGTAAATCCTGCCCAGCGCACATATTCCCATCTGCTCCAATGCTCACCTCCCAAGGTGTACTGGAGGTCAGGAGAAAGGAGGCTTGTCCAAGCTGTGGCTGTCAGCCCACAAGCCTTCCTAAATCTCTCTAGTTTGACAAACCAAAGGGTAGCCATGCTGCAAGGAACAGTAACAAACAGGACTCATCTGTGGGACATCTGTGTCCTCTGCCCTCCTGCCCCTGCAGCTCCCTTCAGTGCTGCCTCACATCTGCCCCTGCCCTGGATGCCACACACACCCTGCAAATTGGCCAGGGCTGCAGAGGTGCTGCATGTTTGACCACCACACATGCAATGCCTGGCTGGACAGCCACTACTAGGAAGAACAGAGAATAGCTGTAAGCAGTCTAGTTTTTGTCAGAGAGAGCACTGCTTCAAAGATTTCCCAGCCACCCACTACTCTTAAAAAACACAAGTGGGAAATTTGTGATCTTCCAAACTGCCAACCATTGGTGCAATCTGGTTGAAACTAGCCAAACAGGAGACAAACACGCTGGGGAAACTCAGTTAAAATGAAATAAAATGAAACCAGATGAAAATCATTACGTTTGATTAGTGGTGTTCCCATGTTCAGCTACATCCCAAAAAACAACTTTGCTCAATCCAGCCTGTGAACTGCATAGCACACAATGCAGTTCAGCTCTTTAACTACCCAGATGTTACACATCTGGAGCAGGAAGGGGCAAATTTCAAACTTATTTACATCTGGGGGTTGCTCTGAAGGGGTAATTTCTGCAGCAGAAAAAACAGGGCAAGGGGATTTGGTCTGAAAGCGATGAAATGCTTTGTCAGGGCTGAAGGACTATAACTCAGATCTCAGTGGGAAAGCAGTTCTCCTCCACAACCCTGGAAATTAATTCATCCCAGAGACTTCAGCATCCTTCTCCTTGCCATCCCCAGCATCCCTTAACTCATGCTGTTGGTGCTTGGCCACCATCGCTGCCTTTAGGGCAGGGGGCAGCTCTGCTGCAGTCAGACCAGCAAATGTTGAGCCCTGGCCGGTCCAGGACCCAGGGAGAGGCTGCACTGATGAGGGCTGGGAGGGTTTCCTCTAACCCTGCTCGGTGTGACAGATCACGCTACAGAGCTGCATCAGTTCCAAGGACTGCTGCTCCCTTTGCAGAGCACAGCACAGCAGGAGGAAACAGCAGCGACAAAGCAAGAAGGCAGCTCCAGACAGACTCAGAAACAGCTGTGGAATTTCTCTGAAGAGCTGCTTTCTGTAAGGGGAGGAAAGCCCAGCCTTCCATCTGACTTCCAGCCCACCCACCCACCGGATAGAGGCAAAGCATAAGAACAGGAGAAAATTTAAGGCATGCCAAGATCCCAGGCTCTGGAAATTAGTTTCCCACATGCTACACAAAAAGAGCACTCACACCCAAAATCTGCTGCTTTGAACTTGGACTGCACACAATTTACTCAGCTGAACCACACTCAAGTCAGAGACATTACTTGCTTGAATATCTTCTACTTGGTGTACGGAAGGGGGCTGCAGAACTGGCTGACAAATAAACACAGGTATACAAAAGGCAGTGTAAGGACATCATTGTTAAAAAGGTTGGAGCCCTAGGCCAAGTCCCAAAGTCAACATCCATGTGGTCAGAATCAGAAATCACCAGGTCTTCAGTAGAGTCATGTCAACTGATCAGGGAACCATCTAAATCCATTCATACCATAGACCTGTATCCTCCAGGCCCCATCAACTGATCGAGGTCACAGTCTGAAAAATACTTCACTGACTTAGAAAACTAAATTCTGCTCAAAAGGATGGCTTGAGCATTTAGGAGTGTAAGCTTCATTAGCTTCCAGCAAGACTTCAAGCCCCAAGCACAAACTAATGCTCCATAAAACTCCAGCAGAAAAGCACCACTGCTCCTAATCTGCTAGTACTGGTCCCAAGTATGGTTAGCTGTTCTGGATGGAACACAACCATGATGAGGCATTTGTTCTCAGCCCCATGCAAGGAAAAATAATGTGCAGTTCACACCCTAGAAAGCTTATGAGAGGCAGCCCTGAGCTTGAAATCTCCATATGCAAGCTTGCTTTCAAGTATCTCTCTAATTTCACTGGAGCAACTCACATGACTGAAGTTAAACCTGTGCTGAAGCCTCCCGTTGGACTATGGCTGATGGGGCTTCTGATCCAGTTCACTGAGGGGTCAAGGTGAGAATCCTGAACTGAAGCCAAGAGCAAGTATGACAAAAACATATCCACAGATTTTGGCAAAGCTGAAGGGCCTGAGTCCCTCAGGGAAGGGATACCAGCACCCAGAAGGATCTACTTGCCCATTCCCTGGGCACTTTGCTAAGTTACAGCAGGTCTTTGGATGAGAGGCTCGTTCTGAGCTCTTGCAGTTCCATGTATGACTTAAACACACAATATTAAGGCCAAAATAATATTTATTGTCTTCCTGGCATTTCTAATCTGGATCTCTCACAGTACTGTCCAAGAAGACTTCACAATATATATACAAAATTTGTATCACATGTGGTCCAACCAACTTTCCCCCAGAAAAGCAGCAAAAAACAGGTATCATTTCATTTTGTCTTCACATACCTGGCCAGCTGTCCAAACCCTCTGAGAGACCTCACAGCTTTGAGCCAGAGGCTTGGGCTTTTTAACTGTACTACCAGCTTAGTGGGAATTTTCCACAGAGCCCTGTCCCGACAGTCATGGGCATGCCAGTGCCACGGCCAGCAACAGCACAAGGCTGTCCCAGCTTTGCACTCCTCAGCCAGGACTACTTTCATTTTCCACCTTTCATGCAACTAGCAAGAGGCTGAAATCCAGCTGCACACTGTTACACAGCCAACAAGAGAGTTTTCAGCAGAAGGGTTTTTTTCCCCAGATTGCTGTTGTTGTCATCCCATAGGCTCTACATTAGCACAGACTCACTGGGTATTTCAAAAAGGCCTGTGGTACAGAAGGGCTGAGAACATGACCTTCGTACTCATCCTAAGCTGCAAGGCTATAATTAATTTCCAACAGCCTAAATCAGACCAAAAAGTCTAAGTAAATCTGTATCAAAAACTCTCTAAAACATACTAGTTGAAAACAAAAAATAAAAAGCAAACAAAAACAAACCATGGGCCATATCGATGAGGAGAAGGAAGAGTTTCAGTGAGCAAACAAGTGCAGAGGAATTACTATGTTTACAGTTCAATTAATGGGACCTTATCAAAATCCCGTTTGCGTCTTTTTTTTTTTTTTTTTTTTGTAAGACACCTATTACACAAACACACTCTTAATGCCTCGCCGGCTGGCACCCTGGTGCACGTATCCTGTGTATCCACATTTCAGGAGAGGCAGAGCTGCTCCCGGAGAAGTGTCTCCACCGGACGGCGTATCGGAACAAAGCGCTTGGGTGACGGATGTCGGCAGGGTCCGTAAATCACATTTTTGGCAGCTCGACCTCAGCTGGGTCGGCATCTAACGCCGTAAGGAACTCTGAGCGCTGCCGCTCCGTACAGCGGGGACCCTACCTGGGCAGGGGGCTTCTCGCCTCTCCTCCAGGCTGGTTAAAAAAATAATTAAAACCTTTTTCTAAAAGCTTGGCGAGATATCTGGCACTCAATGACAGCATCCGAGTTACCGCGTATCTTCTCCGCTAACTGGCGGCATATGGAAGGAAAATCAACCAAAAAAACCAAAAAACCAAAACGAACCCAAACCAACGCAAAAGCACCACCAAACCTCCCGCTGTAACAAAGGACCCCACCAAACCCCGTCTCTAAGTTATCTGGATTTACTTGCTCGCAGAGCACACGGATAACCCTCCTCCGCTCGCAACAGCGCTGGTGCGATGCAGGCGCGACCCCGCCGGGTTTCGAAGTAACCTCGGCGCCCGCCGCCCTCCCGGGACGCGCCGGTGGGCGCTGCTCGGCCGCTCACCTGCACCGCGCATCGCGCCGCGGCACCGCCCGGGGGGACCCCGCTCTGCCGCGGACACCCGAGCGCGGCAGGGCCGGCCGGGGCAGGCGCTTACGAAACCCGCGTCTGCCCCTCGCCCGGGCGGGAGGGAAGGAGGGAGGCGTGGCGGGGGGCATCCGCGCCCGCGGCGGCCCCGCTCCCCGCCGGGAAGAGGAGGAGGGAGAGGCGCCCCCGCCGCTGGATCCACCGCGCGCGAGCATCGCCGACCGCCCCGGGGGGAGGCCGGGAGGGGAGCCCCGCCGGCGGGCGCCCACTGACCTTGCCGCCATCCGCCGCCGCCGCCGTGCCTGCCCGCGGGATGGCAGCCCCCCCGGACCCCGGTGCGCCCCACCCCGCCCCGGCCGGGGCTGGCCGCTGCTGCGAGGCCGCCCCGCTCCGTCCGCCCCGGCAGCCTCTCCAGCGGCAGCGGCCGCGGACAGCCCGTGCCCTGCACGGTGCCACCCGGCCCCGCCAGCGGGGAGGAGGACGATGGAGCGGCCGGGGGGTTCCTCAGGGCTGAGAAAGGGCTCTGCCGCTTTAAGCTGCAGCGTGTTGTGCCACCTGGCCCAAGGTGAGGGACAGCTGCACCTGAGCGCATTCCCGGCGGGACAGAGCGGCGCCTGCCCCGCGCACCCTGCGGAGCTGCCCCCGCGGGGAACGCGGGGCTGTCGGACACCCCGCGCAAGGCAGGTTCTCCGGCTCAAGTGACTTAAGGACCATTAATCTCAGCTGGAGGCTTAGAGCTGTATTAGTAGAGCACGTTAAAGTGGTATGCACATGTGGTGCGTTGTCTTACCACAGCAGACCTAGGGCCAGGCGAGGGAATAAGGCCTCGTTTTTATTCACTGCACCAAGGCCTATGCTGGCAACAGAGCACAGGACCACAGACTAGTTTCTTCTCTCCCTGCAGAGAAAACAATCCTATTTCCATCAGCAGTAAAAGAAAAAATGCATATGTACTTCCTAGTGTCTCACATGGGATCAGTAATGCCAAGCAGCAAGAACTACAAATGGCAACAATAGACAGGAGTCTTTCACTCCTCATTGCTTCATCTTTTTGCAAATCCAGTGTTTTTTTGGGAGCAAACAGTTGCAAGTGGTGTGTACACAGACCTGTAGGTTTTCCAGGTGCCAGGTTTGTATAGAACACCCTTCTCCTCCCCATATCCTGTTGCTCCACACTGAAACTGTTGCCTAGGAAGGAGTAAGCCCTCTATAATCAGCTAAATAAATCATTTTCAGAAAATAAAATTCCTTTCCCCCTTCCTCACTGTACTGGGGCTATTTGCAGCACAAGGTCTCCAGCAAGCCAGGCTTACCACTAGGGAGTCTATAATGCATTCACTAGTACAACTCCAGGTTCTGCCATAAATATTTAAAACTCAATTACCATTCTCACAATGAACGTTTGAAGCAGATTTTTGCATCCCACAGTGCTTCTTGATTCAAAACTTCCTAATGAAATAACTGGGATTACACAGAAGAAGTCAAATAGGTCAAATTTCAGCCATCAGTTTGAGTCTGGTTCCCCCTTCATGTCTGTCTCTGAAGTATTAGTCACTACCATCTCTGACCTCTCACGATGTATTTTACACCACAGGCATCATTTTAGCACATGCAGCTGACTTTCGCTTCTCTGTTGATCAGCTGGAAGGACTGTGTGAAATATTTTGCCGATCTCCCCTTCCCCCCTCCCGTTGCCCAGCTGAGTAATCTGAAGAGCAAACATCCAAATTGCTTCTTCTGAGGTGTCCCTTAAAGGAGCAGGGGCCTCCTGCCATCCTTCCCTCTGCTCTTGGGGATGGGCCGTGGCCCATGGCACCTGCTGTGACCCACACCTTCCCACCGTGGCCACTCAATGTTCTACAGATTTTGTTCAGAAAAAGCCTTTGAGGTCCTGGAGAGGGGGGCTGTACAGTTGTTTTTACAATTTAAGAAGGGGCTTTTGCCAAATTCACATCAGGCATTTGTGTAACCTCCTGTCTTTGAAGAAACACACCAGGTTTGGAAGGCACAGTTCCTCTGTGCTCCAAGTCCCTGCCTTTTCAGGGGTCATTTTCCCCTTTCTTCCTCAGAGAACAAGTGGCATCTTATGCATACAGGCAGTGCTGTGGTACCAGATCTCCATGCACTCAAGGGAGGAAAATGCATTACAAAATGGAACCAAATGTCCCTCCAACTCTGCACCGGTCAGCTCTTCTGCAAATGATGTCCACCAGTAAGGCAGGGGGGCTACAGAGATGTAGAAAAAGATCACAAGATGGATCTCGCAGTGCAGTGTTGAAGAGCATTTACACAGTGACTCAATGGTATTGCTGTCCTTGCTGCTGTGATTGTATTGTTACAGCAGAGTTTAGCCAGCTCAGCTCATACACCCCCATGCAGGTTAAGCAGACAGCAAACAATCAAGTGTTTCAGATCCCACATGCAAATACAAGGTCCTGGTCCGGAGGGGCTACTGCAGCTTTCGGCATCTGACTCCCTCTGCTGAATGGATTACATGCAAGGCTCCTGGCAGAAGTGCTACCAGAGAGATACAGCAGGTGAGGGGAACTGGAAAAGGTAATTACTCCCAGGAGGATCCCTGGATTGCTGCCATCATCCCCAAGGCTGCATCTGTTATGAGAAGAGTCTGTAAGTCTCTGGGGAGGAAATCTTGAAAAGTTCACAGCAATACACTTGGGAAGGAAAATAGAAGGATAAATAGATTTCATCTTCAGATTGCTTCACATGGTTTATTTCGATAAAACTTTTCACTAGGAGACAGTTTTGTAAAAGGCAGCAAGTTCTTTGGTACTGCCCTTTTCATTTCCTACCTGAATAAAAAGGATGAAAAGGGTTCATCCAGAGCCAGAGGCATCAAAAGACAGAGGAAAGGCATGGAAAGGCAGAAGTGCTCTTCTGCCCTTTGCTGTTCTCTCACCAGTCTGGTTGGATATGGGGACATTTTTTTCCCCCAACTGGATTCTTCTAACAAATTGTATCATTTTAATTTTTACATCATATCTAATAGTCAATGAGAGCAAACTGCTATCAGATGCACTCACTCAAGCATACCCAGTATTGGGGAAGTGGGAACATCTATCATTCACAGAAATAATAGCAGCAATCCCTGCAAGTGATGGGGTAGCACTGGGATATCATAACAAAGGTAGCTAACTCATGGTTTCTCCATTATGATCACCTAAGAGACTTCTAATACACAATATGTATGTAAGACCTCAGTGTCAAACTTTCAGTTCCAGGAACAAGTCACCAAATAATCATAAAACCGAATGGTTTTATGGGAGCTTGTGAGCATTTTAAAAATAATCAGCACATAGGGGATCCATTCCTTTTCATTTCTGAGTCAACACTGGAGGTTTAAATCATATTTCCAATGTTTACTCTGTTATTAAAAAGCCTAGGAACTCTTTTTAGCCCAGTTTCCTAGAGAAACAAAGTTTATATTACCTCACTGTGTATCCTTCTATCTTCCTGTTTTCTTTCAGCTGCTTTTGAAACTGTTAGCAGAGGAGAAGAAATCAGACAGCAACATCTCTGATTTTTGTTGTTGTGTATTAAATCATTAATGGGGCAAAGAAATCTTCTTTGAGGGAATGGGGTAAAGAAGATTCTTTGAACCCTCCCCAAGTAAGAGGCAGGGAGAGTTCAGTTCTTTTCCCTTCAGTCTGGCAGCCAGAGAGCACACATGCATGAAACAGCAGTACCTCGCCAAACTTCATAATATCCCCTGCTCAGCTAACATCTTTCAGTGGGAAAAAATGAAGACTTCTATGATCTCAGAGCTCTGGGACTAAGGAGGGAAAATTACATTGACCATTAAAAGTGCTACTGAGTCAAGGCCTGTCAAAACCCACACCTTGCACAAAAGCTTCACAGAAAGCTGTTGCCTAAAACTGTGAGACAAAAGTACAGCCCACAGCGATTAAAAAAGCATCTATTGGTGGAAACAGCTTCAAGCCCTGCTGATCATAGGTAATTGTCACCTGTCATATTGATACCCTGTGATAAAATTACAATGAACATTTTGGCTCATTGAAATCTGACAGGCTCATACACATTCCCTTGTTCCCTTCCATAAAACTGTTTTATTGTATGCTTTAAAAGATTCAGCAGAGTGAGTATTTTTACAGGTCGCTAACCTGAAAACAGGCACGTAAAAAGGATGCGTATTTGTGGTAACTCCATTTAATAAATTGCTGTGAAACCCCAGTCTCCCTCGAAAAAGAAAGAAACTCTACCCTAAAGTTAACAGGAGAGCCTTCACCCCTTCATTAAGATTAAAGGCTTCAAGCAGGAGAAGATGGTCAATGTGCCTACCTTAAGAGAGCAACAAATTCTCTATTCACCAGTGTGCTATTCAGCCCACTTTTTGTCCTTGTGTTGGATACAGAAATTTGATCAATAATTTTCTCCTGATAGCAATAGCTTGAAAATGCTTATCTATTAATTATAACTTTAATAATGAATCATAGAATCATATAACCATTGAATGGTTTGGGTTGGAAAGGACCTTAAAGATCATCTTGTCCAAACCCCACCTGCCATGGGCCAGGATACCTTTCACTAGACCAGGTTCTCAGAGCCCCATCCAGCCTGGCCTTGTACACTCCCAGGATTTCCATAGCATCTCTGGGCAACCTGTTTACAGTGCCTCAACATCCTCAGAGCAAAGAACTTTCACTGAATGTCCAATCTAAACCTACTCTTTTTTTACTTTGACTCAATTCCCCCTTGTCCTATAAATACATGCTCTTGTAAAAAATCCTTCTCCATCTTTCTTGTAGGCTCTCTTCAGGTACTGGAAAGGTAGGTCATCCTGAAGCCTTCTCTTTTCCAAGCTGAACAATCCCAGCTCTCTCATCCTGCATTGACAGATCAGGTGATTTGACATCTGTAAGTACAAAATGTAGGGAAGTTGCTCCTTCAATACCAGCTGACTGCCTTTACACTCAAAGGGGAGATGTCCCTGGAGATAATTCACAGCAGAAATCCATACTCTGAGTCACCTTCTTGCTGCCTGGGCTAATCTCCCTCCACAGATAAGATAGGGGGAAAAGCTTCCTGCACTGAAGTTTAGCACCCAGAGACAGGCAGTGCGAAGAGCCCCCTGAGGCTCCCAATCTTGGGAACCGCCTGGGTCTGCTGACACATCCTTTTGCTTCCTTCAAAGCAGTGGCTCAGACTCCTCTCAGTGAGTCACCTTGGAGGAGCCACAAACCCTGTATCCCACCAACCATGGTCCCACCTCTCGCACAGTGCCACCGCCTGCCTCTGGGCAGCAGTGTGGATGTGCCTGAGATGTGTTACCTATGTTGTCAGCACAGCATAACTGAGGTGGAAGGGGACCTCTGCAGATCCTCCTGTCCATCCCCCTGCTCAAAGCAGGGGCAGCAGCAGCTGGGCACTCAGGGCTGTCTCCTGCTGAGTTTTGAACATTTACTGCCAGTACAGAGAGCTGGATAAACACACCAGGGGTGCTACCGCAGCAGTTGCTCTCTGTACAGTCCTGGATATTCTCTCTGCTGCTGCAGCTGTCACAAAATGAAAGGGAGGGGTTGTTTATAAGCTCTGGCAATTATCTCCAGAGCTGCACTTTTCTCTCCCCTTATCCCATCACAAGGCGATATTTAGAAAAATACACTTATACGAATCTTTGTTTTTTACTATACTGAGTCATGCCTGTATCTTCTTAGTAATTAATAGTTCATTATATATTAAACAAAAGAGAAAGCATATATGTGAAAAATATTTTCACATCAGTGAATTTCAATTACCAAAGCCCGATTATTTTAAAAACCCTAACTCTTCTGTTATCCAAAGTAACACTGAATTTGTTGCTGGGCGCTAGCTATATTGGAAGTCCATTAGTTAGACAACCCCTCAGTCATCCATGTTAATTCATTCTCCTCTGAAGTAGATGAGTTTTAAGAGCATTACAGTCTTCATATACAAACAGCACCACAAATAAATGGCATGAAGATATTTCATCATAATTTACTAAGTGCAACTTCACTGTTCAGGACTTGCATACTAAAGCATCAGGATAGCCCTTTGGCACCAGCTCTACAGAATAAATACAGGTAGTCCTATCACTGACAAAAAGCTCAATTAGAAGGAAAATTGAGGTTTCAAACATATGCATTTAAAATTAGAAAATAACCAAATTAAGGCTGACTGTGCAAGTCATTCCTGACATAACCACACACTTCCATTACATGAGTGCATGCTGCTTTTCACAGCATCCTGGGCTTCCCTTCATTTGCTTGGGATCTCGGAAGCACAACCCCAGCTTCCTGCTCCCCAGTGCCAACCTCCTCTGTCATCCCCTGTGCCACCACCCAGGTTCCATGTCCTAGGCTCCCTGTTCCCTCATTCCTAATCTCCAGTCCTGATATGCCACTTTCTTCTCTTCAGCACCATCTCCCCCATTTTCTTTGTCCAGCTGTAACCCACATTTCATCCCAGCAGTTTCCAGCCTCAGTTTCCAACCCCAGCGCCCAGATCACGTTTCTCACAGTGAGGCCCAAGTACCTTCTTCACTCCAAGCCCCTAATTCCAGTCTTTTACTGCAGCCTGCTTTACTCCACCTTTTAATGCCAGCTCCACAAATAAAGGCCAAGTCCTTTCATCCTCATCACTTGGGATCCAGGAGGTCATTGACACAGAGCATAAGTCTTCATGGCTGTACCAGCAGGCACCAAGAAGAGCATTGCCAGAAACCTCCTACTCAGTCCCTCAGCCACAGACAGACCAGAGCACAAGTGTCCACAGACTGAAACATCATAGAGATCAGCAGCCACACTTAGAAGCCTCTCCAGGAGTGTGCAAACTGCAATTTTCCAAGAATTTATAATTTAGCTGAATTTTTTCACATCAGCCAGAGTTGAGTTGCACCACTTTTCTTTTTTCTTTTTTTTTTTTTCTTTTTTTTTTTTTTTTTTTCTTCCATTTTGGAAGGGGAATCACGACCAGGCAGTGATTAATGTTATGTAGAAAATCTAGTTTCAAGCATTCAGTCTTTCACAGGAAAAGATGTCATAGGAAGAGCTGAACAGCCAGAAACATCCCTCCAGAATCAGACTGAGGTATCCACCTGGCACAGAAAATGTTAGCCCAAGAGATTAAGGTTTCAACATGTTAGAGAAGAAGTGGTGCAACTCAACTCTGGTATTATTTAAAGCAAACTGAGTAGAAGAAAGGTTATTTTGTCTAGCCTAGCAGAAGTACCAGATATATTATCCTTAGGATAGAAAGAGTCCACAGTTCACACTACAGGCCTTGAGAAGATGAAATTGCACTGCGTAAACACTTTAGATGTAGTTCATTAGGATCATTAGGACCAGTCACCAGGTTCAGAGTGCTTTACACCCCATGACTGGCGTTATAAAACCTATGGTTACCCCAGACAGAACACCCAACAAAGTCCAGCAATCATCCAGACAGCATGTCTGTCATGGTGTACTTTAGCAGAGAAAATAAAGTGAGGTATGCAAGTCTCTGTGTTTATGCAGACCTGTTTTCTTGACTTTCTACACATTTCCAAGCCACTGGGTGATCTTTCCAGCTCTTACCTGCAGGACAAGCTGCTCTGAAGCATCCTCAGCTGAGTAACTTTACTCACACAGTGTTAACAGAATGAGAAGCAAGGCCTGGAATTTCAGAGTCAAATCTGAAGCACACATAGGAAAACAAGCACACTGGGATATTTATGTGCTGGGTGCTGGCATGGCAGTGACTGCACTTCATCCTGACACTTCCTCAAAATTACATCATTTATCATTTAACAATACAGCTGCAGATTCCCCACCATTTACAATGAATTAAGTAGCAGAGCTCTTCAGGAAACCCCACGGATTTCTTGGGATAGACAGTATGGCTAGTTAAGTACATGAATATATGAAGTAAATATTTTTTTTTGTTTTATTGGGCCTTCTGAAAATGAAAGCATCCTGTCTGTGCCTCGCAGAGGGGAGGGTATTACTGGTAGCCATGAAATAAATTAAAACCAATGCTGTCCCTGCCAGAGGTGCCTGGTCAAACTACACTAGTTGATGATAACCTTGCACAGCAGTCTTCCATTCAGGGCTTCATCCTACAGTCCTTAAACCCCTGGAAGAAGCTTGGAGAATTTCAGTGGTGTCTAATTTTAAATTTATTTCTGCAAGCAAATGTCTTCAGGACATACTGGCCACGGCAGACACATTCAAACCTACGTCAGCATGTCCAAAGTCTGGGGGACTACAGTTGCTGCTCAGTGTCCACATGGGCTCCCGTCTCCTGCCCTGCCAAATTCAAGATGATTCTGAGTGAATTTCTGCAGAGGCAGAGCTTCAAAACAGTCTTTTCCCAACCTCACTCAGTTAGTAGGTGTTTTTTCAAACAGCCTGCTTATGGTCTGAGAGAATAAGCTTCTTATTAAGTTCATAGATCAGTCTCATTAGTGCTCACTCCTCTAGAGCTCCAGTTAAGCGTGTTCATGTTTTCTAGAACAGCATCTCCTGTATCTCATGTAAGATTGCTGCCAGAAAATAAGTGCAGAGTTCCCAGTTCAGACCTGTGGGCTGCAAGGACTTGCTTAAATCCATGTCTAATGTCAGTCCTGTAACATGGCAGCTCTTACATTTAACTGTGATTTAAAAAGAGGTGTTCAGAACCCTATTTTCCTACATTCCTTAAAGGAGTACATACCTCCTTAGAAATGTGGCTGAAGGGCAAAAAACTGTCTCTTATTTCTGAAGTCAGATGGGACTTACACCCTTAAAGCTTTTGAAAAATTTACTATGTCGCTGTATGGGCTGAATAAAAATTACCTGTCAGTAAGGATTTTCTTTTCAACACTCCTTTTAGGCTTGGAAAAGGCTTACTCAGGAAAATAATTAAAAGGATTAGGCTGCTTTTCAACTTCACAATTTTCCCAAATTCTCTGAAGAGGCCACTGGGTGTTGGTGGGTGTGACTTTCAGGGCTGTGAGCCTTGCAGGGCCACACCAAGTCCCAGTAAAGTGAATGGTGGAGTTTCCATTGATTACAACAGGATTTGGAGGGTCCCATACAGAAGCTGCTCTAAATCTAGGAGAGCTGACATTCCCACCCACCTGTCTGCAAGTGAGCACAGGACATGCAAGGAGGAAGTAAATTACAGCTCTCTTTTTTGCAAGGAAAGTTTGCCTGATTCTCATTTATTTCAGTCCCAGTATCTATATTTCAGCATTAATAACGGACCAACCTGCAAAAGGAGCTCATGGAAGCTGCCAGGTTTCCGCCAGGGAGACTCGAGTTCGGCTGCCCAAGGCAGAAGGGAGCTTTGGAAAGTGCTTTGTTTAAAGTTGAAGCGTTCAAAACTATTTTGCACACTCATCATCCTCAAAGAGAAGTGCTTGGCTGCCCTCCATGGAGGGAGGGGAATGTGCAGCAATGGGACCCTCAGCAGCTGCCAGCAAAAAATAATCCAGAAGAACTATGAATAAATAAAATACATTTTGCTAGGCCTAATATTACACAGCTTTCTTCATGCTCTCCCTCCAAAGCTGTAATTCTCTTCTAACCATTTCTGGTTTTAGGTTTTATCATGGGTTGTTCTCTTCCTGTCTCTCTTCCTTTAAAGCCTAAACTGCGGTTTTCTCCTTACCTGAAAGTTTCCCCTCTCCATTTCTTAATTTCTACTAATTTCTCTCTTTTAATCTTCTTTTAAAACCATTCTGATGCAACTCCACAATAGTTTGCAGACCTCCAAGCCTCTTTTATCTTACTCTTTTGTCTGCAATGCTTCCTTTCATCATCATCTTCCCAGTTTAACAAAGAGTTGCCTATGTGTGGCAGAACTCAATTCCATTTTAAAGTCAGAAGTGTTTTGCTTTTTCTGAATATGTTTTTACACCAGTGGTGCTAGTGAGAGATGAGAAAACACAGATTATCTACTGCACTGTATCAGAAGTGGAAAAATCAAGTGGTCTGCAGGTTCTGAACTCAGGATCAGCATCTTTCAGGCAATGCCAGAATGGAATCATGAGAGAGACCAAATTCAGCAAACCCTTTTCTTCTTGGGATGTCACCTTTCCTACTCCTCATAGCTGCCTTAGGCAAACTGTCCTGCTCTCCACTCACTGGCCCAGATAGTTTCAATTTCATTCATTATGGCTTTATCAAAGTTAGATCAGGAAGCATAGTTCTCAATGCTAGGATTTTATTTTATTCTTTCCACCTCGTGGCCATTAATTCCTTCCCTGCTGCTATGAAGTGTATTCCTCAGCCTGAACTCCTTAACCATCTTCCTTATCCTTGCTGTCTTATAATAACAGCATCCTGCTCCATCCAGATCCGGATCCAGATCCAGCCCCAGCCAGCTTGTTCTATCCTTTAATTTACGAGGAAAACTTCTCTGATGTGCAATGGTGGCTCCAGGAGACTGCCAGGTGGCTTTCGGCAGAAGTGCTCGACTGGACAAGGAGGACCAAGCTACAAATCTGAGGTGAGGAGGAGCCCACCTCTGGTGCCTTGGTCCTGCTTCTCTCAGTGCAGCCAATCCTTGCCTCACTCTGAATTACTTCTGAGCTCTGGAAAAAGCTGCAGTTGCAGGTTGCTGCTTGCCAGAGCCTAATGCCAAAGTCCTACCTGTCCAGACATCCCATATAACAAGAAAGTGCTGATGGCAGCATGACAAACCTCTCTTTGGAGCTGATGCTATGTAGTCATGTCTGCAGCTGAAGCCCCAGCACAGCCTCACCAGCGGGTTGGTTCTTGTGAATGCTATTTTAAGGCAGAAGGGGTACAATGGTGTTGCCACAGCATGAAAAATGAAATTTAAAATAGTGCATATTTACAGAGCAAGGTTATTCTGACTGTCTGTGAGCTGTGATCTTTTTCTGCTGAGTACATGCAGTGCACCATCTCATTTCATTCTGACACCTGTAAGCTTAGGCAACAGAAGTGTGCTATGGCATAGGGACTCATTGGTGTGCTATGGCATAGGGCTCTACACATGGACTCATCGGTGTTTCCTACAGAACTCTCACATGCTGCTAACCACTTCTGGGATGTAGGGGTTTGGAGTTTTTTGTGGAGTAATATCAGAGGGGGAGTCTCAGTGTAAGAGCCATGGCTGCTACTTGTCCACAGATGTCTCTTCATGCTTATCAAGATCGATAAACAGCGACAGTCACCCCCCAGTGATGCACCCTCGCCTGCAGCAATTCCTCTGGGTCTGGAAGTTGTCAAATCGCTGTTTATCTGCTGATGGCTGAACTACCCTTACCCGAATGTGCCTCTTTCAGGAAACATCCAGCAGAGTACTCACACTGGCCAGAGATCTAATTGCGTTAAACCTTCATCTTTTAACGTTGCAATACTGTAGCAGCTGCAGATTGTTTTAGTTAAAAAAAAAAAAAAATACAACCAACCAACCACCTAAAAAAAAGCCCACCACAACAACCCCTAACCTGTTTCATCACCACTGTCTTCTCCAGATAATGCCCCAGCAGACTCGGCCAGGCTTCCCTGTGACTGCAAAGAGGTGTTTCACGCACTAATCACTTCTCAACGTCTCTCCTGGCTTCTTCCCTCCGGGCACCATATGATAGCCTGGGATGTGGCTGGGATGTTCCCTCCAGAAGCTGATAGTAATCATGGTCTTTGCCTCCTCTTCCTCTCCCTCCTCTGTGAATCATCAGGAATCACTCCCAGTCCTTAATCTCTTTACTTAGGTGTCATTTGGCTGTATTCATGTTCCTTGTCTTTCTGCTCTCAGCCCTTTATGGCCTAGGTCTTTGTCCCCTGTTCTAACTTGTCCTTTGTTTGAGGAGCTGTGTGCAGGGGAAAGGGGAAGGGAGAGGGGCCTGTGATGGTGACAACCCACTAAGCTGAAGATTTTCTCTGTCCTTAGAAGGACAATGCAGGAAAACCAAATTCCTGTTCACCCCATTGCCATACTTTGCTTTGTCCCATTTCTCATCTTCCCTCCATCTGGGAGCTCCCAGCCCACAGCAGCTAGTCGTAGCCTGGAATGGGTGGTTTTCTCCAAAACTGAAGCAAAGCCCACCTACATTAGAGGACGAACATCATAACAGAAATGCAACAAAAGTAGAAAGATTTGGATGAAAGGGAAAAAAAAAAATACCAGCATTGTATCCCACACATGAAAGTGCAGAGTAAGCAGTTGCTGCCCTATAAAGCTTGTTTAAACGCCCGCGGTTTTGAAGGAGTTTGGTACCAGCTTTGGCTTCCAGAGTAGAATTGCAGGCCAATGCACATTCATCACTCTAATTTTATACAGCTGCATTATTTTCACAGTTTATGGTGCCACCATCTCATTTATGAAGTACACACTGCAGTTACACATATGGCTGTATTATTTTCAGCACTGGAAGTTCAATTAGTAGTTTCACTGAGCTAAGACTGTCAAAACAGCAGCAGGAGTACACACCGTATTGTAGCTGCCCAAAATTTATACATGTTTATGCAATAAATACATTGCAGTTTGTGTGCTACAATTTGGGTCACTGGTTCTAAAGTAATACCAGAAACACCAGGTGAAATTTGCTGTCACTGACTCAGTTTCAATGACTGTAGCTCCAGTTCTTCATTTACACCTGGGATAATTATGGCGTGATCATGGGTCACAGAAACATGGCTTCTTCCCTGCCCAGAGATGTCATGAGACAAAACATTGATGTGAGCGACTGGGTCTCTTATTCACAGACCAAGACTTTAAATACAAATTCCTGTTCACCCCATTGCCCAAGCAGTAGGGTGCCAGAAGCTGGCCTTTGGACATCTGTGTCCATAGTACTTTATTTGAGTCATTTGCCAGCACCATAAACAATCTTCCCCATTAAGAAACAGTTTCCTAGGGGAAGATGGGCAGGATGGGGAGAAGGAGAAAAATTACTCAAATTTCCTGGGTGATTGCGCTTGCTGAAAAATGTGCCAGTTTGCATGTCGCTGATTTATTCCTGGTGCATTAGTCATTAGGGAAGGTAAAAGCACAGTGATAACGAAGGTGCTATCGGGTGCCACAAACAGATTGCGAACTCTGCTTTAGTCAACATCAGTGCTGACTTTCCCCAGCATGTGCATACTAGCAAATTTAGCAAAGAGGTGGCTGTTGTTCAAAGTTATGAGAAAGAGCTTGGTTCCTCCCAAGCACTCGTAGTGCTTCTGAAATGCTGACCTTTAATGCAGGTGCTGAGCAGTAGGAAACTCTGAAAATCAACTTTTCAATGCTCCAGTTTCACAATATGCAAACCAGAGAGAATAAAAACTACCTTCAGGTGCTTTCAAAAACTTGTTTATAGTCTTCCAAGCTTTCTTCAACCCCTGCATGGAAGGTACCACTGGGACACAAAGTGCAGTGAAGTTTCCTTCAGCTCCTATGGCTGGCTCTGGTACAATGAGAAGAGGAAGGGGCCTCAAGGCACGAATCCAAATTAACAGATGTTTCTAGCAGTCCTTCTTCCTCCTTGCTTCACGAAATTATGGATCTATCCTTATCACCATCCCTCACATATGGCCAAATATAAATATAAATATAAATAGGAAAATACTTACAGCAGGAAATGAAGAGTTGTTGTGGGACTCAGCAGCCTCTGAGCACGTTTTCTTTCACATCCTGACAGAGCCTGGCATAAATTCAGCTTCTGACACACAGGGGAAAGTATACCTTTTTTGCTCTACTTTTTTGGCAGTTGTCATTAATTTGGCTCGCATTCCCCTGCAGTAATGTTGACAAACACATTGCTCATGGTAGCATTTCAGCAAACCCATTCAGGCAATTTATGTTTCAATATTTACAGACAGCACTGCCTTATGCCAATTTGATCTTTTTGCAATGAATATGTTTTGACTTGAGACAGAGTGGGAACTTGCCTGTCACAGCCACTGTGGCTGAAAGTTTATACCCCCAGTTTCACAGAAAAAGAAATGTATTAACACCCATATTATGTGGTTTTCTAGGTTTAAATTGGTGTGTTTCCTTCCTGTTCTGCTTATTGACTCATTTCCTTAAATCTGACTTGAGCTTGCTATTGAGTTTTAGCCTCAGTACACCAGTAATGGCTGTAACACCCCCCCCTCCCCAATTCAGAAGGAAGAGAGGTAATAGCAAAAGACAAAAGATTTCATTACTTTCATAAGATAGTACAAACTATTATTTTCTGATGAGAGACAAGGAGAAACAACAGTGGACAGGAGAACCATGGAGCAGCTGAAGTATTTCTTTCAGAGGGAACCTTACCTGTCACTCCAGTGTCCAAGTATGTCTTATAAATCCCACAGAAATGCTGACCTGGATTCACAGAGTTGTCATCAATTCTCTCTTGTAGTTGAACGTGTTTGAATGTCCCTTACAAGAGAAGAACAGAAGCCAAGGATGTTTTTTTCAGGAGCTGAGGAAATTAAAGAACAACTGCTTTTTTCCTCTACCTTAACAAACATTTAAGGTTTCCGATATTCATTCTATCTGGATTCCACTGGACATTTTCCTTAATATAAATTCCTCTAGGTTTTTTGTTTGTTTGCTTTTTTAAGCAGATTAAACATGTATGACTTGATACACCAGAGCACAGATTTCAAGAACAAATGTGATCTTGCTTTTCCATGCTCAGGCAGATATTTGCTCTAAGAGAACCCTTTGAGTGTAAATACCAAGGATACAGCAAATGTTCTTGATTCAAAATTCCTTTAAAGCCAGCAGCTGTCTGCTCCCTTATATCTAGTCCGTGATTAAAGAAATGTTTTATTGAATGCTTGCCCCTGGCTCTCTTTCAGCAAGGTGAGAGACCTATTCCCTATTCCTGAGATGAATACATTGTTGTAGGAGTGGCTGGCTATTCTATTCGGTGTCAGCTGGGCTGTGCCCAAGCCTTCCATGGCTCAAGCACAATTTCCTGCCTGCAAGTGCACCCGTTTAGACATCTAACTACATGATCTCAAGGAAGTGCTGTGGCTCTAGTTTTTTGCCTGCACTTCAGCATAGATTTAATAATGAACTGCAGGCACCCTACTTGATACTCACATTTAATTGCACCTGAACTGTCAAAATGCAGCCATTGATCAGAGGCAAGTTTCAAGCTCTTGCTTGCAGTTAAGGAGGATGTTACAGGAAGCATCAGGCGGCATTTGCAAAGAACCCATATGCTTTAATTCATGGAGAATTTGTGGGTAATGACACTATAAGAATGAACTGAGACCCTGCCATTGGGACAAAGCTTTAGGAGTCCAAGACTCACACATAGTCAGGCCGTGATAGTCCTTGGCCTTGGGCAATTGTTTTAGCCTCTTTAGCTCCCCTAAAAAGACAATGTGATAACAGCTCACTTCCCTCACAGGCCTTAGTGTGAGCTCATTACTTAGTGTCCTTAAGATACTGCGTAGATGAAAAATGCAAATAACAGCAAAGGCCAAATCCTCTCCTCATTAATCCCAGCCGATACTAAAGTGAATTCAGGTGGAGCCAGGGAAACCCGGAGGAAGACTTGGCTGTAGGCCTGAAGCACCATGACTGGTCTGTCTCTGCACAGCTCACCGAGGAAGCTTCTTGAGGAAGCTATTCCAACCAGCTCTCTGGCCTCAGCTGGCACAGAAGCCCCATGCTTATTTTATTTTGTTGCTGCTTCTTTTTTTTAATTGGTTGCCAAGAACTCAGTACTCCTGTTTATGAAGCCAAAGGGCTTTGGCTTGTGTTGATCTGGATGCTCTGCAGGCAGAGCCATCTCCTCAGGTTCTGCAGTGCAGGAGGCATCAATTTGAGGCAGGCGGTGCAAAGGTGACTGGGAGCCACCTGCATCCAACCCAAACTCTGTGGATGAACCAGCACCAGTGTGCAGAAACAAGCCCCAGAGAAGCCCTGTGAGGCTGCTGTAGTCATCACCCTTCCAATAGTCCACCCTATAAAAAGAGGAGCAGAAAGGCAGGTGTGATGGCCAGGGTCATCCCTTCAAGGGAAACAAAAATGGGAGACTCTCCATCAGCTGGCTGAGGAGGCTTGACTTTTGAGGCTGTCCTCTCTCTGTTTTGGGGCAGTGGCACTGAGTCAGGCAGGGTGAGGGATAAAATTCTCCTGCCCCAGGCAGCTGGAGAACTCTGCAGGGACTCACCAGCAGCACACATCCAGGCCCCACCTCTGCTCCTGGGGTATTTTGATTGTAGTGAAAGGCTCAAGAGACAGAGAGAGGAAAATCTTGTTCTATGCTAAATTGACATTTGAATTGTGAAATGCTTCTAATAAATTGCATATCAAGAAGAGGCTTCATCTGATCAGCATTTGGATGAGTCTGATACTGAATGACATGGTATCCTATAATACACACATCTGAGATTATTATTATTACTACTATTATTATTATCATTATTATAATTATTATTATAATCTCAGGGTCTTGGGAATCCAATCAAGAAAATATACATAGTGGTTTTATCTAGCCTAGACTGTACTAAAGAAGATAGAACTTACTGTCCCTTCTGCCTGTTTAGTGAGAAAGCAATGTCCTCTACATGTTCTTTTGGTAAAAAGGAAAAAACAAAAAAACAAAAAAAAACAAAAAAAAATACTGGCTCACTCATACATCAGAAAATCAAGGGAGACATCACTAAGGATCAAAAGCTGGCCACACATGCAGCTGTGAACTTACTAGTAGGGTAAAGGACTGTTTTCTCCTCCTTTCCCAGCCCCACAGTCCCTGTCTGTCTGGTCCCTGCCTCATGCTGGGAATAAACACATTCCCAGACCAAATGAACACCATAGGGTTTATCAGCTGCCCCACAACTGGTGTCATGGTCCAGCTCATGGCCTTTTTCCACAGAAGCCTCAAAGAAAAGAACATGCATACAAGCAAAGGCATGGTACATATCATACTAAAACATGTCCAGGGCACCTCCCTGAGTCATGGATGCACATGACTTTTGAGTTCCATGGTCCTGTTCTTTGCATGTGCCTCCTGAGCCATGTAGCTGCCTTTACACAAGTCATGCAACAGAGAAGGAGCAAAGCACAAGCAACAGCCAACAACAGTATCATTATCTTATCAACCTTGATAAATGGAGGTTGGAAGGGACAAAAGGAACAGCTTTTTATGGCAGGCAAAGTATGTAATAGTGGCCATCTCAGGTTTTGTGGTGATAAATGGCATTTTCAATACCAACATTATGGTTTTCCAGGGGTAACCTCTGATACTGAGAATAAATATGCCTTTCTGCTTGTGGCAGGGAAGGGAGCCGGCAGAGCTGTGCCAGAAGGGCTCCCCACGTGTCCCCATCTCTCCCGCCAGCCCTTCACACACTGGTGATCAGGGTGATAGCAATAATTCACCTCTAGCTCGAGATCCAAGAGCCTGAAAGTCACAAATAACATTGTCATCACCTTGTGTGCCTCACCAACAGCAGTGGTGCCTCAGAGAGGGGAGGGGAGCAGTGGTGAGGTGGCATGGAGAAGGGTGGGGAGGGATGGCTGTGGAGAGGAGCGCTCACAGGGTGGTATCCATGGCAGTGCCCAGCCATGCTCAGCACACTGAGCTCACGGACTGCCAGCACCAGCACCACTCCAGGGAGAGCCACCATCCCAACTGCATTGCTTCCTGTGAGGCCAGCCCATGAGAAAAATCCCCCAGGTAGGTCAGTGGGACAAGGGTTTTCTTTTTCTGGTGATTCTGAGAAGCTTCTCCTTCAGGTAGACTGGGGTAAGGTACCAGCTGTAGACACTGTGCTAGCAAAACACTTTGGTGATGCAGGGTTTCCCCACACTGGCTTTGGTTAAAGGCCTTTAAAGCTCTTGCACACTTCTGTTGCCCTAAGGGAGAACTATCACCTAAAAGTCTGGCGCTTTATACATCAAAGGATGTCAGGAGTAAAATTAAGCTAGATGTTTTCATAAAAGAGTATCATCTTAAAATGCACTTTGGTGTTGTTGAGTGAAGAAGTTCGGATCTGAAGGGAAACTTAAATAAAAGCTCCACTTAAAAATATATATATAAATACAGACTATTTGTACCTTGGGACATTTGTTTTCCCTTTTGAGACCCTTCATGAGCTATGCTGGTGTTCAGCTTCTGACTCATACACTTGTTCCCAGGAAATTAAACACCATATCCCTGATTTTTTCTTTACATGAACATAAGATGAGCCTGTAAATGTAAGCTGTCTCCTCATTTCTTAGTGAGCATATTGCAGCTCCTACAATTATCCAAATAAAATGCACATAACTGTAAGCTAAATTGCCTCTTACACCATTAACTCTGGTTTTATCTGGCTGTTGTTAGGGACAACCACATGTCACTTATGGAAAACCAGAGGTTTTGAGATGTAAGCACAGGGGATTCATTAGTTCCCCAGCATCTGATCTGACCCATCTTTAAATAACAGGCTGGCTTTTCAGAGGGATGATCCTCATCACTTCCTTAAATTGCTCAAGCCTCCTATAAGTGTCTTAGGGAGCCCAATGCAGAACTACCCTGTGGCTATGTGCAATCATGGTATTTGTGTCCAGCTAAAGGACTAATTTTTTTCAATATCAGACCACCCACACTTGCATAACCACAAGAATAATCCAGAACAAAAACCAAAACAGGTTTGACTAAACAAGATGAAAGAGACACCAGAGGGACAAACTTGGTTCAACATACACATATTATGCAAACAATAAATGCATACACAAATATACATTAAAACCAAAATACCACAAATGCTCATGGTCCTTTCCTCCAACCCAAGAAACACTATAAAGGGAAATATTTTTAAATTTTTCTTTTTGTCCTAGGTCCTGAAAGCAAAACTGGTGGGTAGAAAACAAAAAAGAAGCCAAATTTCACTGAACAACCCCCAAATTAGAAGCAACTATGCAAAAAGATTGGCAAATAGAAATATGTTGAATTCAACTTCTTTGTGTTTTCTTCATTTGCAGTAAGTCATGGACATACTATAAACACTGGAAAAAGATTTTTTAAAAAAAACCTTTTCAGCCAGTGGTGCCTGCTCAGAGCTAATGTGTATTGTGCTGTTTGCATCACGGCTGCATCAGGCTGTTTCCTGAGAGACTGGCTTTGCATTGCCTCCAGTGCCCAGCAGAACAGGATATAGCATATTACTGTCAGGATGCACCGGGATAAGTACAGCCAGTCCAAACAGTTCTCTGGGCCAGCTCAAGCAGAAAACAAAAGCTAGTTTAAAGTGGCTCAAAAGTAGCTGCTCCCAGGACTCTATTCATCATCAGTCTGCAGTCGCATAAACAAGCAGGTCATCCACCTCTGACTGGTAACCAAACAGGATTGCCTTGTTCCAATGACCTGGGAAGGAGGCGAGAGAGCTGGAGAGCAGAGCTTTGAAAAGTGTAAGGGCTTACATACAGCAAAAGTGCCCTTCAGACTTTATGAAAGGCTGTTACGCACAGGGCCATCATACATGCTGTGCCACTGTAGGTCTAAGTCCTACATTTGTATTTTATACACAGAAACTAATGTGGTCTGAAGATGTGGACTGCAAAGGCATGTAATAAAGTGCTTCTGCATCTGTACAATTTTTCACACTCCTTTCTGTATAGCTTTTACACTCATCTGTCCCCTGAAAACACCCTCCTTCTAAAACACCCATAACTCAGCAGTTTTGAAGAAGCAGGTTCCGCCAAGCAGAGAAATGCAAGGGTGGAAATCAAGACCTAAACCTGAAACTCACTGAGCTCAGGCTGTAGCAGGGCTTTGATCCAGAAGCATCTCTGGCGAATAATACTTTTGATTCCCATATTGTTTGGGGGGCTAAGAAAGTGCACTCTTTTCTGTCAGGAAATTAAATCCATGGAACCCTCTTTTGGGGAAGGATTTTTCCTATATTGCATAATGATAAATAGCCAGTCCTTCTCTTGTACAGCTGCCAAACCTCTTTCTTCACCTGGGCTTTCTGAAATAGAAATCTTACTTTAGGATGACATTGGGGCTGCTTCTTTAAAAATGTCAAACCAAGGAACCAACTTCTTTCCCATGCAGGTGAGGCAAGTTTTCTGATACTTCGGTGTTAACACAGCTAGCGATGGGCATGTTCCTAAACAAAATTCAATTCTTCAAAGTGTGGTTAAATAATCCACCATGTTCCTTGGGGGTCCTAGATACTTCTAGAAGATCTTCATAGCCTGGAATTAGTCTGGGGGACATTAGACTTTAATTGGAGAGGCAAATTTAGTCCAACATCCTAAATATGGTCCTAAGCCGTGGCTTTAGTTGACGTGAAACACATTATTACAGAGGACAGCAGTGACGAACTAAACAGCCACTTCCTCCCCCACTGAAGGCAGAAATCAAGTGTAAGCTGAACCCTGCCAATCATAGCACACTATTAACAGCAGCAATTACAGATAATCACCACAACTACTAATAAAACATTATCAAGGGTAATGAAATGGGTAATTGCTACCTTTCATTTAAGAAGGTCCAAGACCATGGCAAGCTACTCTCAAGAAGTATGATTCCCAGCTCCCTTCCTATTTGATAGTGCCTCTTAGGAGACCTCACAGCTACAGCTCAGGAAGAGAAAGGGCAAAGGTGTGTCAATCCTCTTCCCTGGAAGCAGCTTCCAGGGCAAGACTGGGAGCACAGCTGCAGTGAAAAGTACCAGCAAAATAACTACTTCTTAAGCACTGTGATACCTGAGTGTGACTGAGATGCCCGTGGACACCCTAAAATATTTCCAGCTTGATGCTTCCCAGAGCCTCAATTGAGGATCATGCTTGCAGGCTCTAGCTCAGGACAAGCTCGTGGAAACGCTATGGCTTGGCTTGATGCTGAACACTGATCTTTGGTCTCCATCAAGCAGGAGACCACACATCCTCCCTCAGTCCTCCAAAATGCCTGGGTGTTGGCTCCAGGGACTGAACACGGGGAGCCATGGGAATTGAGTAAATCCTCACCTCCAGCCTCGTGTGCATTTGCAAGGGAAAAGTTAGTGCAGTGGCATTGTTAGGCCATCAGCCTTCCCTGGCTGAGGGTCACCTCTTTACATGGTCATTGGGGGACATGGGAGAAAGGTATTTTTCCAGCTGACCCACTGTCTTCAGAGATTTGCATTATTCCTCACTCTCAGACTGATTTCCCACATTCCACATTAAATTATATATGAGTAAGTGGTAACTTGTGTGCAGAGTGACACAGACCAGCAGCAGCTGAAGAACAGTTCATACACTTGCTTATTCTGTCAGAGGAGCTACGCTGAGATGTTTGTGTCCTCTGCAAAGAAACAAGAGTGGTTGTAACTTGGTGCACAGGCACTTATTTGACTGGAATACATCTAAAGCACAGGTACCCAGTTCCTTGGGGATTATTCCATGAGTAGCCCCTCTGAAACCATTTGGGTAGGCATGGAGTGTGCAGCATGGTCCCATTTTGTGGGACAGTACTGTTTGCACAGGGTGCAGCAGCAGGAGGCTCATCTGAACAAAGAGAAACTCAGCTTGTTTGGTTCATTTCAATATAGTCAAGTAAAGGAAAGGAGTCTCAGCAATGCACAGGATAAGAATAAGCTCAGTCTTGGTCCAAAAGCGAAGTAGAGAGGAAAATTATTGCACTTCTACATGTCTTCTAACATTTCACACTGAACATCAAATCTGGACATTATCTCAATTCCCAGCACATGCAGGTTTTTTTTCCCATTCACCAGAATATTTGCAATCACAGGTAAAAGTACCTTTTATTGGTTTTACACTCCCCTTATATTGCTGTAAAAGAAACAGGATTTGAGTCAGTAGCAACTATGTGTTGCTGAGCACAGAGCAAATTCCCAGGGCTTTTTATTGGATTTCTCTACCTGGTACTAGGCAAATCCCCCAGGGGGATCAAAATTACTGCAAAGTCCAAGAGGAGCAAAAGTTTCACAATAAATAGCTGGCCCAGATCCAGCAGGCAGCCTGGAAGGTTGCCAGGCTGCTATGCCTGAAGTAAAGATGGCTGGAATCTGCAAGTCAGGTCCCAGCAGTGTGAGCAAATTCCAGGTGATTAGCTGGCAGGTTGCTGCAGCACACACTGGAATAGGAGGGAGGTCACACAAGTCTTCTGAGCAGGTGGCAGAAGGTCAGGGAGGAAGAGGACAACAAAAAGGAGTGAAGAGAGTCTATCTGATCACTGCACAGAAAAAAACACCCCTTGCCATTAGAGAAAGTAGCACAAAGGCATATGCAAGTACTTCATTACACATCTGCCACGTGTGTAAACGGTGACAACAGTATCTGGCTTAAAACAAGGGCTAGAAGACCATTAAAAAACACTTAAAAAAATCCACACACTTTAAAATGTGCCCTATATTGACAATAGCATGACCAGCAGGTCAAGGGAGGTGATTCTTCCCCTCTACCCTGCTCTTATGAGAACTCGCTTGGAGTGCTGAGTCCATCTCTGGGACCTGCAATATAAGAAGGACAAGGATCTATTGGACCAAGCCTGGAGGAGGAACATGAAGATGACCAGAGGGATGGAAGATTATGTTCCTCCTCTGTGGAACGGATGGAAGCTTCCATATGAAGGATGGAAGCTTAATATTCCTCCTCTGTGGAAAGGCTGAGACAAGGCGGGGTTGTTCAACCAGGAGAAGGAAAGTCTCCAGGGAGACCTTATAGCACCTTCCACTACCTAAAGGAGGCCTGCAAGAAAGCCAAAGGAGGACTTTTGACAGGGGCATGTAGGGAAAGGTGTCCCCTCTCATGGCAGGGGAATTGGAAGTTGGCAATCATTAAGGTCCCTTCCAACCCAAACTATTCTTTGAAGATTCTATAAATTTGCTCTATAGCTAGAGAGGAAGCACAGAAAAAGAATTTTGCTGGATATTGTTGGTGGAAATTTTCTGCAATATTTTCTATGACTATACACTGTCCAGTTGCCTTTCCAAAGATGCTTTATGGCGAAAGTGGGAGCAACCACCCTATGATGCCTCAGCAAGAAAGAGCAAGGCTCTGAAACCTGAGCGGCATGCATACTCTGAGAGACACGGTCATGCAGAGATTTGAGAACAGCCATAAATTCCATATCCTGAATAACTGAGGCATTCTGCCCACCCTGTAAATATCACTGTTAAGAACTTCCCCATTCTGAAGGCAAGCCCATGCTGCCAGCAAGGACAGCCTACAGGGACTATGGTGGAAGCTGCTTCTCCAGTGTGCTCCCTTTTCATAAAGCTGCTTTGGGGCCAGCCCAGAAATCCTCACTCTCACCTGCAGGGCACACTAGGAACTACTATGAAATACAAGTTTATCAGTTCTAGAAATATGCATGTCAAATGTGAGTATTTGGAACAAAGCAATTTGAGAGTGAATTCCTCTGAACTGTACTGAGATATAAATCTCTTTAATGGACAACCATTTCGATAAGGCATTTCCTGAACAGGATGAGAAATCATGGTTAAATTTCTAGAGACTGATGAGCAGTTCTGGGGAATGTAAAAGAAACATCCCAGGCCTGAGCAAGGAGGGCAGCACTGTTTTTTTCTCAACTTTTCTACAAACATTTCTGGAGATTAACAACATGATAGATGTAACTGAAAACACTGAATGAGTAGATCAAATATATGGAAGAGCTATTTACATTAGGCTAATGCAAGTTTATGTTTTCAATCTGTATAACTTTGCTGTGGATTTAAATCTCAGCAAATATGTCTCTTCTCCTCTTAGACAGCTTCACAAAGTCATCTTATCCATCCTTCACTGCAGCATCTCTGACTGAGAAAATGGGATTCATAATACTTGTAAAATATCCTGTGATCTCTAGATACAGGGTATCTCCACACCGTAGAATTGCTGGCAAATAAACATGGCTTTTCTATCCCACTCACTGGATATCGAGTCTGTATGTGCAATACAAAGGGTAGAAAAATCAGGCACACCAAGCTCAGTTGCTTTTTCATCCTTCAGCCCAAGGAGCCACAGGGTGTAAATGACCTGGGTTTTACAGCTCAGATCATGACTGGGAAGAAGAGTAGAGAGCCTGTTCTCATGCTCCACTTAGATCTGCTGGAAATCACCCCTGACCAAACGAGGCAGAGCTTTAGCCTCATCTCTGTCTCCCCGCCTTTTGCCCATTGCCCTCCCCAGGAGCCACACACGGAGATGTCCAGACAACTGCCAGGAGGAACAACCAGGGCTACAGTGCAGCAGCCTCTGCTGAGGCTCTTGCCATCCATCCTTAGCCACAAAAATAGGCAGGAGGAGCAAAGGAGAGGAGGCATGACTTTCCACAACACCCTGCAGAGGCAACTCCACATCAGCTCTTTGGAAAAGAACAGTTTTAGTTGCCGCATGTAGGAGATGTGAGACAGGACTTCTATCTACTGTCACTGCAATGTAACTTGCAATAATGAGCAGTAAATGTAAACTGTGGAGTTTCCTACCACCTACAGGAAATTTCTAGTATTAGGGAAGTGTGTGTTTGTGTTTCTGTGTGAGTTTGTATATACATACAAGCTTATGTACTTTAATGATGTTGGTTATTCCTTGGAACATGGCTGAGGACAGGCTCCATTTGTCCTGCAAGATTTATAACAAAGGAAAAAATTAATCCCTACTTAGGCATCATGCAAGAGAATGGGACTGAGCAGAAAGGCAGCTCTGCCTAGGCAAGCTTGTAAAGCAAGTTCAGAAAACCCCAGCAAATCAAATCAGAATGTGGGGATTGCTCCGAAAAGTCTGAGCTCAGTGCCTGCAGTGCCAAGCTGCTTGTAGATATCAGGTATTGCTTTCCACAGCTGAATTTTACAGAACCCATTTCTTCATAACAAGTGACACCAGCAAAGCACAAAAGGAGCAACTCTTTTGCTAATTTGTTAGCATCTTTGGAGAGGTTTGTGTAAGAGCACGTGAATTGTCTCATATGAGCACAGTTACATCCAAAGACACCAAGAGATTCACAGTCTGCTGGCATGAGGATAATGAGGTCTAAATCTACCTCGATGTTCATTAATTCATGTCACACTCCCACCAGTGGTGCTCAAGTTCAAGTCCACCTCTTCCAAGTTAGCACAACACTATTATGGTGTCGTGTTTCTACAATATCTGCTAAAAAGCAGATGCAGAGAGGTCATGGTAAGCTTTGATCACGTGGGAGCAAAGTAAATTCTCAGAGCCTTTAAAAGGCAAGAAGAGATAAAAGAGAAGCAAGACTTCCTTGAGGAAGGGATGATGTATGGATATTGCAGTGTCAGGCTATGTAAACACAGCTGCAAATCTCCATGTAGAGTCAAGCTGCTTTATGGAGTGTTTATTACACATCTAGATGGATATCTCTTTATATACTTATAGAAAACAAATATCGACATAAAACACCCTTCTGCAAGCGCTACTCAGGCCTCTTCATTGCAAAGAAATTGTTACAAGCAGGATAAGGGAATACTGTGAAGCATTCAGATCAGAGTGGTGACTACAGCTGAGCCATCCCAATGAGCTCAATGGCATTACAGTCCAGAACTCTGCAGTACCAACATCAAAGCCTCTTCTACAGTCCTGCAAGCACTGCCACCACTGGGTCTTTTAACAGCAGTTTGAGGCCATCAATCAGCTGCCAACATGCCATCAATGCAGGGAAGAGTCACCAAAACAGGCCGTAGCACTGCGGTATCATTGGACATCCAATAGAAATTGGCTCTAAAAGAAATGCAGACATAAAACTGAATAAAATCAGTTAGCTTGGCAAGGGATCAGTCTGGTTTATCAAAACACTTATGGATGCAATATCTTAGCTTGCTTTCCTGCAGGCAGTCACCAGGAAAAGAAACATGGCTGGAGGGATACCTGACCCCAGATTTTGCACCTTTGTAGTAAGCTCTGCAAAGATTGTTCTCAACTTGCAACCAGCAGTGTAGCAGTTTTCTGGTTCTCATATTTATTTTCAGCCAGATCAGCACCCTAATCTCCAGGTTTTGTGTCAAAACAAAGAAGAGGGCAGGAAAAAACAGACAGTAAGAAAGGCATATCTCCTTTACAGTGTTTCTTCACTGGCACAAGTTTTACAACCAAACTTCCTGTTAAATTTCCTCCATACCTTGCATCACATGTATGAATTCCAATACCTCCTGTATGTACCTTCTTTTCTCTCCAAATTCTTCCAGATTTCTTTCAGAGGGGCTATGTACCAGTCAGCAGAGACTAAGCTAGAACTAGAAAAAAGAGCGGCGTATGGGGACTAGCTCCAGCTGAGAGAATGATGACAACTTCCAAAAGGGTGTTCAAGGACTTCTCTACTCTAGGACTGACAGGTGCTGAGTAAGAGGGATGCTTTTAACAGCTCTCTTGCTACCCCTTGGCCCCATGGCACTGGAACAGTAGGACATGGAGGACTGTAGACAGTGGTGTCTCTTGCTGGCGGAAACCCTTGATGTGGCTGGACAAGTATTGGTGCTAACCCAGCAAAACACAGATGCTACACCCTGACCACCTTCTTACTGCATTACACACCAACCCATCAGAGCATGTTTCTTCAATACAGGCATAGCTGAAAAATTTGGAAAATAAAATACCAAAATAGAAAGCTGGGAAGAATATCTGTAACCATCTGTTGGAGGAAACCTAAACATAAGTGTGCATAAGTCCAAGGGACCTATGAGATGAGATTCCTTTGCAGGTCCTGAGGGACCTGAGAGATGAAGTCACTAAGCCACCATCTGTCATTTTTGAAACATTGTGGCAGTCAAATGAAGTCGCTGATGACTGAAGAAAGGGAAATATAACCTCCATTCTTAAAAAGGGGCATGGCCAGCAGGTCAAAGGAGGTGATTCTCCCCCTCTACTCTGCTCAGACTCCACCTGGAGCTCTGCATCCAGCTTTGGGGTCCCCATAAAAAGGACATAACTGCTGGAGCAAAGGTAAAGGAGCAACACAAAGCTGATGAGAGAACTGGAGCACCTTCCTTCTAAAGACAGGCTGAGAAAGCTGGGGCTTTTCAACCTGCAGAAGAGAAGGTTGCATGGAGACCTTATAGCAACTTTCAAGTTCCTGAAGAGAGCCTACAGGGAAGCCAGAGAGAGATTCTTCTTCATGAACTGTAGTGACAAGACAAGGAGTAATGGGCACAAATTGAAGGAGGATAAATTTAGGTTAAATATTAGGAAGGAATTATTGGCTGTGAGGGTGGTGAGACACTGGACCAGGTTACCCAGGAGGCTGTGGACACGTCAGTGTTCAAAGCCAGGTTGGATAAGGCCTCGAGCAACCTGGTTTAGTGGGAGGCATCCCTGCCTATGGCAAGGGGGCTGGGAGTAGATGAACTTTAAGGGCCATTCCAACCCCTAAATATTCTATGACTGAAGTAGTTATGTAGCATCTATTGCATAACTATCAGATATTATGGCATCTGTGGGCAGCCTTTATTATTTCCAAATTTTCTTTCTGTATTAAAAAAAACCAAAAACCAAACCCCAACTTCCTAATCACACATCTTTTCCTCACAGTTGACTTCTCACTGTAGTGACTAAGCAGATATACCAACCACCTCAACAGAGATTCTCTTAAACTGTGGCCCACACTTAACATTTTCAGCATAGTTGCAGCAAGAAGCTCCATTTTATGATTTAGAAACTGAAGTTTTAGGCTGCAATAACAATTTTGCAGTCATTATGTATTTTGTTAAGGGGATTCATATAAACTGCCTCTGCATCAGGAGCACTTTACCAGCAGAGAGCTTCTGGTGTAGATGCCTGGCTCTAATAAAAGTATTCCACTCCTCCAAACATTGTCAGATATGATGGGAGGTTTTTTTCCCTTATTTATTTTTCCTCTGGGCAAGCTCAGTACCCAACAACCCAGAAACTCCTTCAAGGACAATACAAGGCACTCTGAATCATGGATGTCTCAGACACTCTCATGCCTGCATCCCCTCCCACTGAGGGAAAAGTAGAGAAGGGTAACCAAATCCTCCCCCAGCAAAAATGAGCGGTGACAGGAGACGTAAGCCGCTTCCCCCTGCTTTTATCTCCCTCCATGTCCTCCCTCTGTGTGTGGCTCTGAGGACGGTGGTAAAAGGTGCAAGTTGTCGTGGGAGAAAGAGAAGCAGCATTTCTCACAGCTGAATTTTTGCCAGTATGAGCTGTGGTTCATGAACTCAGCCTCTGGCCTAAGGCTAAGTTCAGTTATGTCTGAAGTCTGATGAAATACTTTGCATTGCTCTAATATAAATTTTTATTTCAGCTGGGGTTTTTTCCAAGGCAGGAGACAATTCCTCTGCTTGACTAAAAAACAGGCTTTGAGCGCTGTTTGTAATGTATTAAAAGGCATTTGCTTTGTTAATTTTCACAAATACCAAGGCATATAAAATGTACAGTAAAAAACAAATGTGATCCATCTAAGGATCACAGAGATTCTCTTCTTCACATTATGTCCAGTGGAGATGATCAAGATCCTGAACTTAAGGATTTTTTAATTCATAGTGAAAACCTTGACTGTAAAAAGATATTTCTAATACTAAGTTACTAAATGGCTCTTTATGAGACAAAAATGTAACAAGATCTAATGGCTGGAAACTTGGCTAAGAAGATACAATTAATTTTAATAATCACTAACCATTGAGAGTAATTAGCTGCTAGATCAAACTACTGAATAATAATAATTTTTAAAAATCTTAATTTCTGGCTTCATTTAATTGAAAATACATGTTCCCTTATAAGGTGCACCGTAGCTCAAACAGAAGCTCAAACAGTTACAGGGCTGAAGCAGAAATTACTCAGAAAAATGCAATGATCTGCATTATACAGGTCAGGCTGGATGATCTAATAGTCCCTTCTGGCCCTAAATCCTATGAATTATGAATCTAGGGTGCTGTCCTTGGAGAGTTTGAAAATGCTTTGCTGACACGAAGTTATAATCCACTGTCATACTGCAGGCCAATCACGGTATCACCTCAACATCCAAAATCAGTGTTTTATGGCCATCTCTAAAGGGATAAACTTTAGTTATTAGATATTTAGTTATTAGGGTATTAAATAATTCAGAGGAATGACTAGCAGATCTGATATGTGGAAAAATTCCCTTTTACAAAGGGAGAGCAGGACAGACGTGCACTAAGAATGTCCCTGTGCCAAGGACCTCTGTCTGCCCAGCAGAAGCACCATCTACTTCTAGGATGACATCTTGATGTCACCCTAGCAGAGCCACTGAGACCTCAGCTAAGGATACGGGCTTTTCCTCTCTGAAAGGCAAATAACCTGACCATCCATCTACCCCATCTCTGTATTATAGGCAAAAATACAGGGATGAAGACTCTCCTACTTTAGGTACTGCTAAACAAGCAGTACAGCAAGGCAGTGCATGCTCATGTGGACACACTGACACCAATGTTAAAACACAGGCATGTGGATGCCCCATCCCTGGAGGTGGTCAAGGCCAGGTTGGACAGGGCTTTGTCCCTGCCCATGGCAGGGGGTTGGAAGTAGGTTACATTTAAGGTCCCCTCCAACCCAAACCATTCTATTATTACATGATAACAAGGAATAAATTTTCAATAGGCAACTTTAAGCTATACAGGGGTTGCTTATTTTAGTTGCAGACTAACAAGACTGCAGGTTGCAATTGCCTTTATGAACTCAGCTCAAACTTTGGGAGACTTCTCTGTCCAGACAGAGTAACACAATAAAGACTGATTCCAAAGCAGGAGATGTCCCACTTTTGTGTAGCAGGGAGGCCAAGCCAGCCAGCCAACCTGGCAGACATAGGTGAGTTCTTCCCCCAGCACCCTCCCACCACCAGCATAGCAAGATCCCCCTGTACCCAGGGTCAGTCTATGCTCAGCAGCTTCACAGGTCTGGCTGGATCCAGCCCATGCTCCCTGGTACAGCAGATCTCCAGCATGGGGTGCTGAGCCATGATCCAGAGCTTTCCTGGACTTCCTAGTGCTACTGAGGGAAAGGATTCACTTCTGAGGATCAATAAACTCTGGGAAGCCCAAAGATGTCCACTGAAATAGCATTAACATGCCTGAACCCAAATGCCTCCTTTTTACAGGGACAAGAAGAGCTTCAGAGGCCTTTTCTGTGTGGCTTATAAACAGAGAAGGGCTGACTGATCATGTACAAACCTTGATAGTGAAACATCAAGTGTGTGAACATCAAGGCTTGCAACAATAGCGACCACACAAACCTCTAAGGGAATAGAATCCGGTGTCAGAGCTGCTGAAGCAATTTTTGAGAGCAGAGCAGGCAACGACCCCAGAGAGGGTCATCTCAGGCTCCTGCTCTAACAGAGTGTGACCAGGCAGCTGCTCGTGCCCGTGTGACTTGTGTTAAACCCCTTGAAGCATCCCTCCATTGCAATAGTCCAACCACAGATCTCCTACCCAAAAAGCTGCTATTGAATGAGCTTGAATGCTTTGCATAAAAGCCTGATCCAAACCTGCTGAAGAAGATATTGCATTTAACTTCTGCAATCAAACCTAACAGGTGTTTTTTAATATGCCACTGCATTGCTCAGCATGCCCTTTCTCTCCCTTCACAGTCACATGGCTTTCCTACTGAATTTTATTTTGACCTAAGGTAGCATTTTCAGCAGGCACACATCATGTGAACAAACCAGAAAATTAGTGATTTGCTGCTGCTCTTGTTAAGCCAAACAGAGAGAGCACCCTTGTCTTCATAAAGCTCCACTACAAAAACCTCAGCCAGTGAGAAGTTAGGAAGTTGCCGCTCCAGTCAAATTACCCTGCGGTCTGTTTTGAACTGTTCTGTAACCAAGAAAAAATGAGGTACCAACAGCTTTGCTTCCTGGCTGAGCCTTTTTATCTGCTTTGGCCAAGGACTCTTTTCTTCTGGAAAACTTGGTCCTGTTCCTTAGACTGTGCTAGGGCTTTGTTACAGGATGTGCATGGGTATGAGGCAGGTGGGAGCTGTAAGCAGCAGAGCATGGACTGTCTCCTCTGGGACAGGGCTTAATGGTTCTGAATCATTGTGCTGAGGATCTTCAGGACTTGGACAAATAGATTAAACATCATAATAAAACATATACTGAAACAAACACCCTTCTTTAAATAAGGAATAACCCCGCTCCAAGTTCAACAAATGCATGTGCTTTGTCTTGGTTCCCTTTGTGTAAAGCATGGGTTCACCAATATTAGTTCAGAGCAATGTGTTGAACTATGGATTGTGAAAGGCACATCTACCACAATAATGGAGCTCTATAAATAACCTAAACTAAAAACACTTGGACAGACACATGTCGCTAAAGGACTTCATACTTCAGTGGGCAAAACCACAAAATACCAAAATAATTGAATTTGTCCCTCAGAAGCCTTGAAAATAATTGGGTCAAGTTTCCCTATTTCATCCCCTCCTATTTTAGAAGATAATTATGAACAACTCAATACACTCAGTTTCTGGAAGCAAAATTCTGCACATTCTTCTTTTTCCTTTCTGCTTCCAAAGAAGCAAACAAAAGAAAGAAAAACTGAGTCTGAGCACAGTTAGGTCTGCAATATGCCACTGGCTTTCCTCCACACAGCTCCCTTTAAGTCAAACCAGCTGATTAGCTCCGAGATGTCTGTCTCTGTAGAATCTCTTTTCCCAGAGCCAACAAAAAATGGAATTGTGGTTGCCTGAACCAGAACAGTGCTTCTGGGATTTTTTCATGCACTCTCCCTGTACAGAAGAGTCAACATAATAGTGCAACATGACAAGATGTTGAGCCACAGTGCCAAGACAACTTGCACACTTTGCATTTTTCCTATTAGAGATGCATCAGTGGTTCTGGAAGAGAAGAGAGGGAGAGGAAGAGGAAGAAAATAGCGCAGAGGAGTCAAGTCCATCTCCAAAAGCCTTTGTGCTTTCATTTTTCTATTAAGATGAGGTATTACAAGACAGTGATGATTTGTAGACTTCAAGTACTGTAATAATTTTGCCCTTTTATTAAAACTGTTTTCCTGGGGGGGGGGGGGGGGGGGTTCAAACCCCCTGATTGTGTCCCACAGGTGATGGACCCCAGTGTAGAGATGGGGGGGGGGGGACGACCCAACAAAAAAATCCCAAAAAAAATCCACAAAACAACCAACTAAACACTAAAGCCAACAAAAAAACAGGACCAAAAGAAAAAAGGACCAGAACATAACAAACTACATAGCATCCTCAACTGCACACTTCATGCTAAGATGAGCAAACAGAGAAAAAACTAAAAGCAAAACATTTCTGATCCTTCCTTGCAGTTTTTCTGGGAAACAGTCCCCCGAGATCACACTATCAAAAAAACTGTGAGTTCCATTTATTTTCTTAATACCAGGAATGAAGAAACACAGAAAGTCCTGAACGCATTTTCCAATTTTCATTTTTTTTTCTGAACAGAGATGTGATTTTAGGCCAGTTTGTCTGGATATTTTTGATTTAAGGGAAAGAGGGTTTGTACATTATCTCTGCACCCTTCCAAACCAGGGTTCTCCCCCGTGCCAATGCAGGGTGTGGCAGCAGCCAGAAGTTGGCCTTGTGCTGCCATTCCCCCCCCCCTCAGCATCCCTCCAGCTGGGTGCCCACTGGGACGTCCCTGGGGATGTCCCCTCAGGACTCTCAGCCCATCTCTGGCTGCCCCTCTCCAGCCCAGGGTGCTGTGTAGCAGGGAGCCTTTCAGCCACCCCAAGCATCCAGGGTGCCTGCTCTGGACCCAAGTGAGTGAGCAGCAAAACTGTGCTTGGGCTGTCACTACCTGCCCAGGCTCAGTCCCTGCAGCAGAGCACCAGGGTCACCACTGCCCTCCGGCCCATTTTTGCAGCCCATCCTACACCGCCGTGACCCCATCTCACAAAGAGTCTGTGGCTTCTCACAGCTCCTGAATCCTTTTAATTTGTAGTGACAGAGAAAGGGGTTGCCCATTGCCAATGGCTGTGCTGGAGGTATGCACATATCTGTTCAGTCATAAGGAGACAGCAGTTCATTTTCAGCCTTTTCCACTCTAAATGCAATGGTAGATTATGGGGCAGGAGGGTGGTATAATTTCTAATGGAAATTACCTTAATTATAAATTAGAAACATTAGGAGGATTACTCTCACAAAGGAAAGTATTATCTCATAATTGTTATAAAAAACTGCTCTGCTGTTTTAGCACAGTCAGCTTAAAACTTCAAGGCTGATAAAAGAGTTCACTCTCTGTGTTCTTTTTTCAAGTAAGGAGAAGATATTTGGATTGACTTTCCTCCCCACTCCACCCCACTTCTAAAGTGTCTCTAAATTGCACCACAGTGTTACTGATCCCTGAGCTGTACTGCAGATGTTTGCTCTTAAAGGTCCACAAATCCCAACTGTTTGTTAGGTGACAACCTATGCCTAGGGCCCTGGCAGAGATTATTAACTTTACCATTTAGTTGGCTTCCTGACAGAGATTTTTTAATCCTGTGAATTACTTTTAGGAGGGCTACATCAAGAATTTCAGAGCTGCTTTATTATCTATGAATCAAGCCTTGGCTGCACATTCAGAACATCATCCCTACTTGAGAAGAGCAAACATATGTATGTATGGGGATATAACAAGTGAGTCTTTCAGACTCGTCTTGACAATGAAGTTCATGGATTTACATCCATTCTAAAGATGCAGTAGAAAACGGACAGAAGGTCACAAGTTTCTTTCCAATTTAAAGCCTGAATTTAGCCCCAACACAGCTTTGCTCTATGGAACTATGAGCCTGAAATTTGCCAGACACCCTCAAGAAAATTAACTGGAGATTTGTTTTTTCAAATATGGCTTAGCAAACAGTTACTTTCTGTTGAGACTCTGACTCCTGCACTGAACCAGTAACATTTCTGCACAGAAATTTTCCTGCGAAAATAGTTTTTGCTCTGATAAAAATTTAAATATAGCAACTGGGCAAAGACAAGCTACTTTTTTAAATGTAATCACTTTTCAGGAAAACATTTCCTCTTTGTCTTTGTCTTTCAGTTAAAAGCACTTTACAAAGCTACCTTTTTGAAGATCATAGCATGAACTCTGAAAAGGCTGGCCTTATGGAGAAGGGCAAGGCTCTACATCAGTTTTTCTTTATCCATCCATAGGGTCACATCCATAGGACTATTAGGCAAGTGCTGCAGGCACCTTTGGGGGTGTGGAAGAGAGGGAAGTATATGCCAGATGTGCATCCTCACACCCATCTGTGCATAAAGCTCATGGAGCAATAGCCTTGGCAAGCACAGCAAGCTCCTTCCGGCTCGGAAGAGCCCATGCCCTCTCCCTGATGGTGGCAAAACGCCACTGTCTTGGCAGGGAAGCACTGAGCCCTGAACGCACCAGGGCTGCAGAAACCTCTCCTCAAGGCCACCAGCCAGGCACGGGAGGTCCCTTGATTCCTTGGGCTTGCATCTGCCACAAGCACTGGTGTAGAAAACGGCTTCAGAAGCAGCAACATACTGCCAAAAGGGGGAGAGCAACAGGTATGGGATTTGCCCTCCATGGGCTATGGGAATTCTAGCATCCCTTCTGCAGTTCGTCGGGCTGGGAGTCCCAAAAACCTAATAAACTGGGAGCCAGGCATTCACCATGCTGGGAAGCACGTCCTCAGATCACCGTTTGGTCATGTTTATACATTTAGGCTGTATGCAAATCTTGTGGCGAGCTATCAATTATAAATCCTCAAAGGCTTTTGCACTGTTATAAATGATATAGCATGAGAAATGTTAGAGTCACGGCACAAGTGTTTTCTGAAGCAAAGGCATACAGCCCGGAGCCAGGAATGAGGTAATTGCTTGTACAATAGAAATGTAAATTCAGTAACCTGAAGCGGGGGTGGGGGAACACAGAAGAGATACAAGTCCTTACAGAGCCAGGTCCCGGGGGTAAGTCTCAGGCACCAAGAGGCAAGCAGACAGGAGGAAGAGAAAGTTTTTCAATGAAGGGATACAGCAACCAGAATAATCACCTTTAAAATCAGAGGAAGAGGTAACAGAATATCCCAGCCCCAGTAGCAGCAGATAATGAACCACTCCAAAAAGCTAGCTGGTTGAGGGAACAGCCAGAAAAAATAAATACTTAAAGCTAAGTAAAATAGTAATAATTCTTTTATTAACTTTATTCTAGTATCACATACCCTCAGGCCTAAGCAAACACCCTTTATCGTTCAGTCTCATCTAGTGAAAATGTTGACTGTCGAGAAACATAAAACACAGGGTTTCCAATCCTTCTGGGGTGGAATCAGAGGATTAGTATGCTTTAACAACAAGCAACAGTTGAATTAAAAAAAAAAAAAAAAAATTCCCGGGATATCACAAACTCCTCAGAGAGGAGGAAAGCTCTTTCAAGAGCAGCTGGGCATGGGATCCCCTCTGATGTTCAGAAGGGGATGGGAAGGACCCTGGGCACAAAGGGTATGCAGCACAGATGCATGAGCAGCGCTGGAAGCCTCTCTGCCTCGTGATAAAAGCCACATACCAAACCCCCATACCGAAGGAGCTCAGGACACCTACCTGAAGGAGCCCGAGGCAGGAGGAAGACCACTGGAACCATCAGGAAGACCCCAGCAATCCCACCTCTTGGGCTCAGCAGGAAAACCCTCATTTCCTAGCTGCTTCCCATCATTCTCCAGCCCCTCTGTCTAAACAAGTCAACTGAAACCCATAGCCCAGGGGCGCGGCTTTTCAAATGGAGAGGGATAAACCAGCTGTGTTTTGGCCAGACCTGACTGAAAACCCCAGTCCTACGGTCAGCAGTGCACTGGCAGTTAAAGCTCATCAGCTGGTGAAAATCAGCTCCACATGCCCACCGGAGGTGCAACTGTAGGAATTTGCATCCTGGAAGATTCTGTTGAACGCATCCTGGCTTCCTTTTCAATGTCAAAAATAAAGCTTGTTATTTGCTGAGGTTTGGGGTAGGGGGTGGGGATGTGACAGTAAGATTCTGAAATGTTTAAATAAATGGAGGCAGCAGTGTTTTGAAGTACTGCTTGTTCCTCTCAAGGCTTTGCCCAAAAAAAAAAAAAAATAAAAAAGAAGGATAAAAAAAAAAGTGTGCCCTTGTGACTTTTTTATAAAACCCTGCTGTATCAGAAAGTTAGAAATATAAACAGCTGCTTTTACTGACTACATCAGTGCAGCTGGGCTGCCTAATCCTTGGGTAGCAGTGCTTATAAATACTGCTCAGACAGGCAGGTTAGATCAGATTTTCCCATGAGCTCACCCAGGATGGCTGGCTTTCATGGACAGGCACGCTGTTATCTCTTTTAGCAGCCAGCGTTTTAACAGCCGGCTTTTGAAAGGCAGCCACAGTTTTCAAAGAGTCAGTCCTGGGGAGGAGGAGAAGGAGGTGGCAGAGGAGAGTATCTTTCATCACAAACCTGACACGGGAGAAGCTGCGCCTGGATTGATGCCACTGGAGAATGTATCACTCACTGTCAGGCAGAGCCGGGCCATTTCCAACAGGCAGCGACCAAGCTGCTGCAGAGCCTGGGCTCTCCCCGGTGGGCACAGGCCTGTTGAGACCAAAGTGCCCCTGGAACACTGGAACCTGGTTTTGCTCACGGGGTAAATTGTAGCAACAAAGGATGTGGAGCTAACCTCCTCCCTCTGCATCCCTGAGAGCATCCCAGCACCCTGGTGCTCAAGGGATGGGGTCTTCCCACTGCAACCCCTCACCCTAGAAACACCAGTGGGGGAGGACAGAGAGATGGGATGTGCTTATTTCAATGAGGATTGTTCACCTTATCAATACCAGCCGGGCTTTTTAACATCAAAGGGCAGCAATGCTTCCAGTTGGACCTCCTGGCACTGTGGTTCCTGCCCCTCAGGCGTATTTATCCCAGTGGCATGGTCACCTCCATGAAGGATGGCACACCCTTAGCTAGAAGAAAGCATCCTGCAATGAAAGGATTTACTGGAGAAATAATAAAATTAAGATGCATTATCAGTAGAGCTTAAATTGCAGGAGGATGACTAATCAGGGCCCAGCTTTGGATGGCCTGTGTGGCCTGTGCCTGGCAAGAAAGCGTTAACCCAAACCTCCTCAGCCAAGACACGCAGAAAATCACCTTCAGTTCCGCTGCCTTTGAGCTGATCGCTACAGAGGTGCTTCAGAACAGCAAACGCAGGGCTGCAGCCCCAGGGAGGAATGAATCCATCAGGAGTGAAAGGGGGGGGAGTCCCACAAGAAGAGCAATGAAGGAGTGTTTTGAGGAGCGCGGCCAAGGCCCGGCCCGGCGATGAGTGATCCGCCTCAGCCTGGGCCTGCGCTGGCCTCGGCGGGCGCTGCGGGGCACGGGCTGCCCTCCTGTCAAAAGCCATTCCGCCGCAGTCTTGCTCTGGGCATTTGGCTGATGTGTCAGGAGAGCCCCGAGGAGACCCGGGAGGTGACATTATTGCTGCCGCGAAGAAAAGTGCAGATAATGAAAACTGTGGCTGTGTCAACAGCCTGCTGAGGAAGGGCTTTTTCCTCTCTATGTTTCTATTTCTTCAAAAAGAGAAGCAAATCTCCAAGCGCTGGCAAAAGAAAAAAGTGTTTTTATGGGAGTCCGCTGAAAAATGTAGCCAACATGAAGCCATTTGAGCTTGCTGGCTCCACTAGGGTTAAACCCAATGCATCCCTCAATGAAGGATCCTGGGCAAAAGGGCTTTTACCCACACTTCCTTGTCTGTCCTTATAGTGATGCCAGTGGTGCCATCCCAGCTGAAAAAAAAGATATTGAAAAAAAGCCACTACATCTGCATGTACACTCAGGAGGGGCCAGTGCACAATAGCTCCATGGAGAGGGTCTGAGCTCCAGCCACAGACCCAGCCCAGCACAGGAGACTTGCACCCAGCAACCCCACAGGGCACAGAAGCGCCCTTTGTTTCCTGAATTCCATCAAGACTGAGAAAAAAAGGCCAAAGCTCAGGTCTTCAGAGCACCCTTCCTAGTTCAAGGAAGTCAGTAGTGAACAGTAGGACAGGGTTAGTTTCGGCCCATTTGGATCACTAAGTGCAGAGACAAAAACTTCATTTGCCAAAAAAGGGGTGATCCTCCTAGATGATTTCTGCCAGAGGGCAGGAGTTGTCTTTAATTTCCAGTTGCCAAGGGCTGCAGTAAGGGAGGGGAGAGAAGGATGGTCATTAGGAGGCCAGAGTGATTAGCCTGTGTCCTCAGGAGAAAAGATTTCATTCCTCTCTGCCTCTCTCTCTCAGCCAATTTCAGCCGAATTCAAGGGAGTCTCAGAGGTATAAGTCTCAAAACAATTGAACTTCCACATGACTGATGAGACATAGCAGTCAGGGAGGATTACAGGTCAGAGGGAAAAGCACGTGGCCAAGACTGGGCACAACTGGCCAGTGGGTCAGCAATGCCATTTGTCTGGATGGCCCCCACTTGGACACTTGAGGAACATGGCCAGGCAGCCAGGGGAAGGGAGCACAGGCACAGCCTTCCCAAGGTCCACCAGGTCTTCTGCTCATGGGACATAACTTCAAACAACATAGGACATTGCTGGGAAAAAGAAACAATTTCAAAGTAATTTTCTGTGACTGCTTTCTTTGACAGGGCGTTTCCATGCTTTAGATAGAGACTCATCAAATTCTTTGGCTGCATTTTGAAGGAACATTATCTAGGTTGGAAACAATCTCCTTGTTTTCAGAGGTGATGGGGATTTGTCCCTGTATGCTGCACGAACACACCATTTCCAGCACAGGGTTGCACACCTTCCTGCAGCAAGATCCAGTCAGGGCTGTGGGCTTCATGCAGCAATATCTGGCAGCTGATCACACTGATCCACTGAGCCTTAAAATTAATTAATGAGAAACTGAGAGTAAGCTAATCACTTTCAGCTATAGTTATAATGGTCTCATATGATATCATACGTATCAGTTTGAAGAGATTACAAGCAAAAACTGAGGAAGAGATGAAAAATTCCTTCATTTTTGCTTGTGTATCACAAAGCAAAAAGAAAAACAAACAAACAAACAAACAAACAAACAAAAAAAACTCCAAACAGATGCAATCTCTTCTTTCACAGCCCATTATACAGACTCCTGGAAAGAAAATACCAGCCCTACAAGGATCTCCATTAAAAGACAGATTCAGTTCCTGTTGCTTCTGACATGGAAGTGCATGCAGAAGTAATGAAGGTTTGCTTTGCTTACGGTTCTTTGTGCACAGCTGCTGGTAATTGTTCTTACTGAGCAGTGGAGCATTCTTCTTTATGGAAAAAATCAATAAATATTTAATTCATAAATGCAAGAGAGGTGATGAGCAAAATATACAACTAATAAAGATAAATGGCTTTCGTACTCATGAAGAAGTCTCATAAAGAGTCAGTGGAAAAAGTGTCCCTGCTGAGCAAAGAGAACAAAATAAATGGGAGATTATATACTGCGAACACAGCAGTGAATTTAAAAAAAAAAAAAAATTGAAAAAAATAAAAACAACCAAAAACCCCCAAAACACAAGAGAAAACAACATCAATGCATCATTAATGCTGAGTGTTTAAATATACAGAAACCAGTACAACATAAAGGAAGATTCCTGAGGCAACATTAATTGGGACTTATTGTGGGCTCTGTTATTGATAATTACATACATCCAACTGCATAAACAAATTGCCAAAGCTGTATACGACTGGAATGCAAATAAGGGATGTGCAGTCGTGCTTTCTCCTACACTGTGAGACCCAGCAGGCAACACGTGCAGCAGGAACAGCACTTACAGATGCACACACATATATATGTCCCATGGACCAGCACAATGCAAAAATTCCACCCACAGTACCTTCAACATAAGTTGTTTGTGTTTATTTATTTGCAGGCAAGTTAAAGATGGGGCTAACAATGCATTCTTTTAGTGCTTGCATAATTTAATTTGTTTCATCTGTTGTATCTGAAAATGCTGAGACATGACAAGAATGTAACACTCCCTAAGTGGTAAAGTACTTCTATTTAGTCATTTCTATGGCCAAATGAAAACTTTGTGTTATTTCATGTCCCACACTGCCAGTAAAACTGCAGCTGAGCTAACACGCTCCAATCCCTATGCCTGTTTTCCAAAGCACAACATCCTGGGGATGTAATCTCTAAATTCCCTGCAAAGGCTTTGGAACCACACAAATGCAGCCCAGAGAAAGAGCCTCATCCATCAGAAAGGCCAAGGTCTGTCTTGGCACCAGGCAGTCACAACTTGGCAAGTGGCACTCAAATTGATGCTGGAGGGGGGTATTATTTGCATCACTGATATTCCCAGAAACCCCAACAGAGATCAGATTCCTGCTGCAAGTACAAAGGAAATTGCCCTTCACGTCCAGGTAGGCTATTAACCTTTCAGAGAAGGGGTAAAGTGTGAGTGGGTCATCCTTTCAAACAATTCCCATTTCACAGCAGAAAAACTCCCTTCTGAATGTTGTGGATTGACACAGGAATTTTGGTGTTCTGACATTTTGTTAAAAATTAAATCAAGCTCAAAAAAGTGATCCCAGACACTTTATCAAGTTACCCAAAGTTGCACACTGTGACAGAACCCAGAAGTGCCACTCTTCCCCACTGGCGTTCCCTATGACTAGCCAGTCCCTCCCCAGCTTTTGTGCCTCCTCTTTAATCAGAAAAAAATAATGGAAGTGCTCATGCAGTGTTGCATCTTCTTTCTGCTTTTGCTTCCAGGCTCCCCAGCATCTGAGCATGGGGTGAAACAGACAGGGGGGACATCCTGCTTAGATGATTTAACTAATCTCATGCAAATGTACTCAGCAGTCTTGGTACCCATTGTGTCTTCACCTACATAATGGCCAAGACAGCTGAATATAGCTTTTTCCAAGGATAATAGCATTTTTATGCATTATTCCTTAAAGCTTTTTTGTGCTCACACACTGAAAAACAGCTCCAGCTGAGGAATAGCTGAAGTCAATATACTCAGTCTCTGTCCAGGTAATCATGCATCCTCCTCCCATTCTAGGTTAAGAAAATATGATAATGATAGAACATCATTAACATGTTTATTTCCCCTCCCCTTTTTCTTACTTTCAGCATGTGCAATGGAAAACTGCAGTTAAACATTTATTATCACATATTTTCTGACATATAACATATATTGCCTACTTATCCTGCATTTGAGAAACAGGAAGGATTTTGCAGGCAAGACAAAACACAAAAGAACTGGTTTAAACCAGAAAACAATACACTTACCTCTCCTGAATTTACGGGATTTACTGATTTCTTAATTGTCTGAGTCCAGAAGAAAAGGACAAAAAATCCCCCCCCCAAAATATGTATAATATATATATGTAGTTTCCTTTAGTAATACAAGCAAAGCCACTCAATAATGGTAATGGAAGAGTTGTCAGCTCCTCTTCCACATTCCTCACCAATTCTCAGGTTAAATTGCCAGTAATAAAATCCCCCTCGATATACCTTCTTCTCAAGGAACCAGGATTGGTCGTGAAAATCAATGTTAGTGGTTTTTCCCCTCTTCAGTTCTGACCAGGTGTTGCTCCTGCCCACACTCATGGGTTGACCAATGCACAAACACTTTTGAGTAAAGATTGGAATTTCAAATCTGAGACCAAGGGAGCTGGAGGATTTGCTGGAGGGACTGGGGTGTGTTGCATATGAGAAGACAATCAGCTCGTGGCCACCTGAACCATTACCTGGAAAAGCTGCAGCAATGTGGCACCTGCAATAACATTCCAGAAAGCCACAAATTCTATATAGGTCCAGCATATTAAACCTGGCTGTAAAAAAGGAATGATAGCAGACTTACAAAAAATGTAAGCGCTTGAATTGCGTAATAACCAGCTTTTAACTTACGCTCCTGAGAGAGCACTTTTGACTGTTGATCTATCTACAACTGACCCTTCAATCCATTGGCTTCCACAGGCTTTAGGAAATTCCTGTGGATTTTGACAGCTGTTGGCTTATATGCAAGGTCCATGCGTTACAGAAGCATAAAACCCATTCTGATGCTTTAAACAGATATGGAGAAAGCTCCAGCCCCCACACCCTCTGATTACAAAAATGTGACTGCTTTCATTGTGGGTGTGTCTCCTGCTGTTTGATCATTGTTCAGCATCTTTCAAGTTAGCTCCATTAGGAGGAGAAATTGCTGAGGGATTCAGGTAATTTGATGTAAACCTGTTGATTTTGAAAATAATAAAAAAAAGAAATACAAAAGCCTTGAAGACAGTCTGAATGAAATCAGAGATAATTTATCATTTTCTAGTCTGCATTCATATTTGTTATGAGAATTTTCAGCTATTCTCTCCAAATTGTATTTCCAATTTTTTTTTTCTGTCTCCAGGACTTTCTAGATCCTATTTTTCCTGCTTGTTCCCTGGCTATGTAGGCTGGCAACACACTCCAGTAACAGTATCTTATTGCTTAGATCTTAATTTGAGCCGTGGAAAAATATTTTCACTTTTTTCTCCTTCTTGTTAATTATCCAGAGCCTATGTTTTGGGCACTGAATCCATTCATATTTATTCCAAAAAAGGAGATTATAATTTTCCTTCTTGTCTCCTGAATGAAAGACACCGTCACACTGACACACTTTAATTAAGTTTCACCTAACCACCAAGAATTTCAGACGTGGTTTAAGAGAGATTATATCAGCAAAGATAAAATAATTTTTAAAAAAATTAATTATGGAGCCAAAAAGCTTCCCAAAACGGAAAGAACATGCAACAACGGCACGTATCACTCTGTGGTGACATAAAAGTCCACAAGGATTGAGTGAACGCCTGGTGAATGTACAGTAGCCATTGCTCCCAGGTATCTGCTGGAGGTGGGAAGGGTAACTCGAGGAGCAAGTCACTCTGACAGCAGATATAAACCCAAATATTCTCTTTAGAAGAGATAAAAGGAGAAAGCAGTGGACTTCATTTGTAGTACTCATTTGGTAAATTTCACCCCCGCACATGGAAACATTCCTGAATTGTTACTTGGAGACCAGAATCAGCTCCATCAGAATGACCCTCATCTGGGCCTTCAACTTTTGCTTAATGCTTGCGCTTCAAGCATTAGATCAGCTTCTTCAACCTCCAGCTTCAGGAACTTCCAAATACACTGTAAGAAAGTGGCTTGTGATAAAGAAAAGTTACTAACAGGATTCTTGGTGGGTGCAAAATTAATGCTGGAGAAGAGCCTCATATTACTGGAAAATTAAAATACTGTTGGGAGGTTGAGGGTTTTGTTTTCTGGGAGTTTTTTGGTGGTTTTTTTTGGCCAAATCTCATTTTCAATTAAACCATTTAGTGAAAGCAACATTTGGCCAAAGCAGAGTGTGATTTTCACAGAACAGCAATAAAATATTTAGCATGTTTATGTTCCCAAAAAATAAAAACAAACCAGAACAAAATGCACAAAACAAAACATTGTGCTGAAATGGGCAGACTAGATTAGTCTTTTGCTGCAATACCTCTGGTTTTGCCCTTTGTCTGAGAAATGCTAGGCAACAGACAATTCCCACTTCATCAATTGGAGCTAGGGATGCTCCATCTGTGATGAGCTCTGATCTGTTTACAGACCTGCTTACAGCTGCCATCCCGATTTAAAAGCATTCTACGAGAAAGCTTTTCCTGTTTACAAGCTCACTTAGCCAGACTCTGGTTTTCCTGGTCACTTAAGCACACATTTTACTGAAGTGCTGGAGCAGATTCCCGAACTTAAGAGAGGCCCTGACACTGCGAGCAGGGCCAGGTTGTTTGAAGTTAAGCACATGCTTAAGTGCTCTGCTGGATTTTTGCCCAAGCTGCCAATCTTTTATAGTTAATCATTTATCACCCCGCTTATGTTCTGGTAGTTATGCTTCAGTGTGCAAATATGTAAATTGCTTTCATACAGCTCCACGCACTGAGCACAAATAATGCTTCCTCAGCCCTTTGCAGTTCTCCAGTCCTGTGACACCTCAGATAGATCAAGCGACACTTAGAACTGGCAAGAAAGTTACTTCTCCCTTAATTAAACAGAATCATTACCGTGTTCGTCTTCTTAATGGTGAGGCACATTCACAGACTTGCAAAGTAAGCAAATAAATAATGCCAGTTAGCTCTAACCTGACAAGTATCACACATTTTGCCTCTAGAAGCATGTCCACCGATCCATCTTCCTCCTCCACTCCCAGAGTGAGAAAGGAATCAAGCTGTCAAACGTATGTAAGCATATTTGCATAACTTTGGCACAGATTAAGGTAAATCACTGCCTACAAGGGTGTTTGCAATGCATCACAAGGTAATTCTCCCAAACACCAGTGACCATTTTAATTTTTCTTTCCCTCCTGAGGTTAATTGCTGTGAACTATAGGAGAATGTCACCTCCACTTACCTGTGCTCTGTTGCTTTGTATTCAGAAAGCTCACAGCCGCCATGATTTTTCACAAAGAATTAAAATTGCCACAAGGAGAGAAAACATAGTTACTGCCATTCAGTTCTAATATATTTATTGGAATGATAGGCAGCAATGGTGCCTCACTGAAACGGAGCCTTAAAACACAATTAGTTGCAGTTCTATAAATTGCAAAGCCAGTTATTCTGCGCTCCTGCCTGTGGGCCTTCCATGCACCCACTAATGAAAAGGCTGCTTTTCCCAGATGTCAGGTACTTTTGCAAGAAATGAGCAGCAGGAAGGGAAAATGACAGTCTGTTCCCTTGCTCTGTAGAGCAACTTTTTGTAAAAATTTATTCTCTGTCAAGCAAACTGCCTGAAAAAAACCCCTCAGTCAGCTACATTTTCTAAGAGGAAGCTTGAACACTGCTCAGATTAGTCATATTAAAACAAATTAATGCCGACAGCTGGTCTCACAATCATTACTTGAAAAAAAAATAAACCTCAAGCTTTAAGTATAAATTAATAAAAAATCCAACTCCTAAACAAACAAAGAAGCAGCAATCTAAGCAAATGGGCTCTCCTGTGATAGACTGGCTGACACCATGACCCTCTGAACAGGACAAAACTCATCCCCTGAACTGTCCTGGGTTTGGGTCCTGGGACTGCAAAACACTCCTAAGATTCTCCTGCAGAGTTGGGCTGGCAGATAAGGTCCTGGGCCACCCAGGACACAGATTGCTGGAGAAGCAAAGGCAGGAGGGACTCACAAGAGAAACCCTCACGCTTGGGAAAAGGAAATCTCAGGAAGGGTTCACTGCATGGCTGTTTTGGGATTGGTGGGGAAATAAAGCCCCAGGAAATGAGGAGTCTCAGACAAATTTCAGAAGGTTTCTGTTCAGTTCAGGTCCTGGATGGAGATTTGGCCTTCACCCCAAATACTAGGAGGTTTTCCTGCACTATGTAATTCTTTAAAAATTACATGCATGTTAACTTCTTTTGGTTGTAACCACCAGCTAATTACCAAGTTACATTAGAGCAAGCAAGTTTGTAGCATTTCAAAGGAAATATCCTGTGTTAAAGTAGGTTAGAAAAGACACAGAAAGATACCACTTGTATGAAAAAATGCATGGTGGTGAAACAGATATTTTCCTTTCACAGTAGGTCAAATATAACAAGCCCTTGATGGAAAATATCCACTCACTTCTGGAGATCTAGTGAGATGGAGACACAAATATCTGAGCAGCTAAATATAGTTCTGGATAGCAGTGCTTTGTACAGTAAGTTCTAGTGTCTCTTAACTTAATATGGAAATTGATACAAAAATAAAATCACAGCATTTTCAGAGTCTGTCTCTGCTTGTGTGCTCACCGCGACTCACACCACCAAATTTCTTGAAATTACTCTGCAGTTTTTGTCTTGCACTGCCTCACATGCCAAGAAGGCAGAATATGATGTCCATCACTAAAAGGCCACATCTGTTGAGATATATTAAGGTTACTCCACAGAAAGTCAATATGAGAACTGCACTGAGAATGCCTTGTCCTTCAGCATTTCTGCAAGAGCGATAAGCTAAGTTCAATTAGAGGAGTCTAGGTCTTGGTCAGGGGTTTCCCCAGCCCTAAATGCCAGTGGTTCAATAGTGCAATGTTTGTTACTGGACATGTGCCCTTTGGATCAGCCTGTGGTTGCTGAAGCTTGGAGCCAGGCTTGGGCAGGTACTGCTAGAGCTGCAACCCCCTCAAGAAGGAAGAGGAGGCAGTGGGAACAGTGAAGAGCTGTGGTAGTGATACATGGCTTTCTCATATTTCTACCTTCTCATTTCGAGGCAAAAACCCAGGTTTGGACCCAGGTGTGATTGCTTTTGCAGTGATTTAAATTTAAATTCAAATTTCCCAGACCTGACTCTACACAACCCTGTCCCTTGCTCAACCAATGACCCCAGAATCAGGTGTGCAGGACTTGGTGGCTGTACACTGGGTCACAGGACAGTTCAGGTCAGGAAGGGCCTCCTTGCAGGAGAGGTGACACCCTGAGAAGGAGGGTGCAGACGACAGGAAGTTCAGAGCAGAGGTGGGCTCCATTCCTGGCCAAGTCCCACTGCAGTCACAGACAGCTGGGGTGAACTTGGTCTGGTGCTTTTTCTCCACATTGCAGAGAAAGCACTGGATGATATCCAGCCATTATTAACAGGTTTGTCTGCAGTATTGACCTGAGCAAAAGGTAAGCCTTTAAGTCAACCTCACTTTATGTAACATTAGAGGCATTTGCTCTTACAACGCATGTGAAAAATAAAATGCAAACAAAACAAGGTGTGTTGTCATTGCCTTTACATTATCCACCTTCAAAGTTAGAAAGTTATACCAAGCATAAGTCAATAAATAAACAAATAATGAAAATATCAACAAGCTTGATTTCAAAGGTCATGGGAAGTGGGAGAATGCCATGCTTTCAGCCTTCTTCTTTCTCTTTTCAGTCCTCAAATGGCGAAATACTGTGCCCTGCCGTGGGGTGAGGAGGGAGCTCTTGCAGGAAGCAGCTGAATTCAGAGCCTTTATAAGCAGATGAACTGGATTCAACACTACTAAGAGAGACCAAAGAGAACTGCAAATCACTTGGTGACCGCCAGCTGCTGTGATGGTCAGCCCCAGCTCACCATAACCCCTGCCTCATGGATGGATAACCAGGACTGATGTGGGGCTGTACCACACACCTGGAAACTCTGCAAGACAGGTTCCCAGACCTTCCCCAGCCAGAGAAGCTCATCAAGCAGCTTCCCAAAGACAACAACAGGAGAAGACAGTTTTTCACCTTCAGGCTGCATGAAGCCATGATGGAGAAGGGGGCATCTGGAGATGTCCCACCACTGTGACACACAGCACACCCCAAGTAGGTGCAAGACAGAAGTTCTTCCTTCCCTACCACAACTATAGCTCCCAAAAATATTCTCTTCAGCTGGCTCCTGCTCACAGAGCCCCACATCTATCAGATGCAGAGCATGGCACCCTCCATGTTCTCATCTCTTTTGCCAAAGACATCTGGGTGAAATACCGCCACCATTCCAAAGCCATAGGAAAAGGGTCTTCAGGATTCACACAAACAATCTGGAGAAGTAATGAGCATCACATCCTTACAAATTAGCTGGGGTGGTAAGAGCTGAAAAAAAAATTTGCATTGCGGTTTCTCCAAACCAGACACCACAGTTTAAGGTTTGACTGAGGCCATGAATGTTCATTCATATCTTTGTTCTCATTCAAAAATGTGAAGACTGTACCAGACTTACAACGAACAGGCACAGCATCGAAATCACTAAAGCTTGTAAAATCTGATTTACTCTGTGAGGGAGAAGGGGAAGTTATTTAGTTTGAGTCATAAGAGGTCTTGATACAATCTAGGCTTCATCATTTCTGAAAAAACAGCTCACTCCCTGGGCAGATATCAAAAGGCTGCTGTGTACAGCTTTGATAACCAAAAAGCAGAGAACAATTCCTAGTGCTGAAGATTACAAGACCTTTGTATCAGCTGCTCTTCAGTATAGTTTCTCTTGTATTACACCACCTGATGGGCACTCTAGGTTTATGGTTAGCTCTTCAGGGATCCATGGATCTGAAATCAGGAAGACAGAAGCTTTGCAGAGGTTTTTAGTTGGAAAAAAAAAAAAAAAAAAAGTTGTGCCACCCTTCGCATAAATAACAATGTCCATTTACCTGCCTTTTCCAGCCTGAGGCTTTTACCCTCTGTAGCATCACCTGCTCCAGAGTCAGAGAGTGTGCAACTCTGCTGCAGGTGAAAGAAGGCAGGCAGAAGGGCTTGGGGTAAATTCTGCCTTCATGTGTGCTGGAAGCCTCTGCTGGCTCAGAAGCCCCTTCTGTGGCCTGAATCCTGCTGGGACCCCATGAAGAGGGATGATGATGCTTGAAGACCCAAAAGCAGAACAGAAGAAAGTTTAAACAGCCAAACACAGAATTTTACTCCCTACCTTAGCTGCTAAGTTTGGGGAGAATGCTTTATTGTCGATGCCATTTGTTTCTGGAGAACACGCATCTGTGAGAGGGAAGAGTCGACTTTGTCACACACCCCATGGGGCTGTGTAAAATAGCTGAGTGGGAGAATTTTTGACACTTTTCCATGCTGGAGTCAACCCAGAAGTGCGGGCCAAGACTCCAGCAAGAGCCTCCCCTGGGGAGACACGAGAATAGCACAGCCAATCCTGCCTCACCATGAGAGCTGCTCTCCAGCACTCCCGTGGTCTCTGATAGAAATTCACAAATAGCACAGAGATGCAAGGAACCAGAGGGGGAAAGGGGAAGGGCAGCTGAGGTTGCTACCACCATGGCCCAACCAGAGCAAATGGCAAACAGGAACAAACCCCTGCAGAGCAGCACTGGGGAAAAACAACACGCATATTGCAAATATTCCCCTGTGCTCATTGTCCCCTTTCTTCTCTTACAAGGAACAATGTAAGAAACAAAACGCACTTTGGAGAAAAAGGTGCTATGGAAACCATAAGCAGAAAGAGTAACTGATGCAGGTTGCATTTTGCACATTCATTTCCACTTGCCTGCACACCAGAGTATGTAGATTATTCCTACTACCACAGATGAGCAGCACCAGATGCAGTGGGCTGAGGTGTTGTTTTATTACCAGCCCCTGTGGTAAAAAAAGGCATAAGGCTTGAGCTCCTCTGCATTCTCCCAGGGACCCTGCAGTGCCAGCAGTATGTACCTCCCGATAGGTAGGACATCCATTTGGTCTTGTAGATAACAAGCAGTTTTGATGAGCTTGCAGAAGGTGTGACTTACAGGTGGCAGCCATGTGAGTCCCACATTCCCAATTTTTCAGTCAATTTCTTCACACCCCGTCAATGCCAGCTGTTCAGCTGCATTTGTTCTACAGACAGTAGCTCTGCAAAGCAGTCACTCCAGCAATGGAGACTGGGATGGTCAATGGCTTAGAGCTTTATGTACTGATGGGAAGCACTGTGGACAGAGGTCTCAATACATCAGCTAGGGCACAGAAAGCTGAGGATGCAGTAAGTAGCACAATGATAGAGTATATGCTTGTGGAGTAGATACTTGTGGAGTGAGGCTGAGGTGAGGATAGCTCTCCACAGCAGACACTCACTGGATCCTGGAATGAGTATGGCACATTCCCATGCCTATACACAGACTGTGCCATAGTGGCAACTTCCCAGCTGCTCATGGTTGCTCCTTGCCTTGGCTGTAGGGTACAACCACCAGCACCAGGCACGTCCACCTTTAGGTGTGCAGCCTGCAGGTACAGCCTGTAACAAATGCAAAATATCTGCTGCAACTGAGGCCAGCTGTGAGGCAACATGCCCAATAAGACCACTGGACCACCACCTAGTGGAAAAAATAACTCTCGTAACAGTACTCAGACACTCTCATAAGGTACTCTGAAGCTGCATGGATGACTACAGGCCCGTGATGCCATTTTTTTTTTCTAGTACCCAAGAAGCAGATGGAGGTTTGTAACTGGTTTTTCCCAGCCAAACTTCCTGCAGAGGGATGACTAGTTTTCAGAGCGTTTAACAGACATGTGACCATGGCCAAATGCCAGATGGCTGGAAAGAGCATTGGAGAAGCCCCCATGATGCATGTCTAGCCTTGGCTGCCAGCATCACGCACCATATGCATCAGCTCCCAGATAGAAAGGCCTTGCTGCTACTCGGGAGTGTGACACAGGGGTATTACACAGCACAATTTTTAGTGATGCCATCATGGAACGGGCCAGAATGAACAACATTTTTTGTTTTCCTTGCTTCTCACTTGTAATCAGTATCACAGGGAATCTGCATTAGATTCATTGTGCAGCCACTACTGATGCTTACAGTAATGGAGGAGAACATAAGTGGAAAGAGAAAGAAGGACACCAAAAAAAGCCTCCACATGGCATCACTTTCTGAAAACCAGCAACTTCAGCTGCAGTTTCATGACCTCTTTATGCTGATTTAACTCTGGGCTGCTATGGAAACAATCAGCCCTAACCTTCCTGCCCACCCTGTCATGAGCTGGCCCAGGGAATTTGACTGCTATTGAACCAGGCTCCTTTTCATTTGGATCAGCTACCTGAGTGTCATACTGCTCAGCCTGCCCAAGCTCAGGAGGCAGCAGCAATTCACAGCAGGATGAGCTGAAAGATATTGTCTTACAGCAACAGCCTCACAGCACACCAGCCTTAACCTGCCTCAAGATATTCTCACAGGCACATTGACAGGGCTTGCAAAAAGCACAGCCTGTTTCAGAGATATTCCAACGCGTGTGCCACGTCAAGTACACACAAATCGGTGACCTGCCCAGACTGATTCCATTCATGCCTTTGTCTGGGAGGTGCTTATGCAAGACATTAAATTAAGCTAGAACTTCACAGACTCCTAATGAGAGTGTGTGTAAACAAACAGGTGGCAGCCAAGTTATAACAACAAAAAAAGAAAAAATCCACCTCCCCAAAAAACACAACCCAAAAGACAGTTGCCTATGTATTTTTAAAAAAAAATTTGTCGCTGTTTTCATTTTCAAGAAATGTGTACACTTCCACAGAATAACCAAAGGCTTTTTTATTCCCATATTCCCATTGGTATCTAAATCACCATCCTGAAATGCAAATTTCAGTCATGTGACAGCATTTAATCTGTATCAGCACAGCACTCCGATGGCTGGATGGGATTTTGGCCCTCTAGTCCATTAACCCTCATTTACATTCCAGAGCTGGAGGTTGATTCAGAGGAAGTCTGAGGATGCTTCATCACATGGAATGATGCTTACTCCTCCTGGGAAGTCCAAGTCTCTGTGTAGTTAACAGCTGGGCCAGTCCGTTCATCACCATCATAAATATGGTCAGTGACATCACCAGCACATAGTGGCTGATGCTGCAAGGAAGAGACAGATAAAAAAAGTGAGAGAAAAATACAAATTTGCAGAGAAGAGAAAAAAAGACCCTGACTTAAATAACCCTCTGAATATTTCTTTTTTTTTTTTTTTCACCATTTTAAGTAGGCCTAATTGTACACCTAGGATGTAATTTTATATACACTGCTCTTAGAAGACAAGTATTATAGCAGTCCTGTCATGTAAAAATCCAAGTCTCTGATGAAATAAAATGGTGGGGACAACAGAAAACACAACGGAGCATACACCAAGTGCGTAAGAGTACCAGGTGTACTTTTAATTCAAATGGATAATTCAGTATATGTGAGTGAAACAATTGCAAAACTTTCATTTGCTGTCAACTATAACAGAATCTAGAGAGAACTTGCCATCAGGCAGACATTCCTTGGTAGTAAGACAACTCAGATATTCATGGCAGATGGAAGTGCAATTTTCTAGAGAAAACACTATCCTAGTGACAAACAGCTTCAAGAGAAAAAAAACCAAAAACCAAAACCCCATTACTTTTTCACCAAACATTGCTAAAATCTGTAGAATTCTGTGCTGTGGTAGCACATGCTAAGAGATTAAAGAGACGAGTTCAAGAGTGCCTAGTAAACACAGTATGAAAATGCAGCTTCTGGGTTAGGATGTCCTGAAGCCACTAATGATTAAAAGCCTAACAAGCAGCAAGATTGTTCTCTGCTTGCTCAAATTCTGTTACCTGAGGTTCACTTCACTGGTGTTACAGATGGGCTGTTTAGGCTGAGACTAAGATTCAATCCAGGACATTCAGTATTCTGTGTTCAATGGGTTCAAGGTCCATTTGGAATTAAATCTGGCTAAGGATGTCAAGAATAACAAGAGGGGTGTCTTCAAAGACACCAATAACACAAGGAAAACTGGCAAATGTGAGTCTGCTACTGAATGGAGCAGGGACCTTTGCAACAGAGGCTGCACAAAAGGCTGAGGTACCGAATGCATTCTTGGTTTCAGCCTTCACTGCCAAGGCTAGCTCTCAAGAACCTTTGACCCAGGAGATCAGGGAGAAAGTCTGGAGGAAGGCAGACTTTCCCTTCATGCAGGGGAATTGGATTATAGACCACTCAGTCAAACCTGACAGCCACGTGTGCAGGTGCCTCCTCAGCAAGTTCACTGATGGCACAAAGCTGGGAGGAGTGGCCAATACCCCAGAGGGCTGTGCAGCCCCTCGGAGGGACCTCAACAGGTTGGAGAGATGGGCAGCAAATGAACGGCCTGAGATTCAACAAAGGCAAATGCAGGGTCCTGCACCTGGGGAGGAATAACCCCAAGCACCAAGACAGGCTGGGAAGCGACCTGCTGGAAAGCAGCTCTATGGAGACAGTCTTGGGTGTCCTGGTGGACAATGAGCTGTCCATGAGCCAGCAGTGTGTCCTTGTGGCCAAGAAGATATCCTGGGGTACATTAGGAAGAGCATTGTTGCCAGCAAGTCGAGGAAGGTGATCCAGCCCCTCTGCTCAGCCCTGGTGAGGCCACATCTGGAGTGCTGTATCCAGTTCTGAGCTCCTCAGCACAAGAGAGACAGGGAGTTCCTGGAGCAGGTCCAGTGGAGGGCTAAGAAGATGATCAAGGGACTAAGAGACAGGAGCATCTTTCTAACAAGGGAAGGCTGAGAGAGCTGAACCTTTTCAGTCTTGAGCAGAAACAAGTGAGAAGGGACCTCTTCAATGTCTGTGAGGATCTGAAGGGAGGGTGTCAGGAGGATGGATGCAGGCTCTTCTTGGTGATGCCAAGCAATAGAACAAGAGGCTATGGGCACAAACTGGAATACAGGCAGTTCCACCTCAACATGAGGGAGAACTTCTTTACTGTGCAGGTGAGTGAGCACCAGAACAGGCTGCCCAGAGAGGCTGTTGGAGTGTCCTTCCCTGGAGAACAGCTATCTGGGCACAATCCTGAGTAAGGTGTTCTCGGGGACCCTGCTTGACCAGGGAGGTTGGACTAGGTGACCTCCAATGGTCCCTTCCCACCTCAACCATTGTGTGATTCTGTAAGATCTGAATCGGGTACTGTTAATGTAAGCCACTAGTCATTCAGAAACCAGAAATCTTCCAAAACCAGTGACATTTCAGGTTAGAGCTGCAGATGAAACACTGCTGCACCCGTGTCCATTATGCATCCAGTGTGGCTTTGGTTTTTCTTGGGATTACTGAAGAAACTAGCACTCTGACATGAGAGGTACCCATACCTCCTGATGTACCCATACCTATTATTCCAAAGTAAATGGCTCTTTAGGACAAACAGAGTAACTTCAGACTCGATGAAGTCTGAGTTTAGTCACAAAAAAGGATTGCAAGGAACTGGCTTAATGACCTGGAATTCCTGCCAGAGGACTCATTCAGTTTGAGAGTTTAGCCACAGAAGAGCAGTAAAGCTCATAACGCCAACACTATCAATCCTCACAACCCTGAGACTGTGACAACTCTGGCGCTAGTCTAGCACAATTTAGACCTGTGGAGAAGCACCAGCTCTCCACAAAGCTGGGTTGCTAACGAGTGTGGGAGAATAAAAGTAATCCAAAAAGTTCTTCCACAGCCAGAGTGCCAGCAAGCAAAGGACCAAACATGGAGAACATGAAAACAGACTTGACGCATGCTGTAAGATTTTTGTTTCAGTTGAGTCTAACTAAAACACCTCACACGCCTTGCTCAAAATGCATAGTTTTAAGAAATCAATTAGAAAAATCCACCATCATAAAAGGGCTCAGACCTCAATGAGAATAATGAGTGGCAGAGCAGCATGTCTACAAGAGCAAAGCTCCTGTCCTGTTTCTGTGGGAAAGGTGTAAAAAGGGGCACAGGGAGAGCATGAAGTCAGGCACAAAGCCTATTGTCACCTGGGCAGTGCACTTTGGACTTCATAGTTCACAGCACATTTACAACAACAAAGATAAACTCCCTCAAGAGCTGCCCTTGAAAGAACACCTGGGTGTGTTACAACTTTGGTTTCAGTTCTCCATGGAAAAGGACACTTTGACAGATGAAACTCAAAGTCTTGCTGCAGTTATCTTCATGGTGGCCTTGAGGACTGTATATTCACCCCAGGTAGATAAGGTTGCTGGCTCCTAAGGGAACAGCCACTCTGGTAAACAGCTGGACACTTAAGATTCTCCTGCCTTATTGGTAACACCTCAGCCTTCCTTCTTACCTGACACCAGAATTCTAGTTTTTCATGTAAGCAGCAAACATCACTTTCCTTGTAACTTCCAAAGAAAGTGTGAATGAGAAATCTGAAAATCGTAAGCCAAATGAAGACCCTGCCTTTATTCCCACAGACACCCCAAGGCCATCACAAACCATGCATGGTCCTCCGACAGACATCTGAGTTCCTGTGCATCCCCCAAAAGGAGTTCTTTCAGATATGATCAGGATTTGGGCTTTCTCAAAGAAAAAAGGTCTTTGCAAACTCTCCTTAGCCACCTGTCAGTTGAAGGACTGGATACTCTGTACTTTGGTAAAGAAGAGAGTGTTGCACACACTTCTCCCTTGCTATATTGCCGAGGTCTGCATAGTTATGCTCCTTTAATAAAATATCAGACATTCAAATATCTGTATATAATGTCATACAGCACAATAAAAACAATTTCAATCTGCTTGTCATGTAATTACAAACAGCCACCATCTCTGGGGCTCAGCAACTGGTACTGCACTGCCTGCAGGCAGCTCTGCCTGGTAAATTACATCTTAGACTGGGGTAATGCTGTATTTAAACAAAGAAAACCAGGTATATGCCACAACAGCCGTGTCAAATCTTGATCCTTATACAATTCAGAACCTGCACCCTTGACTGGATCTGTAGTTACAGTGAAGGAGGTAATTCTCAAAACAAGCTTTCTGCATCAGAAGTCAAACCTGAGCTAATGAGAAGGAGTGAGATTCAGGCAAATTAGATTCATGTGGAGGAAGAAGAGCCATTAAACAGGTACAAGAGAAGAGCATAACAGGGCACAGTGGGGCAATGCTTATAAAGGATGACATGGCAGAGGTAGCAGATGTGGGGGATCAAGGATGATCTACAGTAAGGCAGCATCGTTCAATGGAAAGGTGAGTGCCCATGTACGGATCAACGTCAACAGGCAAAGCTGGTAGTAGGAAATTTTTTTATCAGGGAGCAAGACACCTGCTTCAGTGTCAAGGAACCACAAGGAGAACATATGATATACTACCACCTCCTGGCTTTGTGACAGTCTATATTGGTGAAAAAAAAAAAAGACAAGAAGAATCTAAGATATTAAAAAAAAACAGGGGGATAAGCAGTGGGAATCAATCTTGCTCCAAAACTTGGCTTTCTCCCAAGACAGGCTAATTCTTAAGATGACAGACCTGATTAGAAGCTGGAATGACAAGAAGATGGAGTAAGTCACCATAGCAATTAAAACAACTAGGAACAAAATAAGTAAAACAAAAACAACTTGTGCAAAGACTTGGACAAGCACTCTCCAGAAGAGTCCAGAGACATTATTTCTTTGTGACAGGCTCCTTGAACTGTTCCCAAGCACACACCGAGACCCCAGATTTAGATTCTGAATTTTAAGCTTCCTGCTTTTTCAGCCAGAGGATGCCACACCCTCTCTCCTCAGTTTCACCAAAAACAAATCACAAAACTTATGTTTTAACAGTACAACCAAGAAGGCCCAGCACCCAACCCCAAAACTGACTCTGTTATTCCTAAGACCTAATAAAACCCCAGTTTTGTGCTTTATTTACGTCCCCTGACCTTTGAAATGGCAGAAGAGCAGTTAAGATCATATCTTTATCTTCCAGCAGCTATAAAGAGAAGGAATAGTACAGTATGTGTCTGTATAAAGCTATATAATAGCCATATAAAGAACCTTTAAGGTTTATCTTTACTATCAGGTTATACAACTATTTACAAAGTGCATGTACTGTAAAGACATAGCAGGCTTTAAAGGCTATTTCTCTCTCTTTCTGGAAATCTACAGACAGATAGATAAACACCATTTAAGCTGCAGAGAAATTATTTTAGTGACAAAGAAGCTGAAAAGCTAGCTATTCCATTTGGCTGTTATTCAAAAATAAAAGGACCTGTCAGAACAGACTTTGCATGATCATGTACTACACATTAATACATCAAAAACACTAGGAAAATTACATTATAATTTAAAAGAAATTTTAAAGAAATTTAGTGGTGTGTTCTTCTGGTCATATGATGCAATTCAGGTTACCTCAAGGAATATAGGTAGAGGGCAAGGTTAAGCACACCTTAGAAGTTTATTTAAGCTGCTGCTTTGATTTCTGCATTCCCTGCAAGACTATTATCCCATTATTATATCAAAACAATGAAAAGCACTCTCTGAAAGATAAGCTTACATTGATTTTGGCATCACCATTAAGCAAAGGGGCTTTAAAACTTACTAAGAAGCCATAAATATTTATGGTAATTGATAATTTACTGAGAGGAGGAAATCAGTGGTGCGTTGATAATTTGCAGAATGTGGTAATACAGGACTCTATGTTGGATCTGTTGTTGCTCAGCATTTTATTAACAAACTGGAAGAATGGAAGAGGTAGAAATCTTCCTCCATTCAAAGACAACATTTATGTGACCTGGTGAATTCCACTGGGAGAATAAAGACATCATATTCTTAAGGAAAATGTGAGGCATGGTAAAATGTCATGTCATATGGTTAAGGCATAGCAGAATAGGATGCAAAAAGCCAGGAGTTAGGGGTGAAATTTTTAAAAATAGAAGATGTCAGTTCAGTAAACAAACCTTACTTCCAAACAATGAGATCCACTAGGAAAGAAAACATCAAGGTGAAAAAGCAGTGAAGGTCTTTTTATTGCAAGGGATTTAAAGCCAGCTCATCTACATGAAACTTAGCTGTTGGAAAAACCAAATATCGCCTAATGAGTCTCCTACTCAACTTGCATATTCTTACTAAGAGAGAGAACAGAGAGAACTTTTGAATGTGGTAATTAGAAAATCCCCGGAAAGCCCATCACCACAAAACAGGATGAGTAAGGAAACACACATGGAAGCTTTACAAATGTGGCACATACACCACTGAGCTCTGAGAGACTTCAGAGGAATTAATCTCCACCAGGCAACTAAGCTGCTGGTTTCCTACCTCTGATTTCACTGATGTGCTAACCAGTAACAACACAAATCCTGATATTTTTGCTGACACACACATATGTACTTCCTATCAGTGTGACAAGAAAAAAAGAAAAATATGAGAGCAGCTGTCCCTAAAGACTTATCCTATTCTCAGGAAAGCTTTGGCAACATGGAAAATGTTGCCTGTTGTAAGACAGGGTATTTTCAGACCTTGCTGTCAAAGCAGCAATAGACAACACTGCAATGAGAATGCCACAGAGCTGTCACTGCACTTGCAACAGGAGGACAGGAAAGAGCTGTGTTAATATCTCACTCCCACTGGTTTTGGGAATTACCCAAAACCCCTTGAAGCTCATCTTCCCTTTCAGGAACAAAAAAAAAAAAAAAATCTTCTGCTGTTTCCTGCTAATTTTGCCAAGCCTGAGGATCACACATTTGAAATCTGCTCAGAGGAGAAAGTTCTGGTACCAAAATAATGCTCATGCAGATAATGGAAGGACCACTTAGCTCCACACCTATGGCTTCAATTCCTTTCTTAAGCAACCTGATTATTTTTCTTATGTGCATATACACACCTACATATAAGACATGTATATAGAGACTACAATAAAATAACGTAGGTGGTAGCGTCAAGCACTCAAAAGTGAAGTAATGACAGAGGTTGCCTGAACATTATGAATTTCCATGTTAAAAGTTAATCACAAATTACTCTTTCGAAAGGCCTTTTTCAGTGCCTTCTTCAGTGATCAAAACACACACACAGAGAGGCAGAATTAGTGGTGCATAATGAGCTCTCCTAAACTCTTCAGAATAAGGCAACCTTCCAGCTGAAATAGATCCAGCAATGCATTACTGTTGTAAAGCTCTAGCTATGAAGACCATGTATCAGAGAGGAAGCTTTTGTGTACTTGTAACAATTCATACTTTTGCTGCTAACTCCCAATGATAAAACTTCTTGCTCAACAGAACAGAAATTTTCTGAGGGTTTTAATATCCTTATTAATCTGCAGAGGAATTCAAAACAAAGGATGAAGCCCTCTGACTTACCATAAACTGACCACAGCAAGGAAGTGGGATGCCCAAGTGACATTTTCACTGTTTAATCTAAATGTACCTCTGGCCACTAGGAACCTTCAGAAGGTAACGATGAGCAAGAATTGGAACTGCCAAAGAACACGTGCGCACACATGTCCTCACGCTGCTGGGAACAAAGGGGCTCACAGAAGCAAAGCACAGAGCACACGTAAACTAAAGAGAATATTAACAATGGGTCACTATTCAGCTTCTGTTTAAATAACAGTGTCAAGTGGCCAGATTGGCTGGATTAGAAACTATGCATTCCTACCAAGCTTACTACAGCATTTTGTCTATTTTCACAACTCAGGGAAGGTAAATCTGAAATGTGTATTCCTTGTATGTGAGGTTAATATGACTCATAATGCAAAACAAATTCTCTTATTTTAGCTGTAATTGCTATGTTTAAATGCTAAACTCTTCCCCAGCTAGGGGGAGGATAAGTGCATGGGCCTTGGTAGCCACCAACATATTTCCACAAGGTTCACTAATTTACAGTGAACTGTGTATGGAGGCCTAACTAGGAATAAGATAATTAACAACTTCAATAAATTGTTATTTTAACAGTGATTACAATTAATTAAAATGCAAAACATTAATTAAAATACTTTTTGTGTAATTACTCTTCAAACAGATCCTACCAACTGTACTTCTTGCCATGCTGGATTTCTTACTTACTCTGTATTGCTCTGGCACAAGTTTTAGCTTGGGATATGTACATGTATGCATGCACATGTGTTTAAAGTACGTGGAACATCCCAAAAGCATTTGATTTAGCAAAGTAATTGGGAAAAATGACAAGAATTACGAGTAGATAAACAATAGTATAAACCCATGAAACTTTAAAATTGCAATGGAAGCCAAAAAGGTACTGTACCTTGTGCCAATATCCAGCCAGCTTCCATAGTCTTTAACCAAAAAGAAAAAATGCTAGGAAATAAAACAACTTGGATTAGTATATCAACACTGCACAATTTGAAAGACAAAATTCAACCCAATTTTTTTCAGGCTGCTTACTCCAAATTTCTAATTCTTCACATAGAATAAGCACAACACCTTTCCAGGAATGATCATTTGGACCGCAGTAAAGAATAGTCTAGAAATAGATCTAAATAGAAATAGATTTAACATGGTATCAAACAAAAACATCAAGAGATGGACTAAGTTCTGTCTAGCTTGGCTTGCAAAAACCAGAGAAACACCAGAACTTCAAAAAGGAAAGCCAAGCCACCTTATTGTTTGAAATAACAACATGCCAAATAATGCATAGTACCTAAAAGTTGTCATGGAATTTCAACACAAATATCTTTGGGCAATTCTGGCAGTTCCCTACCTGTAAAGTGGGAATAACGTTGGGAAAACATAGTATTTACCTATTAGTGAATTCCCCTAGTTCTAGTTGGTGGCCCCATTGACTCAAGACTACAAACATGTTCTCTTTTTGCCCTGCTACTTTCTCTTTTCTTGACAGAGTTCCTACACATCTTCTCAAATCTCTCAGGTAATTTTTTTTTTTTTGGTACACCAAGTACATTGTTTCAAAATACTTAAACCAAAACAGGAGAACACATGAGCTATAAGACCTGGATATACTGGGGCTTGCTACACACCAGTAAGTACCTGTAGTCTTCTTTTGGTTTAATTACACTGATTTTATTAGTGAAATGCTATGAATGTGGTTTATTGGTATATTATTTCTTTTCCTATGGAAGTTCATAAAAGCAGATTAGTCACATAGACTTAACTGAAACTTGACTACAGCCATACCTTCTCCTTTTCTCACTCTAAGACAAATTAGCAATTATTTGGTTTTTACTCACTGTTTTTCCTGTTTTCAAGTGATATTTACAGATCACACTGTACTAAGAAATAAGATCAGGAATGCTTACTCCAAGGTATAAAACAAAACCAGCACGTATAAAGTGACAATATCAGCTCTACCTGCTGATTTGAAAAGGTTTCTATTTACCAGTGGCACTGCTTGTTGATTTGAAGACAGCTGGAGTGGGTAACAAAAATACACTTTTAATCTGCAAAAACTGTGCTGGGGGATTGTTCAGCTTTGGGTTGTTTTGGCTTGGTTTGTGGATGCAGGCTTTCTGAAGAGAGCATTTCCTGACAGCTTATTACAAAGGGCACAAAATGTCTTTTTGGATGTTGCTGATCTCCTGGATTCTGACAAGTCCAATGCAGCTGGTGGGTAAAGCATTTCTCCTTTTCCTCTCTTTTTCAAGAGAAGCTGGGGTGGGTAAAAGGTCTGGAATTCCTGAACAATTAACTAAACTCTGCACACAGCTACAACTGATATTCTTGTTTAATTTTTTCCAAGGAATTTGATTATAAAGCACATGAGGAACTCCAAATGTTAATGCTTCATTTTGTCTCTAATTATTATGAGAACATTGCTTCTTCAGAAGCATTAATTACATGAATTTTGAAAAGCAGTGATTGGAAGAGTTTTATCTCCAAGTTATGCTAGGATTTCAATCCAATTCTCTGCCCTAGTTAGAAAAAACTTTGAAGTCTGAAACAAATTCAGATCTCTCTTGATGGAATTAGGAGAACTCTGTTTCTTGATCTTATTTGAAGAGAATGTGCAACAACAACTTACCAAAGCCATAATGTCTGAAATCACAAGAACAATGAGGAAAAGGCTGCAAAGAAAAAAACCCAGCAAAGTCAGACCATCAACCTTTCTTTATGGACACAGCTACTAAAAGCTTATTAAAACCCACAGAAAGAAATCAAATAAAGATTTGATTTCTTGCATTTGCCTTTCAAACAATCAGGTACATTTCAATCTACTAGAAAACAATTAAAATGCATGACTAGGACATCTGGCATTTATAATTTCACATTTATAGGGTTTCAATTTTGCAATGGAAAACCTAACATGAGTCATTTTTTGGAGAACAAAAGAATCTTACGAGGAGCATCTGGCCCATTCTTGATGCAGAGAGCTGTGTGCTGGTTGGACCAAATAAAGCTGATTTAGGAGCTTCATGATGGACTCAAGAGTGAGCAAAGCTGCTTGGCAGGTACCTGAACTGTTCAGTCCCACCCTGCTGACAACCACTCTGCTGGGTCTGAGGCTGCTAAAGGAGCTGCTTGCCTCCTTCCAAATCTCTGGATGCCCATAACTTGCTCTGGGAACACCTAGCATTTTGGTGGTATGCTCCCAAACCATGGGGCTCTTTACAGGTAGCAGTTAACTTCTGGAAGTTAGGCTTAGGCTAGTAAAAGGAACCAGAAGGGAGGAGGCAGAGCTATTTTTTCCCCCCCATTAACCTAATCTTCTTTTCCTCAACTATGTAAATCCTAAATTACATGAAAGCAATTGCTGTAACTGGCTAAAACTGGTTTCTAAGTTAATGACACTGAAGTAATGTTGCAAACAGCTGACCCATTAACAAAAGTCCTTAACTAGAATACAGCTAATTTATCAGTACTACCATTATAAAACTACAAATGTTTTTTTGGAAAATGTCCTGCTGCAGCTTTGCATGAGCATACTGGGGAGATACCCATACCAATGCCTCCAAATGAGGAACTTGCTGATATTGCCTACATCAGTTGTGCTTCATTAGTAAATCAGGATGCAACAAACCAACTGTATCTCAGACACAGGGAAAGGCTTCTCTCTGCTAACCTATGGCTCAGATAGATAGGATGTTGCAATAATAGTGCTTAGGAGGCACTCAGCTAGAGGGAATTTTTATAGGCAAGCTCCAAGAACATATTGGGACAGAATATTCCCCACTGGGAAAAAAAAAAAAAAAAAAAGTCTTTAATCTGTAATTAGGGACTTTAGGAGCAATTTGTCCAAATCAAAAAAATCCACTTTTTGCCCTTCTAAACTGCAGAAAGCCTTTCTCAACAGAAGGGCAAGACTAATTTCAGGGCATATTTATACACTGCAAAGACAAGATTGTTCCCAGGGATGGCTTAATTTACCTAGCAGGGGCAGCAGCAGCATTAACTGGCAATCAGAGCACAACGTCTCTGGGGATCCCGGGTGCGCCTTGCAGTTTCTGCCTTGTTCCCAGGTGGATGTTGTGGCACTATCACTGCATTTGTTACCTGAGCACAGCTAAATGAAGCTGGCACAAACACCAGACAGAGTTACAGCCACAGCCTCAAAGTGGCACAGAAATAGTTGTGTCCCCTGGTTTATGAAGGCAGTATCATTTCCCCTCTCACACACTCAGATGCACATTCCATAAAAGTCTGCAATATCATCAGTGCTGCCAAGGCAAGCATTCACAAATTGGGAAATGCTGACCTTTATCATGCTTGAGCCCTAGAAATGGAAACCACTAGCTGGTCATCTGAGCAACCCCAGCTCCTCAATGCAGCCCTGCCCTTGTACTAGCCTTGGGCATGAGGATGAATGCCCTTCTTTGGGGGTCCGAGGACGATGCAGGCACAGCGCACACAGCTAAGGCACAGCAGGTAAAAGGGATGGGGAGTGTCGTGCTGCCCTCCACCAAGGAGTCACATTTTGGGGTGTCCCATCTCTCTCTGGTAGTAGGTGGTGTTGTACAAGGAGACAACAGCAGGGTCAGGCAGGATGAAAGCAAACAGAAAAGCAGAGAGCATCACAACAAGTGAGGGCAGCTTCCTCACACTCAGCTGAGCAATGCGCAGGAGAAAGTCCTTGAAGTCCTCCTGCCACACACAAGCAGGACTTTTGATCAACCCCACACAACATCCCATAGTGACAAAATCACAGGGCTGACAGGGACCTCCTCCATCTCAGCACCATCCATAATATCACACGATGAGCGGAGGATTCAGTCATGTGCACTAGGTCTGCTGAATGGGGTGAGCAGGGCTAACAAAATAAAGTCTTGAGAGAGGGAAAACATGTTTCAAGTCTGAATACAGCACCCCATGAGACGGGGCACCCATACTACGAAAAGTCCTTAGAGACAGGGAAAGGACTGGCATGTAAAACACATGAGCACATCTGGGAAGCACTGAACTGCAATGCAAGGGCATCCAGTGCCTTTTTTTTTTAATGGTATTTGTGGTGAGGTCAGCACTACAAAGCTATAAATTGGTTACATTACAAATGGGCTATTTAAAAAATACTATGCTATAGGCAGAGATGCAGTATAAAGTAAAAATCAGACTTTAAATTCTGCTCATTTTTAACATTATGGAGGAAAAAGGGTCTTTTCTGTGTATTGCTAACAAAGAATATTAAATATCTGATTGCTTCAGACAAGGCCAACACTTCAATTTATACTCATTTATCACTAAGGAAAAAACCCCTGAACTTGCAGAAATCAATGAACAAAACCCCAAGCCCCAACAACAAAAGCAACATTGAGATCTAATAGGGGGGTTTTTGTTTTAAATTTACACTGAGATTTGAAAATTCTGAATTCCTCCAAAATAGATTTGAAACCCTTACTAATGTAATGTACCTCTTAGAAGACAGCTGTGTTGTGACTTGAACAGCTTCGAAAGCACATGATACCAGAACAAACGGGATCGCAACCTGTTCAAAACACAAGCTACATTTTGGCTTACAGTCATATTTACAAAAAGAACCTGGGCAGGTTATGGAAACATTTTCCTGTTTTTGAAATTATCACAGAATGGGTATGTTACAAAATAAAATATTGGCCAGACAGGGTAGAAAATAATTTTGCAGGAAACATTTTCAGTTAATTAATAAAAACCCCTTTCCATGGTCATAGCTCAACTGCAGTGAAATAAGCCATGAGGTAATATCGAAAACTATAATTAAAGCACATCCTTACTTCATTTATCCATTTAGCACATTTATCCATTTAGCATTTATCCAGTGATAAATACTTCAACAAGGCTAGAAGACAGAACTACTCAGATCCAGCATCTCACATGACAGGCTGCAGAGTTTCAAGTGTAAAGGACAATCTCATCACAAAAGAAGTCTGAATAGAGAAGGCATTCAATAAGGCAAGGGTCACACTGCCCCTCTACAGCCAAGTCAAGAAAATGTAAATGGTTCAGTAAATTAAGAACAAATCAAACTAGAAAACATGAATGCTGCCTTTTGCTCCTTCCAAAGTTAATCTGCAACCCTTACGTTAGCAGTGTATAAAACCTGACTACTGGCATCCAGAAGGTTTGCACTATTGATCTGTGTCCTGTAGGACAACATGCAGTGTGCCTGTAACTTCAGTCTGCTTCCTCTGGGACAGAAGCAGCAAAAAAAGCAGTGGTAGAAAACACTGCTTATTTTAGTAATAACAAATAGATTCAGTGTCCCCCCTCTGGCAGATGCTTTACTCAAATACTAGAAAAGGGCTACCGCGCCTTGCAAACCAGAAGTACAATCCAATCTCTGACAGACTATTAAAAAATACAGAAAATAATGGCCATTGTAAAATGATAACTTAATCGGTGGAACATTCAATACCTCTATTTAATGTAATATAGATTATTAATAGATTATAATTAATAGATTATAATACCTATATTTAATGTAGATAGAGCTGATTTTATATATATATATATACATATATATATATATATATATATATATATCTCTCCTCCTCAATGTTTCTGTTGATATTATACTACAGGAAAAGCTTATAACTTTAAAAATTGTTAAAGTACTTTCAACAATTGAAATTTCCATTTCAATACAATAAACTGACCCAATGCTGTTAAATTACACTTCCCCACACTTCAGCTTCTCCCTTGGGAAACAAAATGATCTCTCTAGAAACACTACAAAGGCTGAAAGCCTCACACATGGTTAAGAAGCCTAATGAAGCTCAAATACATACACATGTTCTTTTATGAATTGCAAAGTAACAACAACATGTGATATGCTATTTATTCCACAATTCTCTGAGAAAATCTCATCAGGCTAAGATTACTAACCTTCAGTAAAAGCAAGCCTCCCATCATGAAGGGACTGAACACAGTCAAGAAACAATAGACAGAAGCAGGATCAAAACTAGAGAAACACAAAAAGGACATTACATATCTTTGAAATGGCATTTTACATATAAAAAACCCCAGCCTTTAATGACCCTGTAACATACTGGGTTGTATATACATTTTTAAACAAGGCTTCCAATTTTATCTTCTCTTGATGAAATATTAAATCAGCAGGGACTGCCAACCTCACCTGTCTTTCTCTACAGTTTTTCTCTGATTGTGTTTTTCAAGGTGCCACGCTGTTGGTGGGCAACCAAGCTCTCTCTGCTCATCCTGATAGCATCTAATGGAATTGAGACAGCCTCACAACCAACAAGCTCAGGCTTTTAGGGTAGATGTTACAGAGAGCAAAAACAAAATAAATTGTTATCTCTCCACTGATTACTGCTTTGATTCTTCTGCCCTGATTTTGCTAGCTAAATTTACATTTAGTACGTCAACTGCAGGAAAAATTTTTTGTACTCTGTGTCTCAAATAAATTAATAAAATTTACCTGTTAATAGAAGCTATATTTCCAGTGCCAAAAAAGGCTGTCACTATGAAGAAAACCTAGATATATTTAAGGAAAATACACTAAATAAAAAAATAAAACCCACATTTCTCCTCCTTCATTCCAATTTACTTTGAAATTCTATCATGAAACCACAAGAAGCTGTTCCACTGCTACAGTTTTACAGCACATTAAGAAATCCAAAGCATTTTCTAGCTCTGCCCTAGATATCATACACAACTATACCAATTTTAAAAGACATACTGCCTAGGTAAGTTTTTAGAGCCTGTCTTGAGGCCCTTGTAAGAAAGCTGCAGCTGGCTTTTTGGGCCTCTGCCTAGCAAGATGAATACATCCCTGGACCACAAACCCAGCAATGCATTCAAAGACATGCTTTTGCAGGAAGTAATGGCACATGCATGTGTTCTGCACTACAAAAGAGATGGCTTTATTGAGGAACTGACCGTGGAAGAGGTTCCTTTTTTGAGGAACTGACCTCTTAAAAAAGGCTAGAAGTTCCTATGCTATCCTTACTATAGATTTTTTTTTGTCCAAAGATTATGCTGAGTCTACCCATAGCATTATGGGACTCCCATTTTCTTCCTCACTTGAGGGAGGATGACTCCAGCAGTATCTGTACAGCTAGAAGCTTTTTGATAAACACTCCATTTTTCATCCAGACACAAACACTTGCTACTACATGAGCCCATGAAAGGTATTTTTCTTGCTCCTGAGCTCATTGGAACCCATTATAGCTCATATGGCTTCAGCTGAAGAATGGCTTTTAACTTATTTTGCATGAGGCAGAGGGTCATAAGTTAGTGAGGATGGGCTGCTGTTGCCAGAGCTCCCTCAGGTCCTTATGCTCCTATTATAGCTCCTGCACTGGATCATTTAAGTCTCTCAATAAACAATTTGTTACCAACTGTTCAGTAGAATCGTTGGGATTCTGCATGCAATATTTTGGAAGGATTAGGTCAGCATAACTGGAGAAATCAGGCTTCCCAAGAAGCCTTAACACATCATTTCAAGTTCCCTAACACGGCAGTCTAACAGTCTAGTGCAGTTCTGCTGGTTGAGATTTATAAGAGCAGGTCTGCAATAAAACAAACAAGAAAATACCAGCAACACACAGGTCTAATCAAAATGCTAAGCATGAGCAATCTGAATCTTCTCCTCAAAGACCAGGCTCTGTGATTTCTCAGCAGATGCCAGCTACTGGGCCCAATACAGGAGCCCTGGGACAACCTTAAGGCACACACAGCTCAGAGTCATAGTTGCAGTAAGACTGCTCTAGCAGAAAAGGTTTTTCTCCTCTAAGACCACTATTTCTAAACATTAAACAGCATCTACATTTAAAAAAGACACAACATGTTTTGAGCAGACAAAGGAGATCTGCGAATTGGTTATTTTTTCAAGAGCTGAGCAAAACACACTCAAGTGTTTTAAAGTAGTGTTTTAAAGCCTCACACTTGTGGGGCAGTGTGAGGAGCAGAAAAGGCCTTGACTCCATGCAAGTACTGCATTATCAACCCTGCTGTCATCACAAATGCAAAACACAGCCTCACACTAGCTACCATGAAGAAAATTAACTCTAGCCAAAACTAGCATAGCTACATTCCAGTGTCAAAGAAGTACTAAGTTATAGCTTTAAAAAACACAGTTGGATTAGTTGATTTATTTTTACTAGTATTTAGTAACTGACAGCAGTAGCTTTACTAAAGTTAGCATATTTTTTGTTAAAATAGCAAATGAAATTGATGCATTTATTGCAAGGTTTCAGCTCTTTTTAGGTATACTAAAGCAAAGACAAACATCAAGCATCTAGCAAATCGTTTTGCCTTCTTTCTTATCATTAATCTGCCTTCTTAAATTGGTATCTGTTACACTTTCTCTGCTGCAAGTTCCTAATGTCCAACAACACAGTTCCAAATTCCAAAAGCGTGGACTCTGTGACTGTGACCCACCCTCTCAGAGCTGGTTATGTGACAAACTATAAAGCCTCGTTTTGTAGGAACCAGAATTGAGACAACTTCTTCCCCAGATACAGTAACTGACCTGCGTAAAACCCCCCTGTGCTCTAGACTAGCTCAATTTCTCTCCCATTTGCCCATCCATCTTCCTTGCTACCAAATACTTTTCACTTAATTGCAGTCTCACAATGAAAGAGAAAAATGATACTGTTATCAATGTACACGATTAAGAAAAAAAAATCAGCTGCAGTATAAGTTACAGGAACACAAACTAACTGCTATGTTAGTGAACAAACAGCTCTTCTCTCCTAAGACCATATAATTTCTATCAGCAGAAATCACTTAAGATATAAATAATTCTAGGCCAGATTCTGGGAACATGTTTCACTACGAGCCTGCAGGAACTTTTCCTTCTTGCTTCATCTTCCTGCTACCTAACATCTGCTTCCTAACACACTGCCATGCTCTAAAAATGAGAATAACTTTAATATCACCTACTTCAACTGATTTGTGAAGGTGAGCAAATTCTCTCCAGCCACAATGAAGTCAAACAAAACCAAACTGATAACAGAACTCCTCAGAAGAAAATTCACCTCAGCTGAAATGGCCATAAGGGGGCAAAGAACCAGATTCTAAAACTGCATTTTTAACTACCTGATAAAATGCATAATGTACAAGACCATTGCCTTTTGAGCGATATGAGTCAAATCATCTTCACCAGCTTCTGTTCTCAGTGAGTACCAGGCTACAAATTTGACTGCAGGTCCTTTTGAAACCCTTTTTTTGCCCTGGAGTGCAGCAACCAACCAAAGGATACAAAGAAGAAGGACCTCCGGACATCATCCAGGTGGAGCTGTCGAAACTGAGTTATATCCGTAGTACAGGTGAAGTTGAAAACAGCAAGCTGAAAAGACAGCAGAAGGAATCAACACCAAATATGAACTAATGGACTTGGACAGAGCCACTGTATTTTTACTGAAATGAATGAGAAATAAACCTACTTCCCTATTGCCTGGTATTACAGTATTATAATAAGGACTGCAAACATTCCTCATGTTTTCATTCTACTTTAATGAATTAATGAATCTGCCAGAAAGACTGTACAAGTGAGACGATCAAATGAAGAGTGAAGCTTCCGCTGTTATCTACACTAAAAATGAACTTCTATGCCTTGGACTTATAACTATCTTTTTTCATCAGAAATATTCCTCCTCCACACATACACTTTCACTGCTCACATGAGCATATGGATAAAGATCCTCAGAAATAAAAGCCTGCAATTATCCTCATTTGACTTATTTTGTGAGTGAAAATAGTAAAATACTCTCCATCTCCTCTACTCAGCCCTCTGCACAATATCACTTGACTTGAAGAGAAATTATCTTCATGGAATTTAAGAGGTCAATGAACTCCTTTATATTGGGAAAAAGAAAAAAATCAAGTAATAGACATTCAAGACTGACAACATTTTAATTTAAAATAATCTCTCATCAGAGAATTGAGCTGTATTATCCAATACAAGATTCACTTTGCAGCATATATTAACAGGCATTCTAGGGATGATATTTTCTAATGTAAAAATAGGAAGCAGGGGTAAGCATTATTGTTCCTTTCACATGAAATCAAAAGGCTCAAGTGAATGTTGACAAACAGTGAGTGACAACTTAAAACATAATTACAGGCTACCTATATTCTTTTCATTTGCATTTGATTAGTGAAGTGTTTATTGGTGTTTAATACTACTTTAATATAATTTTATTTTACAATGAAGAGAACACCAGACTAACAGCAGACAGGCAAGCATCACAGATGCTTGTAACAAGATGCAAAAGACAGAGTGGGTTCTAGAGTGGAAGAAAAAATACATCCCACAGATGCTAAACACCTTCAGTCACAATTGTGGCATCACACTAATTGTAATTGTGATATTCAGATTCCATCCCTATTGCCTAAGATGCTACAAAACACCATCACACAACTTATCCTAGTAAAGGTAGCATAAATAGAAAATTATTCCTATTTATATTTCTCTTTTCTAGTTTTGAATTGATAAAGCCTGCTCTCTCAAGTTTCAGAACTGTCTTGCTTGTAGGAGCACCACAAAACCAAAGTATGTGTCAGTTTCGCTCTGCTGACTGTCTTGGCTCAGGTTTCAACCTCCAGGACTTTTCCCTAATTATTATGAGCTGCAAAAGGAAGGAAAGGTGTGTACCAACACTTCTCTTCAAGTGACTCTGGCCACTTCCATGCACATGTAGCCAGGAGGGCTCACCTGGGAGAAGCCAAGGGGAGCTGTGGCGCACACCCACCTGTCTCCAAGACGCAAACCGCTGTAACTGGCACTTGGGATCTGACCAAAACAGTGGCACAGCCCCAGTTTGTTCAACCGTACACCTAACCTAAGAGCTAAGTCGCAATGTGAGCAGCACGGCCTTTGCAAATTGTTGACAATATACTAAATTTTAACGTGAACAAGTTGCATTGATTACAAAACTCCCTTTTCTCCTCCAGGCAAATCTGAGAAGGTGCTAGTTCCAAGTTGGTCTCCAGTTCCTTGTCAGTCTAAACAGAAATAAGTCTCCATCCTTGGACAAAGAGAGGACAAAGTCACATTAAGATTTCTAATACTTCCTATGGGTCTTTTCAGAAATCAAATAATTTCATTTCAGCCTCTCACTCATGAATCTGCAATCAGACCAAAAAAAGTACTGCAACACTGCACTTACTCTGAAGAGCTACTGTATCTTATGCTGAATTATCACTACACTCGACAGAGACACCTCTGTAGCCTACAGACCATACCACTGGGTCTTACTAAGCCAGACTGTCTTCCTGCATTCCTAGAAATGGCTCTGATGTGCAATATCTTCCATAATACGAATTACAAATCTTACTTACAAAGTCATATTCCTAGTTCATGAAACAGCTAATACTGGCTTCCCAAACTGAAAAGAAACATGAAGTGCTGCTTTCTGAAAACCACTCAGAATATTTATTACATCCTCAAAAAAAAAACCGAAAAAAACAAAAAAACAAAACAAAACAAAAAAAAAACAAAACAAAAAAAAAAAAACCAAAAAAACCCCAAAACAAAACAAAAAAAAAAAAAAAAAAACAAAAAAAAAAAAACAAAAAAACCCAGGTAAAGCTGTTAATTACATTGATAAATCTGTCAAGAGCTGTTACCTTTGGTCTGAGTGAAAGACCATAGTGCTGCAGTGCTTCTTGTTCCATATTTATCCACACAAACATCAAACCAAACAGTGCCAGTGGAAAGAGAGCTTCATATCTGAAAAGCAATGTAATAATCATGGTAAGTGCAGCTGCTGACAACTGATCAACATCAAATGCTGACGTGTTTCTTTTCTTTTTTCTTCACACAAAGAATATACCAAGACTTGGTGGCATTCTTCCCCTTCTTTCCCCATTTCCAAATACCTACAGTTGGTTGAATTTTAAAGCCATAAAGTAGTTAAATGGCAAAAGTAGGAGAAACAGAGTTTGCTTCAGCTTTGTCATGTTTTGCATTTTTTTGTTCAAAGGCTGCCACAATGTTGGATGAACGTCTTTTTTAATTTTAACAAAACTGGAATAAAGGCAAAAGAAACAAGAAAAAAACCAAACCTATTTGACATGAATTTTCTGCCAAATAGAGTATTTCTCAATGAGAGCCACTTGGAAGTGAGGGGTTACAGTTCAACTTACATAGCAGCTAGAAATTGTGTCTCTTTAGGACCTAATCACACAAACTCGTTATGGTGATCTCAGTTTTGTTCTAAGGAAAGACACATCTGTATAATAAAAGGAGCACTACCTTTCACTTCAGTAAAATGCTCTTTTCTTCACTGTGTTCCAATCCTTCACAAAAGCAACATCAAGTCACACTCTAACCATGGCCACTAAGCTGTTCTAGCTACACCCCCAATCTCTGAGGAGTACTTCTGTCTCCTACAGCACTCAAACTTCAAAGTATGAATTTATTTATGTGAGAGATTAATACCCCCAGATAACATAAGGGTGTAAACTGAAATTGGATAACATGTAGTTTCTCCAGTTGCATTTCACAGTACCTCCCAAGCTTTTTTCTTTCAGGGTAAAATTATAATACTGATACTGACTGTATTACTGACAAGACTGTAAATGTTTCCCTTTTTATTTTTTCCTTCTTAGACAAACACCTGTTTGTCTAAAAAAAAATAAGGAAATCACTGCAGTCAATCTTGGGATTGTTTCTGTTGGGCTACAAAGCAATTTCAAACTGGAACAAAAAATTTTGAATAGACATTTCCATTTTAATTATCAGAACCACAGGCAGCTAAACATGAAGATGAAATAGTTATGCTGTCAGTAATAGAAACACTACAGAAACACTACTTATAATGGTCTACACTTGCCTTCAGATTAAGTGCCTTCAACAGAGTTGGTGACAAGTGGTTGTATGCAACCATGCTCTTAGGCTGGCTTCAGTATTTCCACTTAACCACCCCTAGAGAGGGGCTGCAATTACCCAGGCAATGTGCTGGGTTATCACTACATGCTAGAAGAGTGCACTGAGGAGAGAAACACTGGACACTTTTGGCACCAGTGCCTCAGGTTTTGTTTTCTTTTTTAAGAATAGCTCCAAGATTCTCTCATCTATTTGGACATTGCAGGAAGCCAGCAGAGAGCTGTCAGCATTTACGTGGTCTGATGCAGGGCCAAAATACAAAGAGGGAGATGGCCAGCCTCGGAGAGAGCAACATTCATGCTTTACACAGCAGCCAGCACAGGCTAAGAAGGTTGAGTATAAGAATGTGTATGCAGTCAGGAGTAACATTAGGATCAAAATCTTAATGGGGAAGTGGGAGGAAGGCGGGGGGCAGAAGACTGGGGGGGAAAAAAAAAAAAAAAAAAAAAAAAGGAAATGTTTTAATTAAAAAAAAAAGGAGATGCTTTAACTAAAAGGAGAGTATCCACAGGAGGCAGCTACTGCAAAATGTCTGCTCCAAGATGTTTTATTCCACTTAATTTTCCAGTGTAATTAAATCCAGAGGATAAGTGGGAGGGGAGGCGGAAAGAACAGTTCCTATACTCCCCATTAATTATGCTCTTAAGAGCTACCAAGCTCAGAGAAAAAAGAAAGGGTTGGCTGACACAGTGTTTTCTTCATTTAAAGTGTCACAGGAATTGAGTTTTATCCAAAAAGAAGCAAGGTCTAGTCTTTATGGGAAACAACATCCCTTGGAAAAAAAGATATTACTTCCACAAAAATCTCTCAGAAGGCAATTTTCCCTCGTTTTAGGACTACCTGTTTTCTGGCACACATCATTTAAGCCATAACTAGACACCAATGCTGAGCAGCTGGGAGAGATGCTATTTCCTTTTGTTTGTGAGCAGAAAAGCACACGTAAAAACAGCAAAAGGCATAAACTAAACCAGACTTTCTTATTTTGGTGCAAGACTGTTTGAACATACACCCTTCCAGCCTTGTCTAGTTGAAAGGAATGTCAACAAACGGTGTTTATAATACAAGGTTGTTTGAACATACACCCTTCCAGCCACTGCCTTGTCTAGTTGAAAGGAATGTCAACAAACGGTGTTTATAATACAAGGAAGAACATGAAAGGTTCCCTGAAATTTTATTTACTAAACTGAACAAGGAAATAAATGCTGGAAGCACATGTTACACCTTTAACAGAAACGTGCATGAGATGAAGCAGTTTCACATACAGTCCTAGATTTTCATATATAAAACCAACTCAAACAGCGTAAGAATGAAGTACCCTGTGCTGAGGAGCAGATAGGTGGACATCAGGGAGAGCAATATGCTGAACAGTCTCTCAAAGAGAAATGTGGGGCTCAGTAGCAGCAACACTGGGGAAAAAACTGCAATAAGAAGAGATACATCAGTCACAACATGCAAAACAATGCATCCTTAATAACAAGATAACTTTCCTCAACTCCTGACATTTTATGTACATAAATTCAATACAGATCATGTATGACCCTCTATTTTGAGAAGTTACTTTTGCTAAAGAAAACACAATGTTTGGAATGTTTCACATTCATCAAAAGTACCTTCAGTTCTGTATCATTTTAATTCCTATCATTCCATGTCACAGCCTTTATAATTTCTCATTTACCGATGTTAATAAGTTTTTAAGATGATGTAGAAGCACTTGCTTAAAATCCAGTAAAACCTGACAGTTTAATACTACCCTGAAAACCACTTACCACAGCTCTGAGGACCTCTGGCAGCTCCAAAATTGCAGTGACAAAGCCACTGCTCCACTGGATTAGAACCATAGAAAGGCTTGGGTTGGAAGGGACTTGAAAGATCTCCTAGTTCCAAACCCCCTGCCGTGGGCAGGGACACCTTCCACTGGGACCAGGTTGCTCAGAGCCCCATCCAGCCTGGCCTTCTATTCTTTGTAATTAGATTAGGAACTGGGCTACTACAAAAATGAGTAAAGAGGAAGAAAAACAGGAAAGATGGCCAGTGCTTGAATAACAGAAAGGGAAAGGGAGAAGGACAAGCATTGCTGTGACTTAATCTTTAAACCTGTTTTTTTTAATATGAAAACTGCATGTTTATAAAAAAGTATGCTGACAAATAACATTCATGTGATTCTTCATTGCAGTATACAAACTTCACATTACTAAACCATTCAAAGGCTGCATCAACAGAAGTCAATATTAATAATCACTCTAAGGAACACATAATTTTAAGATATGGAAAGTACTCCCTTGTGATTATCATCATTGTACCCATTAGTATTTATAGTGAACATATCAATGAAAGAGAGGTGAGAAGGTTTTTAAGTCCTGAGGGTCAGTATGTTTTATTTCCTGCCTTTCAGCTTTGGCCACTGCTACACTTACAGAATAAGTGACTTCAAGGGGCTCCAAGAAGGCCCAATTCAAGGAGGAATTCCAGGGACCTCACTGAAAGTCAGAACAGCTGGAAATAAAATTCAGCATGGTAACTGGCCTCTGTGAATGACACTGAACATATCAGATGTGCATCAGTCTGAGTGCAATCGTAGATGAGAACAGATGAGTGGCTAGTAGGTGATTATTAGTCTCTCTTCCATCTCTGATGCAATACATCAGATATTAATCATAAAAAGACCTGTAGGTTTCTGGCTGACCTACACAAACCTCTGTATATGACCCCTGCACACAGCTGTGACACCAAATTCCTCAAAAATTAGCAAGTTGCTATGATAAATCCTCACAGATGAAAATTTTAAGACATAGCATACATTCATTTAGAAATGTCTGCTAATATTAAGAAGGTTCTGAAGAACATGGGAAGCAGTTGAATTATTGTTACACCTCCTGGTTTTGCCTCTATGTTTGCAGTTATGTAGACTGTATGAACCATAGAGTGTTACAGGTAAAGCCACTTGGACACAGGCCTGCAGGAACCCAGCCATCACTAATTCATTTGCCTGGTTCCTCAAACACCAGTCTTTCTCCCAAAAAAGAAAAAAAAATAGGTCAAAGTTTAAATTTTAACAGTTAGGCTTCATATTAATCAGGATAAATAGCTGAGAAGGGGGACAAAAATTCCCTAGAAAACTTCTGAAGTATTAATATTATCCTGACACAATAATAAAACAGTATTATTATGAATAGACCCTGTTAACTGTGTGTTTCTAGTTCTATAAATACACAGTGAGTTCACTAACAGCGCCATTCTTCCACAACTATGCAAAAAGACAAAGAGGAGTTGGACCACCTGTAATCCCACCAACCTTGGAAAAGCTATAGTAGAGTTTGGTACCTTAATTCTTATGGTATCCTGTTTGTGGTACACACTGGCAACAAGGCGGGTGCTAGTTGTGGTTATGGTAATGACAAGGCATTTCTCTCCAAGAGGAATATTGAGGACATGTTGGATGCCTTAGTGTTTTACCTGCTTATTTCTATGTTTAATTATGGAAAGCAATTTTAGCAAGTACACAAAGCTCCTATCTTGTATATCATATTCACTTAGAATGATTACTTCCAGTCTGAAAGACTTTGCTAAAATATTCAATACTACTGTGGCAGCAAGTAGATATTTTGAGTACCTACAGTTTACTTCACCGTTAGCTTTATTTTTATCATAACCCACAAAGAGAATTTCTAATATACTTTTTCCTCATAACTCTAAACCTCTTTGACTGCCTGAATCATCTCTCAGATGAAAAATGTTTTTCTTTCATCCTTACACAGGAGAGAAATATAACCTTTACACTCAATTCCTGCTCCAGTAAGCCAAACAGGACTTCATCGATTTCATTGACTTTACAACTGCGAGAAATTCATCCACACAGAGATCCCCATTTAGCTTAGCAGGCTACAAAGAGTTAGGGGAGCATGATGGAAAGGAAAATGCTCAGAAGAAAAATGCATTACTAAGAAAGCATTGCTCACACACACTGATCACCATCACTGAACTTAATCTTGAATCTATTCGCTCAAACAGAAGCAGGATTGCTAAATCTGACAAGATCTGCTTAACTTAAAACAATGTCACCAGTACAGGAATGTACAAGACAACCAGCAAATATATGGGCCACAGTTCTTTTATTAAGTTATGTTTAAATTCCTAATCTCAACTTGTAGCAAAAAGCTGCTATCAAACTTTATATGGGATATGTTTAGCTCTAAAACAAATCCCACATTTCAGATCACTCAGGGATAAACAACGCTCAATGTTTTCTAATGGAGCCCTACAGAAATTATTTTATAGCTGAAATATGACAGGTATTGCTTCACTGTATTCCAGAAGTCCAGTAACAATTCCATTTGCTCTGTTTAATCACACTAAGATTTTTGAGTGGTGAAAAATTGACAGACTTGCAAATTGCTTTTTTCTTTAACAATTAGATACTAAGAGATACCAAACATACACTATCATCATTATTTCACAGGTATTTTGCAAAGCAGCTCTCAAAATCACTTCCATAAGGGTCACTGCCATCTGCTGAAGCTTCAAGTTTACAATGAATTACAGAAACAACCTTTGGTCATTTCCCTGTGCTCAACTGGACTGATGGCAGAACATCTCAGATCACTCACATCCAGTTCCAAGTGAAACAAAAAGGGCATTTATGCCATTATATCCCTAAAAGTGGTCTTCAAAATATTCAGAACACTAAAAATAAAAGATAAAGCTATTTGTAAATCAAAGGTATTTGTATTTTATCACAAACGTACAAAGGACTATTATTTTAGAAGACTAACACATATCTCAAAAAAACTCACTTAGGAAAGCAAACACACAGAAGAATTACCAGCAGTCAGATAAAGGAAAAGAAGATGTTAATGAAAAAGTGACATCATCCCCCACCCAGTCCCAGACTCCACAAACTGCCAGCATAAAAGTTTGAGAGGGAAGATTTTCTTACCTAGCGTCATCCAGCTAATAATTTGATTCATTACAGGTAATCCCTGCTTGATCTTAAGACTGTTATGGGTACTGCCCACAACATATGTCGAAAGTGCAACACTGAATATCTAGAAAGAAGAAATTGGGCAAAGAAACATAAAATTAATGTATGGATCTCTGCCCTTCCATCCTAAAAAAATGTAAATATGCTTTAGAGTTGCATAAACACCTCATCTGAATCACCATAAGAACAGGAAGTCAAAGACAGTGTCAAAATTTGTAACTTATTATAACTTACAATTACTGGCTTTTAAAAACTTCCATCTAGATTACTTTTTATTAGCATTCTTGTTATTTATTTATGCTATTTTAGAATAGTAGACACAAGTGACCTGGACCACTGATTTGACATGCTATGGTCTTTGTCAAGAGTAACTATTTAAACACTCCTGCAATCCACAGAAAACACACGTCCCCAGTCCTTCAAGGGGCACTTGTCCTCAAACAGTAGCCACAAAGAACAAGCAGAGCCTTTGGCTTTGCTGCACAATCAGGTACAGGGAGAAGGGCAAGGCTCCTGGAAGAAGAGAAGCAGCAGCAGAACAAATTGGAGGTGGCTTTTAAGAGATGGAAAGAAGCTGTTGGGTTCTTTGCCCCCCAACTGAATTGACTGAACCAACTGAAGCAGAGCCCTCAGCCTTGCAGAAGCAGAGAAGTTGGAGAGGTTTTTTTTCTTGACTAATTCTAGAGACACCATTCAGTCATCAAGTACATGCAAAAAACCTTTAGAAAATTACCCCATGAGTCAGTTATTCTTGAAAGGTGACAATTATCCAACAAAATGCTTGAGCCAAGTTTTCAATTACTGCTATTTATTCACAACTCTGCAGTTCCACTAAAAGGCAAATCAAGCATGCACAGTACTTTGCAAACACGTGCTTTAAAACTGCATTACAAGATGTAATTGCAGTCGTGGCTTTTCAGTGCACGGCAACTACACCATTCACATCCATCACTTTGTACCATGTGAATAGCTGCTATTTCCCTGCTACACTGCAGTGATACCTAGTGGGATCAGCCCAGACGATACATTTAGCATCAGCATTCTCTTTTGACAAGTTTCACAGGTGCTCAGTATCTGCTGCTTCTATTTAATTTCAGGTCACAGGAACATGTACATTGTATTTCTCTGTGACATCAATAAACAAGGTCAAAACATTAGGCATCCAAAAGCTCAGGGAATTTTAGACCTCGTTTATTTTGGACACTTTTGCTGTATTTGGGCCCTTTGATAGATCTTATCAAGTTCGTTTTGGTGTCATGAGCCCTGGTAATTCCTCCAATATCCCCTAGACACTGGTGAAGTCACTTTGCACTGACTGTGTCAACCTCCATAATATACCCTGTGCCTTGGAAGACTTGTGATGGCCTGGGAACATTAGTAAGCACAAGGAACTGCTGCTAAATCTATGCCAGGGTCCAGGGAAGGGCTCAGCAAGTGCTTTTGAGAATCTGTGTTCACATTTTAAGTAATGTTCAAACTGGTCTTGGCTTTCACCAACACCTCCAGGACTGTGGAACTGAGCAGAAGAAACTTAGAGAGGGAAACTGAGCTGAGCCAAGAGTCTGTCTCCCTTCATCCTTCACAACCCTCTTCGATGTTCAGAGAATTCTTGAACAACTTAAGAGCAGGTCTCAGACACACACCTCTAGGTCATACAGCTACAAAAAAGAAACCAAGGGTGACACCTGCAGTCCCAACACTGCCAGCTGCTCTGGCTGGAAGCTCTCCTAAGAATCAAACATCCTAAGGACCCATAAGGAGAATGGCAGGAGAACCAGCTGGGCACAAGGCTGGCTGAAAACACCCTTCCTGTCCCCTGGTTCCATCAGAATGACATGGATTCCTACTGTTGACTACTATTGTAAACAACATGTAGATGTTGCACTTAGGAACATGGTTTAGTGGTGACCTGGGCAGTGTTAGGTTAATGGCTAGACTTGAGCTTACAGGTCTTTTTCAACCAAAATTATTCTATAATTCTACTTGAGAGGATGAAACTAATAAACTGACCACCTCGGATACACATGAAGTCCAAGCATCCTGGCAATAATAACTTGGTCCAACATTATCAACCAATGAAAACAGCATGTTTTCAGTAGTGCGGCAGAAACTGGGCATTGCCCATGAAATGGATGGCAAAGAGAAAGTGGTACTCTCTCCAGCAAAAATAAAGCCATGCAGTAAGCACTGCAGCAGTCTAGCTGATGGATTATGAATGACTTCTGTTTTCATCATTACTGAATGACTTCTCAGAGATCACAGAATCAACTGCTTAGATTGGCTTAGGCTTAACTCATCAGTGACCCCAAACATTAAGTAACAGCATTATCAGAGGAAGGCATAGCCTTTGATGACTGCCTCCAAACACCACTTAGGGGGGACCTGCAAAACCTACTTTTAAGAAATCCCTTGTCAGACACAGAGCAGGAATCTGATTGAGTGTGCCTATCTGTTTGAATGCCAGAGGCCTGATCACCATTTGTCACAGCAAAATAGGTACTTTCTCCTGACTAGGGGATTCATCTCACCTTTAAAACTGTCTGGGAATTGTAATCAAAATTCAGGATCTTAAAATGAGCATTTTTGAAGATTACCCCTTCCTGTTCCCACTGAAAAGTCCAACTTAAAGGAAAATATAAAAGTAGAATTAGGGAATTTCATTGACTAAAAATACCAGTATTCTGACAAGCATTTTGTTTTTTGTATTCCTGTATGTTTCAAAGCTACTAAATGTAACCTAACCTCAAACCAAGAAATTTATTTAGAAACACATATAATGTCTCTGTAATGTCCTTTTATCCCTCTACATCTGAATAATCCCCATCCTTTCCTTACCCAAAACATGAATGGTGGATCCCATATTTCCCATTCCCAATTAAGGTACTGAAACAAAAGTCTAACAGAGACTAGTAATTAGATGTCACTATTGTAAAATATCTTCTGATTAAGAGGAAATTTGAGGAACTTTATGATCCTCTTAAAAGTTGGAAGGAAAATGAAGATATTACTTCCAGAATAAGCAGGCAGAACATTTTCCTCTAATGAAGTATCACTCTGTGAGTGAATTTCCTGATTCTCTATGTTTGCTCAAGAATAGTCTGGCATTACTTTTTTACTATGCACCAATTTCTTCATCATCATGAGATGCTGCAGCAGTTGTGTGGTGAGTTGAGGTTGGCCAGCCACTTACTGGGCTGCTCCCTCACTTCCCCACCCAGTGTAAGCTTTTTTTAGGCATTCCAGCAAGAAATACATTGACAAGTGTATACTGGGAATTTATGTTTTAAATACTTAGGAAAGGAACTGACATCTCTTTTCCACATACAAGCTGAAAAAAATAAGAGACATCACCACCATATTTGACATCCATTCACGTTCAGCTAAAGCCATTTTAAGCATTCATTGCTCTTTCCCTTCCTCCTTTCAACCAATTTGAGCTCCATACCTAAATAACTGATATAGTAAGTGCATTGCTTTGCTCAGCAAGAAACTCCAGCATACACTAAACCATATCAGATAAAGCTGGTCCTGTAATAAAACTATTATCTTGTAATAGGTTGAGGGAAAAAAAAAAAAAAAAAAAAAAAAAAAAAGGACAGCAGACATGCAAGGTATTGTTAGAATATTAAATTAATTAGCTCCAAGCATGAAAAAAAACCTACCTATTTCACAAAGATATAATTCACCTGAAAGAAGACTTAACCAACAGAAAACCACTCAGTATCAGTCTCCCATTGTTCTTCTACAGCCAGAAACTAGAACTAGGTCAGCCCCCAAAACCAGCAAGCCCAAGTGTGCACATGCAACTACAGCAAAGGTCACTGGGAGTGATATCCACAGACCAAAGGTGGGACAAACTCTCAAACTCTCTGAGCATCAAAATCTACATGCACATTGATATATCAAGCAATATAATTATGCACAGGATGGGCTTTTGGGAACACAGCATGATGATGTTTAAATACGTGCACATGGTCCTCTTAAAATAGCCAAGGAGAAAACTCTTAGGAACAATCATATTTTTCTTGAACATTGTGGCCTTGGTAGAAATATGTTCTTAGAAGGTAAGTAAAGATTTGCACATAAAAACCCTCTAACATTCAGAATTACTGAAAAGTAACAACTGACCTGATAAAAATATACTTTCAGATCTTCATTATCTCTGTACTTATTTTCACTTTTACAAAGAGATGCCAACGAGAAGAAAGATATCAAGATGGTCAGCAAACCAGCTGCTATTCTGCAAAAGCAAACCAAAGAACAATAAAATCTCAGAAAACAACATCAAAAATTTCTTTTGCTACTGTACACTGTCTTGTTGTACTTGACATCCCACATCAGATTCAACCCCAGGAACGCTTTGGATTTCCTAATCTATCCTGTATATTCAGTGTCTCCAGGTTCCTCTTGGATTATCTAGCCCTGCTTTCATCCCCATGTTTCCTTTTTATGACTGAGCTGACTCAGGAGCTCCCTGCTCCTACCATACAAGTTTCATTAATGTACTGAAAAGTCTTGACTTGACAGTACCACCGCCCAAGAACAGAAACACCTATTTCTCACTGGCTTTCTGATTTCTCCCTCTTCTATCTTCTCCCCCAGCATCAACTTATCTGCAACATCCTGAAATGTCACATATATTTTTAAGTGCTGCTTCAAAACTTTCCAGCTTCAAAACTCCCTTGAAAAGTTGCAGACAAACACAGTGTTTCAAAGGTAAAATGTTTCATCAGAAGAATAAATAGAAAGATGTACAGCCTGGGCAAGGTGAATATAAAGAGGTGTCAGAGAGGAAGACCTGTAGGTAATTCAATTCCATTTTGATTTCTAAGCTGTGCACATATATTCTAAAGAATACAAAAACCTCAGTTTGGACCAGCAGAAATACATATATGTGTATATACAGCTGAGAGGCTGTAACACAGTCAAAGCAAATCTGTGCTGAGTATTTCTAATGTGCCCAAGGAATGAGACTAAGAAGGGTTTTCAGAGATGATAGATTTAAAACACAGTGGAAAATATTGAGCGAGAAAGTCAATAATCTTGGAAATATCTGGGCTCATAATTCTATCTGCAATCACATATTACTGCTCAAATCCCATCCTTCACTGAGGATCAGGCATCCTGGCTCTGCTAAGGCACGGTATCTTCTCCCAGCCAGCAGGAGCCATTGCACCCTGGGATAAATTCACTTTTTCTGCAGTAACTAAAGAGACCACAAGCCTAACCCTTCAGGCCAACCACCTGGATTGCATCCAGATATGAGAGAATGCTCCTATGCCCAAAGAGTGGCTCACAAGAGGAGAGGGACAGATAACAAAAGATGCACTACAAAAACAAAAAACAACAATTGTAGAAAATCAGACAAGCAATACCAGAAAAGATGACTTGGGATAGAGAAGCAGAAGTGGAAAAAGAAGAGACATAGAAACAGAGGAAAAAGAGCTCTGCCTACCCTGTTTATTTCCTTGAATATCTCATTAGGTACAGAGTGCTACTCAAAGACAAATTATTCAAAATTGGATGGACAAATTCTGAAAGATGCTGTCACAAGTATATTGCTTTTGACTAAATTCTTATTTACATATGATAGTGCTGTTGACCATATTCATACCCCACTGAAGCTTCTCCTTTAATGGTCTCCTTTATTTTCTTGTAAAATGTGCAAATTCTTGTATTGTAGGAAATGTTTCCCTTGACAAGAAATTATGGAATTACACAAAGACCAAAAGGATGTGGCAAAATAATTAAAAGTCTATTCTCATTAGTGAATAACTGAGGTCTCTATAACCATGTTATTTAAACTCTGCATTTCAAGTCCTGTCTCAGCCAGCTTTCAATAATGCAGCTCCTCACAAATATCAAAAGGCAGCCTAAATTTTGAATCAAAGAGGGAATGAAAAATGTAAAGAACAAGATGAGATTCTTACACCAGAGGAATGTTTGGTTCTCTTCCTACAACAGGCATTAATGGAAATATTGCCAGGAGCACACACAGGAGAGTCCAGATCAATGCTTTTGTCTAGAAGAAGAAGGAGGTCATGTGGACACACAATTGTCTCATCATAAAGAAATACTTCAGTTAACTACTAACAGCTACTAGCATCTCCCATAAGCAAAGACCCTGCATCACCAAAGAGTAAGATAAACTAAAAAAAAAATAGCATGGGGTCATTGGTATTACAACACTTCAATGTAATACAGAAAAGAATTTCATTTATATAATCATCTAAGTAGTTCCTGAAACTCTTTGCTAGGATGAAAAAAAACCCAACCCTATCCCAGGCATTTTATTTAGCTAAAAACATTAAGAGCTGTCTCATTTATAATTTTCAGGCTCAAGTCAAATTCATATTCCTGAATGAAAATTTCATTCTACAAAACATCATCTGTGCATATCCACCTTTAAGACAAGTTACTTGATTACTCAACTAGAACAAAAAATTGTAAATTAAACAAATACAAGCCTTTATCTTGGCAGTTGTTGGAGACCAAGACTTAGCAATTTGACTCCTTTTCTCTATCCCAGAACCCTAGGTTTTAGGTATCCCCTGAAATAAGAGATGTTGGAATCAATTAATTGAAGAAATGTCTCTTAAATTAAATACCATGCCACTTCATGAAGGTGGAGGTTTTTTCCTAAGAAAAACAGTACAGAAAGCTGCCTCTGAGGAACAGTGTGTCCCAGCTGATTGCAGACAATAATGAGTTGACAATTGTCTTTCCATTATCTTCAGTATTTTTTTCTAATAAATGATCATATTAGTTAAAGGGTGACACTTTCACCAATCATACACATCAACAGCATGGTCATTGCAACAGTTTGATAAATGATGTGCATTTCATATGAGTCAAGCATTTTTTAGTCATCAACAACAGAAAAGTGATAGCTAACCCACAGGTACTCCAAAACTCTTAAGCACTCATTACTTCTGCTGTATAACAGATCTATCCAGATCATATTAAATTCCCTTGCTTTGCTACATGCAGCTTATGACAGAGATGGGAAAAAGACCATAACTGAATAAGACCCTAAAGCAGCATTCTAAAGTACTCTCAACATCCTAAGACGCAATCCAGCTGTTCACCAAAGCAATACAATACCTTAGCTTGAACCCACAGCTGTGTGATCACTGGCCAGCCAGCAAAGACAAGAAGGCCAACAGTAAGTGCAGAGCGGTAGAAAAAGCTGAAGACCTAAGTAAAAAAAAACCCAAGACAGGACTGAAAAACACATAAATTCCTCAAAAAGCTAAAATATAAGACATGAGATATCCTGTTGATACATAAGGATAAAATACTTACCAGTATTTCAATTCCCAGTACACAAACCAAGAGGAATCCTATAGATTGACCAATATGAAGTGACAAAACATTTGTGGCAAGGTCTTGAATGACAGGAATTCTGTTCAAAATGATGGAACAAGATGACATTCATTAAAAAAAAAACCAGAAATAATATAGCACCTTACCTTCACAGGGCAAGGATGGGGTCAGAGCACAAAAAAAGTTAGAGGTACTGCTGGTCCTGCCTAGACCCCATGGTTGATGGCCAGATGATCCTTCTGCCCAGTTTTACTTGATAGAAAAAACTACAATAAAATCCTCCACCTTTTTTCCTCCCATATTTGGCACATCTTCGCCAGTGTTTGGACAAGCTTCAGATTATTCACTACCCAAATTGACTCTGAGTATATGAATATTTTTGGCTATGTTGTGCTTAATGTCTGTCATAACTGATGAAACATTCAGAAGCTTTAGAGAGAGAAAAACCTTCCTTGTTAGCTTTTCCTGTGTTTTATGAGACAGCTCATTATCTAACTGCAGTTGGTCTCATTTTCTATGAATAATACTGAGTTGGTATCTACAAATTGCCAGTAGATCAGGAAAGTAAAAGGAATCAGAAGATAACAAGCATTTTTGGGCCTGGAGTAAAAGGAGACCCAAACAAAACAAATATTTCAATATGGGAGCACATTCCTCAACACGACTAGCATGTGTTCTCCAAAAGTAGCTGGTGTTCCCCAGACTAGACACTTTGCAGGATCATTTTGCAAAATAAGTCAGCTGCTAGAGGTATTTGCGAACATTTTAGCACTCTTTGGCTACAGTACTAAAACTATGTTTTCATGGAAATAGCTTAATTTCTTTTTGCTAATAGAAAAGATCATCTAGAATTGGCAACTGTATCAGTCAGTTTGGACACTACTCATTATGTCAACTGAAATATAAACCAGAGCCCTTTGGAATGTCTCAGGAAACACTTAATGAAGTTTTCTCCCAAATTTATGGGAAAAATTGAATTCTCTACAAAAAGGAAGTCCAGACTTGGTCTTATAAAAAAGTAGTAATAAATTGCATTCTTTACTTACTCTTTCACAACTGCATACCATACTGGCACTGGCAAGAGACAGTATATATAGTATGTCCAAGGACATTTTTGAATCAACAGGAAAAAAGTTATTATCATTCCAGCAGAGGCAAAACCATAGAAGAGAACAGTAGATTTCTGAAATACAAACGTTGGACAAACAGTCTTTTAACAGCAATAAAATGCTTTAAAGTACACTCTATTTTCCATTTGTTAGTTACACAGTAAAACAAATGCTATTTTAACACAGCTATGCAAGCTGCCATGTGTCTCTACATAACTCTAGACAAAGCTGCCAGCCAGATAAAAAAAAAGCAAAAACAAAACAGTAAGATTTGAAGATCTCATTCTAAATGTGCCTCTTCATAAGGTCCTGCAGTAAAATCTGCATGGTAAAGACATACTTGTACAATCTGGAAGCCCAATATATGCAACATCATTTATGTTCAATGGATACTTGAAATCCATCTGAAGCCAAGGTACTAAGGGGTTTGGGAAAAAGAAATCTCAAATTTAGCTTCTAGAAACAGGCTTGGAATATAACCCATCAAGTTCAAGTTCATAGCCTTACAGTCAAAGCATTTAATGAAAATTCCATCAGCACATTTCCTCCTCCTGCCTGAGACATTTGTAATAGAACTAATTAAATTAAAATATTAAGCATTAACTCCTACCAGAAAAAACTCTACTACTATTCAGGATCTAGGAACAGCTGCAAAAGGAGGCTTGTGACCAACCTTCCACAGGAAAAACTTCCTTCCTCAAAGGACCCACTATTTCAAAATACAACAGAGAACTAGTGTTGCACAGCTCTAAAAGCCCCATAGCTACATTTCAAGATATTTCATCTTAACCTACAGGTACTGCTTTGGGCTTTTCTCAGAAAAAAATAGATACAAGATTGGAACATTATGTACTCAAAGAAACACCTTCTCAGACTAAGAACACTCTAAAGGAGAAACATCAAAGAGAGAAGGAAAAATTTTAAATGGGTTATCTCAGATAGGCAGGTCAGTCCTTAATCATCAGCAGAAACCCCTTGTTTGTGCAAAGAGAAGCATTAAAGAGTCATTCTACATCTGCCTTTTGTCAGGTCACTGAACTATTCTTCCTTATTCAGGGACATTCAAATATCAGAAGAACTACTGGTAAGGGAAGGTTACGTATAAGTTTTAAATAAAAAATTTTATCTGTATGTATTACAACTTGACATAGCAAAGGCAGCTTTAGTGTAGGTAATGACAGACACTGTTTTCTTCTGCACAAATGCTAGTTTTTTGAAAGAGTTAGGTAGACAGATACATAACTGTGTTAAATATGCTGAGAAGAAGAGACAATCAGCTCACAGTTCACCTAGATGGATGAACATCTTTTCAGATTCCCCCTCCCTATAACTGATGTACAACTACCTTGATCTAAAATGACAGCAAATGCAAGTTCTAAATTATCTTTAAAATAGAACTTTTGCTAAGATATACCATTAGCCTAAGAAAAGATATGTCATACAGAAAGCTGACCTAGGGCAATTTTGCTTTACTAGTTTTAAATTTTACATTTGCTGACATATAGACAGAATGAATATGCATATATATGATATGCACAGAGTATAATTTATCACCGAATGAGTAAACACACACAATCAACATTTTATTCCATGTAGTGACACAAATACTACAGAGTCCAATATAGTCAGTCATGCATTGAAAGTGGAAATGAGATTCGCAATTCTGTGAATATTTAAAATAAATTTAAAGGTTATACTTCTTGCTAGGCAAAACAACATTCTATACCAAAAGAAAAAAAAATTGTTTTTTCATACACAGCATAAGAAGCCAAAAACTTTTAAAGATGATATATAGAGGACATGTAGTTTCATTACTCAGAGGCTTCTTGATTTTGTAAGGGTGTGCTTTGCTGGAGACTATTTGTCAGTGGTAGATTAGTCACTCAGCAAATTTCTTTAAGTCGCTCCAATAAAAGCTATAAACGAAATAAATTCTCTATATGAAGCATTAGCCTCACATTGTGATTCTGTAAGTATTTAGGAACACTGAAATGATTCCTACAGAAAAGGGCCTCTTATGAAAACTGAAGACAAATTCTATAGATGAAGAACTAAGATACCTAACCTTTTCTTCTGCCAGTGTCACTAGCATAAAATTTGTCTTCAACAAGTAAAATCAATATACAAAATTAAAATCTATGTCAACTAAGAATGCAAATTTTTCCTTAATGCAGTTATTAATATGCCTGATATTCAGCCTACTTATTGTAATTATTTTGTTTGTATCTAACATAACATGCATTCTGGATTATTTCCTCTCAGTTATTTGATGAAAGAACAACTAAATCATGCAGTACAGCACTTATGAATATTTTCCATTTTAATTTTGTTTGAGCATTTTCACTAAAGGTCAAGACTACCTCATTTCAGCCAGTAGTAAAAACCTCAAGATAGCATGATAGGAATTTTCTCAGAATAATATATTGAAGGCAGTAAAGATGTTAAATAAGTGCTCATTTCACCTACATTACAAAATGAAACAATTCCTTTTATTCTGAAACAAATTCTTGAAGTTTGGGAGAAGTTCCCCTCCCCACAAATGCTTTGACCCTTCTCTAGTGAAATGCTAGCTTTTTTCCTATTCACCTTTTTGAGGTCTCTCTTTTCCTGATAAATGACTGAAAATAAATTCTTACAATTTTATACTTTGTGAAAAATCAAACCATAATAATCTAGTCAAAAAGAGCTTCCTTCATCTTTAATGTCTTCTTGCAAATCACAAAGAGCAAAAGAGCACACTGTTCTGTGAAACCACAGCTCACCTACCAAAACAGGCTATACATCTTAAAAATGCCATGATTGGACTGCACAGTTTCTGAGAACAGATGTAAAATTATCAGAGAGGGCAGGAATAAAATTATTTACATGCTGGGGTTTTTTTTTGGTCTTACAGTGAAGGAGCACCAATGAAACTGGAAGCCTGAAATCTGTACTCTTCCAAACAACAGAGTGCTGTTAATACTGAAAATTAAACCTGGGTAATTAAACCTGGGAAAACTAAACCTGGTTAAAGACAGACCCTTTAATAGTTTTAAATCACTGTTTTCTCACACTTGCATTGGCATCTCAAATGGAAAGCTGTAGGAAGAAAAACTGAAGAAGCACACTCACCTCTTTATTAGCTGGGACAGTCTTGGTCAAATTGGTATGGGCCTTGATAATTACCAAAATCACGTAAGTTGTCCAGCCCACAAAACTCAGAGCAATGCTCAGACCCAGGAATAATCTATCATATGTGTGATAGTAAGACAAGCCTTCCAAAGCAAGGTTAATCAGCGTTTTGCACAGGGATACCTGGAGGCAGACAAAACATTTAAGTAAAGTATTAGAAGAGTATGAGCTCCCCACTCCACAAACCAACCTAAATGACAGCAATTGGAGCTCAAGCAGCTCCACCACTCCTGGACATGTCTCCTCTCCATGCTCAGGCAGTGTTTTGGCCAGCACCAACTGCTGGAGTGCATACTGCTTGGGAGTCCTGTTGGATATCCAAGTCAGCCATCACCTGGCTCCTCCACCATCCTCCCTGTCCATGACAGTGATTAGAAGGTAAATGCCACACAGGTAGCACACCTTGAACATCACCTTCTACCAAGTATGCTATTTGGTTTTCCCACAAGCATTTGACTGTACATATTCCAGTCTAAGTTACTCCCTTAAAAAGCAGCCATGTGATTCTGAAGGCACATTTACACAGGAGAAGGATTATGGATGCATCTGAAACATGGTCACTCCCCACAGCCTGAGGTATTCCCTGCCTAGGTTTTGATGCCCTCCACTTCAGTAGTACCTGATACCACAAGTACCAGCAGTGAATTCAGAAACTAAACTGGAGACCCACATGCATTTACAGAACAGCTGCTTTTAGCTCTCAGGACAATTTCAAAAACCATTTGGAAATAAGAAGGGTTGTATCCAGTCTAATCACAGGTCCCCTCACTCAATGCCTCCACTGGGGAGACACCATGATAATGACCATGGGTTTTCCCACCGTGCCATTTGGGTGTGCTGTGATTTACCCAAAGGTGGGAAGCTCATCCGTGTGACTTGGAAGAGTACAGTAACAAGGTGAACATACACAATGAAGCTTTTTTACATGTGCAGGTATCCAGTTGGGATTCAACAAGAACAAACCCAGGAGAAGTACAGCAACTACTGAAGAGATCAGAAGTCTGCCAGTGGGCAAACTCACCCCCAAAGACATCTATTCTGTACAATTCTGAGTGCATATTTGCAATGCAAAGAGTTGCAAGGTTCAGGCAAACAATCATCCAAACCCCAGGTTCTGGGAATGGAGGAACCTTTCTGCATTGCAATACAGGATGCTGAGGATAACCAAGGCACAGGCACAAATCTGATGTGTGAGCGATCAAGAGTGAACTTGAACACCTGGAGCACCCAAACAAGGAGTAAAACTTACATATAAGCAACAATACAAAATCACAAGTTCTACTCCTGAAATGCATAAAATGTCTCCTATCAGTAAATGTTAACAGCTAAGTACAAGTATTAAGAAACCAAAAAGAAAACCTTCTCCCACAGCAAAATAGATCAATTTATTTAAGCTGACTGGTTTCCAAGTTACAACAAAGCAAGTAAAAATGCATAAAATAGATTCAGCTGTCCTGTGCATAAAATAGTAATTTATTACCCTAAGAATCATTTAGGAAAAATGAACTGATCCCTAACACATCAGTGAAGTCTTCCATGTGCCTGGCAGGTTAAATATAATCTTACATATTCAATATTTTCATACTTTTTAACACAGTAGTCAATGATCAAACCAAATATGTTAAAATGAAAGACTTCTTGGTATCATTTAGCTCTAACAATTCTTTCTGTGAACATCAGAATACAAGCATTGGTGAACTGCACCCATCAAGTACCCTGTCACACAGTGAGTGTTAGCAAATGCTTAGGAAAGTAATACTGGAACTGAGAAGCATAATTTAATGTATGGCTCCCAGTCTGACACACTGAAGTGTGAAAGTAAAACCAAGCACAGCTGGTTCAGGTAGAAAAAAAAGGACCAGGTAAGGCAGGATCTATGACGGAGCAAGATACCACACTTTTTTTTCATGCAACTAGCAGTCTAAGTAGTGCAAACATGAACTACATTCCTCAGTTTATCTCTCAATTTACCCTTTTCTAGTGTGGAAAATAAAAACACATTGTGCGTCATTACACTATGAAATAGTAACAAACAGTTTAAGGAGGATGAGAAAAAATACAGCAAGCCAGTATTATTTATTAGAATTGGTATCAAAATGTAAAATTTTGAGGATTTACAGTGGGGTTTTGAGTTAATGAGATGTGTATCATAAGGAAGGAAAAAAGTTTTATTTCTCAGTTAATTTCAATGTAAAGGAAAAAACCCTTATATATAGCAAAAACAGACTTACCGCTTCATCGTACTTCTGCTGCTGAATATATAGTCTTATTTTTTTTAAAAAGTTGATCTGTTCAGAAGCAGAAAGTGGTCTGTACAACAATATAAAGATATATTAACATTTCTTCTTTTCATGAGCAGAAAAAATTAACTTAGCAATTAAAATAATTATTCTGTAATGAAACCAAAATATCCTGAACTTCATTAGAAGCAATTAGTTAATTGAGACTAATCTATTCCTCTGCATTCATCTTCACATGTGTCAACACAGCTGCTTTTTAACTTACCTCAAAATTGCTGCATTAATAGACATTTATGTAGCTGATCCCATCTAATACTGCTGAGAATTATCTCTCTTGTGCATTATTATTGACCATTGCTCTGGACAGGAAGCATGGCACATAGAAAAATTAAGCAATTTAATTGATTTGAATATGGCTGTAAGCAGTTGATAAGACAGTGCTGAGTGAATTGCTCCCGTTCCACGTTAACAGTAGACGATGACTAACAATCTTCTCTTTGGAAAGCATGACTGTGTCTCCTGTTACTCAAGGAGCTATTAGATGAACCTCCAGAGCAGGGGATAACACAGTTATCTGGCTACACTGAAGTCAGTGATAAAAATCTCTTGGATTTTAATGAATCTGATCATAAACCTAAACAACTGCTACCATTCTTCCCTTACAGAAAGCAGCAACCAGGACAAACAAGCCAGTTGACCAAACTCCACCAAATGAAGGGAGAAGGAGCTGTTTCTCCTGTACTATTTTCTTTCCACGTTTAGGGACAGCAGCAGGCCTGAGAGTCCCAGGCTTATGCTCAATAAGTTATAAGCCACAACACAGTCCCTGTCGCTCTTGGCACCACAGACAAGCCACCATGGGCCACAGCTCTCTGACAGCCAGGGAATTCATAGAGCAGGTTTCCTTCACACCTTCCAGAACATGGCAGTGGCACAGCACCAGCTCTCAGCATCCACAGCACAAGATGGTCCCATTGCCTGCCTGCCTCCCTCTCTCCTGGCTCCTCTACATGCCTCATTCATGCCTCACCACCAACCTCATGTTTCAGGCAGTGTCAAATCAGGTCACTCCTGCCATTTAAATCAGCAGCAGCTGCCCATGTGGTCACTCAGCTGAACCACGGGGGCAGGTCTTGATTTCATGCAGCTGCTGCATGGAAATAATCATTCCTGCAGTTCCCAAAAAGCCATGAATCACTTTTGCCTACAACCCAGTCTATAGGCTGATACAGCACTTAATAAATACATCAGCAATACATACATACCATCCTTTGAGCCATGAAATATATTCCAAGTATTCTGTGCCTGAACAACCTGATTTTTAATAGTAGTAACATCCTGGTATATTTTGATGCTATTTCATTAAGTTCAGAGCACAGCAGTATCATGCAGGCATCTTCCAAAACACTGATTAATTGGAACAGCAATTAATCTTACTTTTGAGAAGAGTATTACCTGTACAGTAGTAACTGTATTAAGAAAATGTTTATCTCTTTTCAATCTAGAAAAAAATTGAAGGGTGGTATGTATAAAGAAGTAGGAAGAAAGAGGTCCCATGGAAAAGGAAAAGGGGAGAAAAAGATAATCACAAGGTCATCGTAAGAGTTTGATCACCTTAACTTTGAGGGGAAAACAGAGGATTTTAGAAACCAGACTTGAAAAACAGCAAAGCGAACGCCGGTTTTTTCTGCACCTTCATGATACGTCTCTGTGGAAGCCAACCTTACACCTCCACAGGCTGAGAGCTACAATTAGAAACAATTCTTAAAGGAGGCAAACCAGACACCAAGCCCTGGCTCAAGGAAATCTGTGGCTTTCAGATTCTGCTAAATTGTTTGGTAGGGGAAAGGGAGCAAAACATGCACTCAAGATGGGAGTTTCACCATGCGTAACAATAGGAGGAAGAAAAGTAGGAGGGGAAAAAAAAAAAGAGGAGGACAGAAAAAAATAGGAGGAAAAAAGAAAAGATATCTTAGTTTTTAGGTAAGGATTTAAAAAAAAATCTGGAATAAATATTCAGAAGCTTTATTTAGGACTTAATCACATTCAAGATGTTCCTATGTTCCCTGTCTCATTTTTATTGTTTTACACATCCTGTTTTCCACAAATTCTATCCTTGTCAAATTCAATGCAAATTTCTTCCAAGCCAAAATCATGTTTTACTTCATATCTTTAGTCATTTAGCTATAACCCACTTATTATCTTTTTATTCTCACTGAATTATTATATTATTAATGAACAATAGTCTTCACCTATTCCTTCTTAGAGGACAGCACCTAGGATCTCTGTATATGGATGGTGTAACAGAATAAAGGGGGTTTTCAAACAGTAAAATTTTGACTAAGTCAAACACTGAAAGCAATTATTTTGTCAAATGGGGTTACCATTGGCAGGTGCATTGTTAATTTTCAATAGCTAACATCATAACACACATGTTACCTTACTTCCATATATATCATTTTCAAGAGGTTGAATTTACAATTGTCTAACTATTGTTTTTGTAAAATTTATGAATTTCACCAGAAACTAAGGACTATTCATATATAACTATGAAAATGCAAGGAATGATCATTTTCTCAAGTATTTTTTATCTCTGTATTAAACAAAAAAGCAAAGAAGTGATTAAAGAATTTTTGTAGTTTATACCAGTCTAAAAAGGTTACCAAATATGCTGATAATCCCTCAAGAATGGGCATAGTTCACCATCAACAATTTATCATCCACTGAGGACACTGATTCCCTTCCTGAAGCTGACAAAGTAGATGAGAGATTTAAAAGAAATCTAGATACAGCAGGAAGCATAAGGAGACAAAGATGAGCCATGAACAGAAGTGGAAAGTTGCCTATGAAAAAACCCATGGACTTTAGAAATGGTGGTTCTATAAAATCTACAAGACTTACTAAAAACCAAAACCACATGGAAAATTTAAATCTGAGAAGTTAAAGCTTGAACTGTTTGTAGCACCACTTGATTTTAACTTAAACTATTTTAAAGGTCTCCAGCAGAAAACTGTGTCAGGAAAAATAAACTGATCAGAGCTTTTCCCTGTGTTTTACTACACAGCATCCCAGAGGTACTAGCAAAAGTCAGTGTATTCTCAAGATGACTTAATACACATATTCATGCAATTAATATTAATAGCAATTAAGTGAATTTCCTGATCATTATTAGAAATATTCTCAATTCTAGAAGGAAAATGAGGGTATATGTGTATATGCTCTTGCTAGCTATCCACCATCAAAATCCAATTCTAACAAATTCAAGATGAATAGTCTTCCCCAGTAAAATCTGAGGTCTTTTTCCACAACACAAAAATACCTGTCCTATTAAGAGACACACACAAAGAGAATTCAGTCAGTGGATTCAACTCTGTCCTCCTTTTGTTAAAAGTATTGCAAAATACATGCACTGTAAATGGTAGTACTCAGACGTTTAACTTGAAAGAAAAAAACATGAACTCCACAGATTGTAAACACACATGCATTCACAATATCATCAGGATTCTAAAGACTTAAGATTACATTCTTCACAGAAAATTATGGTCCTCCTGGAGGAGTAATTTTATTTTTCATTATGGCTATCAGAAATGCACTTCCTGGTTCCAGAGAGAAATCACAGCTTCATCCATGAATAAACATAATTAATTATGAAACAAGATGATTGGGCTAATCATGCAAGTGCTTGTAAACTCTCCCTTCTGAGATGTTAGTTACCCTTGTCATAGGTATACCTGACAAAATTAATCTTTCCAGCACATCATTCATGCTTCATATAAGCTAAGCTATTTGACAGCAATTCACAACAAGACTGTGATGAAGTACATTCACCATAGCAATGTCAAAGGGATCTCTCTTTGGCCAATGAGTCTTGTTTATCATCACACTACAGAAATTACCATCCCCAATGGCACAGGTAGCATGCTGCAGACAAACCACGAAATAAAATAAAAAAAAACCTCAGAACAGAAGGAGATGCCTTGCAAATACATCTGTATTCACCACTGCTAGTTTGTTAATTTTATTATGCCTGGTTATTTGGGTAAAGATTAATGGTAATTTTCTTGCACAGTACATTTTCCAGAATTCTGCTATAAAAAGTAACCCCTTCATGTTTGTATTAGTTGAACACTTATAATACTGCAGATTTAATAATGAAAGCCAAGGAAGGACCACAGACCTGTAGATGAAATGTACAAGACAAAGACTGAGATCTTTGCCTAGCTCATTGTCAGATGAAAACAAATTCATTTCAGCTGCTTACCTATACACACTCACAAACCCCATGTACCTGACTATGTCAGCTCATATGCATATCTACACCTTTCTATCACTACCTTTTCACTCTCTCCATCAGAAAAAACTAAAATATTATACATCCTACAACTCTTTGATAGTGACAAGATTTGCAAAAGACAGTGATCACATTTCTATGACCCTTATCCAGCAGCAAATCAGATGTAGCTGTTCAGCAGTCTTCTAACTTCTTCATTTTGGCTGTTTGGGAGATGGGCAGGAAAGCACCTGCTCCTCCTGTTGATGCAAAACTAAAAAGTTAAAGGATATGGACACACATCCCTAGACCTCTGTGCCAACTCCATGATGGAGCAAGGCCATTTGAATATAGCATGATAGGATTTTGTACAGGTGACTTTCTTTAGAACACCACATAAAGCAGAGCTTCTCACGTGCTCTGCTATGAAATTTCTAACTCCAGAACTGTTAGCAGCAAAAGAGCCATCAGACTGACACTGACCCAAACAACTCCAGCAACCTCCTCTGCCAAATTGTTGAGTAATTACAGGTACTTGTCCTCTTCTCCAGAGAGAAGATCCCTGGTACCCGAGTACAGGGACCTTTGCAACCTGAAATAAATGACCCAGAATAAAGTTGCCCATCTCTATGGGCACCACTCACCCTGCAGAGCATCCGAGGCCTCTGCCATCCAGACATGGCAGGGGGCAGGTGCCAGGGCATCTCTACTCTCCCCCCATGGGAGAAAATTGCCAGCAACACAATCAGCTGAGTATGTTCAAACTCTGTTGCCATACACTCCTCTGTGAGAGGGCCATACTGCAGAGCAGAGACTGCTTCCACTCTAGCAGTTCTGCAAGCAGCTGAAATAGTACTTACAGGATCCACTGTGACGGCTTTGATCCACAAAGCTATAATTTGATCCACTGCTGGCAAAACGTCATCTTGAAAATGCAGATGCAAGACTGGACTGATATTTTTGCAGGGCTGCTATTCAAAAGCAACTGAGCCAGTGCAAGAACAGGCTTCAAAAATGCAATCTCTCATGAGAGCTGCCTTCAAACATTCCCAGTGCACAACAGGACGGTATCTGAGAAAGCATCAGGTGGGTAATGGGAGAGAAGAGACACAGATCTGCCTGCATTCAACACTATTAACGTGCAGAAATATGATGGCACACTTATTTCTGCTCTAAAACAAATTCACTCCAGTTAGCAAGCCATGAGCGCAGAGACTTAATATTGGTGACAGCGCAATCACAAACGAACCCAACTTGGTCATTCTCCTGTTTCTTGCTTCCTGTTTACTTTTCAAAGTACTGTGCACAGTCTTGTAGGAGTAGAATAAAATGCGTAAGAGAAAACCTTCCCACTTCATCAGCAGCAGAGAAGAATCACAAAGGCAATGAATGGCAAGTGACGCAAAGACTTGAATTCATTCAACAAAATGTGAAAAAAATTGACCAAGTAAATATTTCAAAAATCAAAGTCTGGAACCATGATATTTCCTTTCTGTTAAACTTGCTGTGCAATACAGAGTACATGCTGTTACCTGGGGCAATGATCAGGAAAAAGAAAGCTATTACAATTCTATGGACCTCACCAAATTACCTATTTACATGAATTTTAATGGCCAGAAGCCAATTTTTTCCCATTTTCAAAATGCACTCAATTCCAGTTCTTTAGATGTGCCTTTTCAGAAAAAAAGAACTGTTTTATAGTATCTGCCAAAGACAGACTGAAAGCACATACTATGAGATAAAGAGACAATCCTTTGCATACATTTTAGTTTTGATCAAAGAGTGAAGCTTCAAAGATTAAACAATTTGATGGGTAACTCAGTGATCCTTAATTTTAGATGGCCTTAATTTTACTTCTTTACTAAAATATTTTCAATTAAGCTGCTAAAATAGGCAAGTCCTAAAAAACTTCATATTGACAATTAGAAGATGCCATGTTGATTACAGATTAAAAAAATTACAGTCATTATTTTTGGTATACTAGAGTTATGTTTTTAAAAGAAAATATGCTCTACATATACCTACACTAAAGGGTTTATTACAGCTTCATAAAGCCCACAACCCACAATATTCCTTTTCCCAACTTAATCTAATCTCTTTGCTCCTGCTCTTCCACTGCCAGGACTTCCCGTTTTGGAGGGTCTAAATTCCAAGTGGGTTTCTGTGTTTCTGGAGTTTATGACTAATGTGTTAAATTTTTAGTCAGGTAGGGTAGTTGTAGGGTTGTAGTAAGTTACTTTTGCAACTCAGTTATCCTTTTTCTTTTAAGTATAAAAAAGCTCAGCTGGCACTCGAAAAGAAAGAAAAATATTAAGAAAGTCAATAAGAGGCTCCAGTTTTTAAGTTCTGAGGTTTTTGTCCTTCAAAGCATAACAAAATGAAAGGAGGACACACACACTTACACAGGCCAAAGGTAGCAAAAAGTATATTTACTGACACATTGCAGAAGCCTGTCAGTACATCTATGCTTTTGTATTCATCAGATTCACAAACATGCAGAGGAGGACAGCGGGACATCAGTGAAGCCACAGGAAATGGTCTGACTGCTAATGCTCTAACCCTGGACTGTCAAGTCTCAGGAATTAAAATAGCCTTTAATATTCACAAATCAGAATCCCTGATGTAGCATATTCAACAGCATAGTGCCTTAGGATATTTATGTAAATCCCTTAGATAACAAAGATGAGAGAAAAAGGAGCTGACAACTAAACTGCCAGCTGCCAATTCACTGAGCAGAGAAGCAATTAAGGTAACTGGGCTGCACACAGCATATTTTGCATGTAAACTACTATGGCAAGAGCTTCAGAGAAGCAGAGGCCAGAAGGGAGGAGACCACACTCCAAAACTGTCCCTCTGGTCCCTTTAAAGCAGAACCGAGAAGCTGGATGCAGAGATCTTGCAGGGGCAGGGGGTTTGTCCAGAAAGCCATAGCAGGACATGATGCCAGAGCCTTGGAAAGGGGAACTGCTTTTCAGGAAAGGTGGAAAATCCCTGAAGGAGAAAAAAGGCACCATTTTTAAAGTCTCCTCTATTTTAGCAGGGGAGGGATATGTGCTGACTGTAATTAACAACACCATGCCAATGCTGCAAGTCCTCACATCTGCAAGATACATGACGATGTATATCAATGACTTATCTATGATTTATGGCAATGAGCTGGATCTAGGTACCTGCAGTGTTGTGGCTTTGTAATGTCCTCTTCTGCTCCACAATCCTACATGCCCATCCTAAACTCTAGTGACCATTTTTGAAGCAGCTGCATCCAGAGCAGACAGCTTGAGCTGGGCAAGTACCTACTAGCAGGGCCCATGGCCACCAAAACATGTCTGGGAGACCCCCATACTGATCCTAACTAGGAGACCATGGCACATCAAGGAATCAGTGATCCACATACCCTATGCAGACCCAGGCTTGTGGTGCCCAAATACCTTGGCCAAGGGACAAACCCAGTCAGCTGGTAGAAACAGAGGAGCCTGCAGGCAATTCCCATTCCATAACAGGGAGTGGCCTGTCCTCATGTATGTAAGAGCTGCAAGAAGTTCTCATGTGAGCCACCCTTCTGTCTGACAGCAGAAATTATCACCAGGGTTGATTTCTTGATTGAAAAATCACATAGCAGCTTGAATGAGCAAAACAAGGGAATGCCTCCACAGCCAGTATCCATGTGGCACTGCCAGAAAACTGATCCCATGCTCCACAAACACAGCTGCCCGGAATCTGAAGGGATGTATCATTTACTTGCTATCTGTATTCTTCCATTCATTTCCTATTATTAAAACAGCTATTTTACTAAGCTGTTTGTTATTGGGCCTTTCTTACTGGGATCCAGAAAGAGCCCTGTCTCTGCCCCTTACCTCATGCCCCAGAGCACAGCATTCTCTATCCATCCCCCTCCTACCACCTGCTGGAAATCCTCCCTCACTGTCATTGCACAAAGCCTCACAAGTTCCACGAAAAGGACAAAAGGATTTATAATACACAGAAATAGAGAAATATACATTAATCTTGGGATATTTCATCTTATATACCTGCCTTTTAGCTCCTTCTAAAGACTTTACCTACTTCCTACTTGATAGGAAATCCAATTACATCCAGTCCTCCTGCGCAGAAGCCGCTGCCAGTTAGCTTTTCATGTACAAACTAAAAGCTCCCGAGTGCACTGCTGAAACTCAAGACCAGCAGGATGTCTGCCTTCTAAGAGGACTGCATCCTCCCTGAGCAGCAGTGTGCTTCAGACATGGCCTATTCAGTACGAGAGAAGCTGACATTTTTGCCAAAGAACAGACATTGATTTCTCCCTGAAGAGATACTACCTTAACTATTAAAACAGGAGGGCTTTTCTTAAAAAATAATACAAAGCCATTATTTTCATTTGAGCACTTGGTCTCTACAGCATTGCAGTTCTATTTTTTGATGTATATATACACGTTCTTAAAGCCAAGGGTGGAGGGGAGAGGGCCGCCAGTCTGTCTCCTGACACCAGCTAAAGGTGCCCACACTGGCTGGCTTGTGCCAGCAGTTCCAGCAGTAGCCTTATGCCTAGATTCACACCTGATAACACAATGGGGACAAAGTGGACAAAGGAAAGTGCTGGCTGCCTTGGAATTGATGGAAGCTGCTGGTCCTTCCTTCTTGACCACAGGATGAAGGGGCTGAAATCCCAACAGACAAATCAGTGCTTCTGCTAAATAAAAGGTCCTCTGAAGACAAGCATTCCAACAAACATGCAGCCAGAATAATCACAGACTATCCTTCCCTACTGCAGTATTTTCACCCTTTCCTCCTGGCATTCAGTGCTTAATGTTTGCTCTTGCAAGCATTATCACATGTATCACAAATACCTTACATATTACCAGTTATTTCAATAAATGTAATTTATTTAAACAAAACAAGAATTTCAAAGGTGTTTCAAAGAGTGTACTCACATCCTGAGGAACCCTGCCTTGCTCAGTGGTGGAAAAGAAATCACTTGCTTCACTTAGATCCAAATGTCAATTTTGTGGGAATATCTATTATTTAAGTTTTGAAAGGCCATCAGACAGAGGGAACAATGTAGTACTCTATCTCCAGTCATCAGAGAAAGGAAGAAAAGAGAGGTATTTGTGCACATGGCAGTTTTTTGAAGTTTCTGTAATCTTCAAAGACACTCTACACTCTATTTTCTTTTCTAACACTGACAAAATACATAATGGGCAATTATGTGGAAAGATTCAGCCTCTACATGATTGATACTTCCTTGCATCAAGTCCACACAAATGTTTAAGCAAGTTATATCTCAATTCATACTACAGGATAGAGCAAAGGAAGAGTTACATTTTCATATGGTGAGAAGTACATTTTTATTAATCAAATGTACACTGGACATTAAAGATGCAGTGACTGTCTACACAAATATGCAAGTTATAACTTGATTATGCACACAAAACCAATTATTTGGTATGATTAATATGTAGTATTCAGACAATTGGGTTACTTTAAAAATGCAGCATAAGGTGGTACAAGATTTTACATATATGAGAAGACAGCTCAAGTATCTTATTTAAAGTCAAGTTTCTATTTCCTAATAAAAAAAACCCCCTCTAATATCAATAAAAACTTCAAGACATTCAATAAAAAAGCACAGCTAGTGGTAAGCAAGCACTGATTATACTTTAGCTGTTCATCTCTTGGATTTTTTTCTGTATGGTGGTTCTTAAACTACTGTTCCTGCCATCTTATTGTGAGGGACCAGAACCTGACCAGCTGGAAGCACAGCCATCCCTGAAAGCACTGGATACACCTGGACTATGCAAAAGGACTCCTGTGCTTTTATGTAATTTATTATCTTAAATCTCTTGCACCTGTTGGGACAAGAAAATTGCACTAATTAGTTACTCAGATTTTAGGGCAACACTGATGCACCATTTACTCACCACACACCCCTGTCCTTCTGGTACTTCTTATAGGATTACTTCCACAGGCCAGAGATGCGAACTTCAGGAATGATTTTGCAACAGTAGCATCTGGCCCCTTGGCACACTGGTCTCTGAGCTGTGCCAGCTTGGCAGCTGCCCTAAGGCACATCAAATGGTCAGAAAGCTCAGATAGTTCACTATCCTGGACATCAGTTTCCCTCTGTCAGCAGTCTTCAGATTTGTCCTCTCACTTCCTTCAAAGCATCTGGTATCTTGGCACCTCCTTTTCTTACAAGTAAAGGTCAAAGCATTGTGCTTTTCTTCTCAGAAGTCTGAGAAAAGCCTATTATTTTGCTAAGCAAATGGTTTTTGAAAAAAATGTCTTTTGTAGTTGGGAAAAAAAGGTAGGGAGAGAAAGGAAGTGGGAAGGAAACTAATTTCAGATAGTAACTTCCTTCGTATGTCCAACTAGAACTACAGGTCAGTATTCAATCTCAGCAAGGGATACTGTACCTTACCTTGCAGAATCAAACACTCGGAGCTGAGTTTCTGAAATGTATTCTCAATAGTTTCACAAGTAGCCTCAAAATACACTTTTACCCAGATTTATTCTTTGATGAAGGCACTTTGATAAACAAAAATGGCATTACTGGCAGCCAGACACATCCTTATTAATAGATAGAGCTATCCAAACTCTAACCCATCTCAAGTCTGGTCAAGTAGACACTACTGAAGTTTCTATCACATGACACAATGTTCAGCTGCATCCTCCTTCTCATCATTATACACCTGACAGATGGATTTCAGAGAGAGATGCCATTTAGATCCAAGTAGGAAAGGACACATATCTACTGGCCTCCTTCATTTCCTGTCCACTGTGCCAGCCACACTTCTGCTAGGGGTGAGATTCCCTGTGCAAATCAGAAGCTTTATATCAATTCAATATTCTTCCTCTGTTGCCAACACTTTCAAAATAGGCTTATTTTATCCATAAATACATATGTGTATACTAGCTTCATGCTTTTGGTGCAATATATTCAACATACAACTCAAACACTGTTTTTTGAGTCATTGCAGCTGAAGGTCATGAACAGTTTTCTACTCACTCAGTAATAAAACACCTGAAAATGAAACTAGAAAACAGGATTTTTCCCTCAGATAGCCAAAACAAACATTTTAATGTTATTTCTGACTGAAAAAATTAAGTTCAGGTTAAATTTCTGTTAAGTTGCAATTTCTACAGAATATATTGTTTGTGAATATATCCCCATCTCTCCCCTACTCTGAAAACTACATATTCATTAGTAATTGCACCTCTAAAACCAGAATGTCTCAATCTGAAATTTTAAACTACGATTTCTTCTGCAGCTCATATCTACACTTCTATTATACAAACTTGGATTCAACTACATCTTTAAATAATTTAAGAAATTCAGTTCTTAGAGATATCTTTGTTCATTTTCAGGTCACCAAGTTGCTGAAATAACACAAAATCTGTAATAGTCACAAACAAAGTACTTAAAATTTTCTACATAACTCCATGATTCTAAAGCACTTCAGACATGAATTACCCTTCACTAACCTCCAATAAACTATGAAGAAGAAAAGAATTATGCTGGAGAATACACTTTCTGAGCTTCAAGTTACATATTTCAGGCACCAGAAGGATTCAAAAGGAGTATAACTCCTTTGTACAGCAAGTGAAAATGAACAGAGGTGGAAGAAGTTATTTGTGTCTGAATGAAAGGACAGCAGTGCAGAAACACAGCACAGAACTGTGCTCAGCTGCAGCAGCAGGTAAGGCCAACCACAAGTTAACACAGATCAGGGGTCAAACCTGACACTAAACCTGGGCTGACAACTCTCAATAGCATGCAGCGCTGCAGAAACACAACCTCCATACAAATACCAATGACTCTGAAACACAGCACAGCACATCAAGATGTGTCCCCACCTTTGCAGTTTTAACTTCTGCTGAAAAAGTAACCATACCCTTCTACACCCTTCTATCCACCACCAAAAAAGTGTCTCAGCAAAGACAGCAGAAGGGATGTATGCCTTTCCCTCTCTCTCTCATTCAGATTCAAGCATAATTTGTGTGATGAACTGATGTGGTTTGCCTTATACTAACGCATCAGATCATGTACCTGCAGCAGAAGTTCAAGCTTGCGTTCACTGCACACACATTCAGTCATCTGCATGTGAAATGGGGGATGAATCGACAGACAGGGCATGCCTAAACTACCTTCAGTCTTCCTTTGGTTCCTGCAAGCTGGAGCACTAGGAAGTTACTCATCTGTTTAAAAATAGGTTTGTGTTCAACCACTTCATCCCAACTATTAGTAAGAGGTTGGACAAGACCCTTGATAGCTTCCCAGACATGAACCAAGTTTTGAAAGTCAAGGAGAGCTGGGAAGACTAATCAGAATGTGGCCAAACTACTCCCAGCACACTGTGGGTGAGTATTTATATTAGTGTGTGACCATCCATGGTATGAGTCTTTTTCTGCTTTCCTAGAATGAATAAACAGCATCATCTTGAAGCAACAAAGAAAGTCTACACTCCCCACAACATTCCTGTAAGGCATTTCACTGTGGTAGTGGATTCCCTGCCTCCCACACCTGCAATGGCTGCTCCTCAAGGCCGACAAATGCCTTGCCACAACAGACCCTTGGCAAATGAATAACAGCATGCCAAACTTAGAATCTTACCTAAGTAACACAAAGTTGTGGTGGTTTTACATGGGAGGCATTTACAGAAGTGATATAATGCTTTCAGGTTTGTTTTGATTCTTATTACCTTTTCTATTAGTTTAAAGTTTTGTTTGCGCACATATAATCCTTTAGACACCAACCACTGACCAAGTCTGGAACTAATTCTGGACCCAGACGCTTCTAAACTCCCTCTGAGAAGGAAGTTAGAATGTAAGGGGGTCTTCTCTGAATCTCACAACACAACACAACTGCTGTCTTATTTACTATCAAACATTGTGAAACAGTTATCGCTTCTCTCTGATGAGTGAGGTGCACCACTCCATCCATGACATTCACACATCCAAGGAATTATTTTGGTTTCAAATAAAAACGTTTCCTGGAACAACGATTAATCCACATTTTGATTCAGAAAAAATTGTACAGTATCTAAAGAAAATAAATTTATTTTTGCAGTGGACCAGACCAAAGTAACGATATGTGTATACAAAGTTTTAGTTGCATTTTCAAAGTGATAAATGTCTCTGGCATTTCTACTTAAAACAATCCAACATAACATAAAAAAGGAAAGACAGCAACTCATAAAGCAATTGGTAATAGTTAGATCCTTTAAAGATAAACATAGCATTAAGAAAAGCACATCCTATTGTATAGACTCAGTCTTATTTCTCAAGGAAAGGTAAAATTGAAAGAGCTGCATAATCAAACTAATAGTCATTTATCAAAGAGAACTGTCCATCCTTTCCATATGGGCATTTTATTTCACACAGATCAGAACATTCTTTGATAATGCAGCTGTCATTGTTATTCAGAATTTGTTCTAAAGGATTCATTATGTGCCCAAGATTAACTTAACTTTTGTCTCATGGTCTGTCTCAAACCTTTCCCTTTGAAGGAGCTACAGGTATAAAGTAACACAGCAATTGTCTGTTCAGACAGACAGCAGTCATCTTTAACAGCAAACATACTTCACAGGAAGCGACTCAACTACGTTTTACTGCTGCTATGATTTAAACATCTTAATTAACATTGCTCTATTTCCCAAAGGAAAACAGCTGCTCTTGGTGACATGGCATTTTTGGAGCACTCCACAAACCGCGAGCAGAACTGAACATTATCACACGCAAAGCTTTAAAAAACCTTTACAGAAGAAAGGAAAAGGAAAAAAAAGCTTTAATTAGATAAGACAGAAGGATGAAGGGAGCAGTAACTGCTCCATACACTAGAGCAGAGTTCCCAGATACACAAATCACTACAAAGACTCCCTCAACAGCCCTGGAAACACTAAGACTAGGCAACACAAATGCTAAACATTGTAGGCTTCTGTTCTGGATGCAATGCATTTTATTTATTCTTCATTAGCATTTAAATCACAGAAGAAACAATTCTTAGTTCAACTTTTAGATAGATATATATATAAATTAACAGATTGCACTTCCTGACCGTACAAGGACTTGTATCTCCCAAAGTATGCTGAAAAAATGCCCAAAGTATAGCAAGAAAAAAATCAGTGCAATCTATATAGCCACGGTGTCAAAAAAAGCTTAGAAAAATAAGCCTTAATTGAAAATAAAATGTAAGGAATAGATTTTAAAAACTAAATCTATCTTAAAGTTCTGGTGAGAAGAAGCAGTTAATTGCATAGAGTTCTAGGGCAAAGTTTCACAGTCAGATAAACACTTCCATCTAAAAAAGACTTAAGAGACTGAATGTGTTGTTGCAGCTCACTGAAATACCAAAGCAAGTGGTAAGACAATCAGGTAAAATAAACATAATTTTTACAGACACTTACTTGAAGGGCGTGAACAGAATTGACAATGTAGTTTCCCTTTTCTGACTCATCTTAACCTGCATAAAAGAGCATTAAATCATTACATGCAAGCGGCAACAAGACTAAAAATTGTATCAGGAATTAAACTACAAAAGATCACAGACGATGTCTAAGACTTTGGAAAAGGAATGAAATCACACTGTCAATAGCCTGTCCATACAACTGGGTGTTATACTCCAGTATGCACAACTCCTCTGAAACTGGAAACTGAGCTCCTGGAAACTCAGACCTGCTCTAAAGTAAATAAAATTATGCTCCAGCCAATGCTTTTCTCAGAAGGCTTTCTACAGTTTGCAGGACAAAAGGAAGACACGGCTAGAAGTGTTCCAGGCTTCAGACAACCACCCTGAATGAAACCCCATTTACACCAGACAGGCACCAGTACACTGCAGCAAATACCGCCAGAGCAATGCTGTAAATCCATTAACCTGCACATGGACAAAAATAGAAGGTTTTGATGCCATCAGAGCCACTTTATCCAAGGTCCCCCAAATCATCTTCAAGGCCACCTGCAGCTGCCTGACTCAAGTCTGACAGTTGGCATAATGTACAGTCAGGAACTTCCTAAGCACACTACTTGTAAAACCTGACAACTGGAAGTAGCAACCCACACATTTTATCCTATCCATCCAAGGCAACATCATCTCCAGGGAGCACAAACTGTGGTCAGGTCAGCCCATCACAGGAAAAGTAAAAATCTACTTGGCATGTCTAAGCCAGTCTACTTCTGCTTCAGCAAAGGAAAAGGAAATTCAAAGGAAATGCAGACAGGATCATTCCAAATGCTAAAAACAAGCCAACAACAACCCAGCACTACAGAACAAAAGTAAGCTCAAAAGAAAGGAGAAGCAGAACTACTTTCATTTTTTAAATAGTCTCCAAGATGCCAATTTAACTGAAAAATATCTGAGTCATCCTTAATTCTTAAAGCAGAGGTCTTCCAACTACAGAGGTGATGTCGGCATGCTTCAAACTTCATGCCCAACCCCACCAGCTACTTCCCCTGTTAACATGCCAGCTCTCCACCATATTTTTGCAAGTCATTCTGCTGCTGACACTGCCACCCTGGTATCCAACCTTTGTGAACCTGGCATTCGCAAAGGGACAGAAGATGCTGAAGGTGCTAATCTCATGCAGGCCATCTCATGCTAGTTCATTGTTTCACTATCATGACAGGAATTTCCAGACAGGATAACAGTTCTTTTGTGTCTCAGCTTCTATCTGTGCAGGATGGTTTTCCCTCAGAGTATTTCTATGCTTTGCCAAAACGTGGATTTTGGACAGTTTCTCACTCCACTGCTTAGTGAAACAGAACCTTTTTCATTTGGACCACTCATGTGTTCTCATAATGTAATATCCAATATTAAATTAATCAAGACAGAGGAGCCAGAGATGAACACTTGCAAAGGAAAACAACAGATATAACAGAATTAGCTAAAAGTTAATTAGGCCACTAATTTAATTTCTTTAATGCACAGGAGCCTTTTACTTTTCTGATGTGTTTTTGCACTGACCCTGATCTAAGGCCTTGTCTCCCAGCCCCCATTGCAAAGGCATTATTTCCCTTCTCTGGTACCAGCATTCTACCTACATACTGCAAGTAGGTTTATATTAACACCAATCAACATCACCATTTTTGTTAAGAAGCAAGAAAAAAGTTACTCATTCTCCTTAGAAAAAACCAACCAACCTTCTTTATTAAAGTATTTCAAGCTTCCTTAGGTAACTCTCACAGCTATTCAATCAAATGAATGTGCATTCAGTTTTAATCCTTTCAACTTGGCACACTATGTATAGGATAAGTCATACAATTATTTTACACATAGCAACAACTATTATTCAAATAAGTTGGGCTTTTTTACCATATGTTTGGTACCTTAAATTGCTCAAGAATCTGAACAGCATTGGTAAACATGCTTTCTGCTTTGAAAAGAGCACTAGTGTTCAGATACTCCAGAGGCAGAGTTCCCTGAGGAAGAAAGATACACATGATAAGTAAAAAAAAAAAAAAAAATAAAATTAAATAATAGGAATTTCTCTTAACTGAATTGCTGGCCAAATAAGCAGTAAGAACACTTGAAATTACTGCTGAACTAACTCATGTAACTCCTTTGAAAATACTCTTCTCACAAAGATTTGCAACATCATAGGGATTGTTTGTAATATCTCAGCTTCTACAGGAATGCAAAAAACATAAATAACAAGTTGTTACTAAACTATATACTAAAAAATAATATCAACTCAACCTCTAATTTGAAGCCATTTTTGGTACCCCTAAAAGTCTTCCACCCAAAGCCTCACCTGGGCCTGACTCAATCCATGACTTGTGGCAGGAAAGGGAGTAGTTCCCATGCCACCCTGTGTTGGGCAGCTTTCCTCACATAACCAGCAATGACTGCAGGACAGGGGGACAATCCCTGGGACAAAGTCTCCAGAAGAAATATTTCAAAAAATATGCTGTAAATAGGTGTTTTATATGTGAAACTATCAGCGTGACAGCACACTAATGAAATGGTAATTGCCATTTCAATATTTATGAGGCAACTTTTGGACTATGTAATAATACATGAGAGATATTAAAAGAAAAAGCCATCTCACTGTTCACTAAATTAGAGGCACAAGATAACATCTGAAGAAAGTACACTAGTTTAATAAAGAAATAATTGAACATTAAATTGCAGGAACTGGCTTGTTTACAGACTTAGCTTTCATGATCAAAATCATGTGTTATTCAAACCATATTGCATTTTTACCATCCCTAAAAACAAAGCAACAAAAAACTTTTATATAGCTCAAGAGTATGAAGCTGCAGATTACAAAAGAACCAGCTGCCTCTCCAATTAAAAGCCCTATACAATACATTAAAAAAAATTTAATTTGTACTCTAAACTAAAGATACACACATAAAATGAAAACTACAAGCAGTCTTCACACCCTATAGCACTTTTACAAATCTGTAAATCTTTCTCCTCACACACCTCAAGTCTTGTCCCCAGCACCTCTTCCTTTAAGGTGAACAGATTGTTATAACATAGAACAACATTTGTACTTCTTACCACAGAGTTCAGGGGGAAAGGCACACCGATAAGGGAAGCCATCAGTGGTGCTATATCAGCCTGTGCAAACAGAAGCATTCCCATTTTAACATCGTTTCAGCATCCAGAGATAATAAATTCAGCTTAATTTTAACATGTCTGCATATGCAAAAGATAATTATGTAATATTGCCAAGTTATACGTACAACTCTCCTTTACAGTTTTTTGGTTTTTTAGTTTCTAGTAGTCATGGCATGATTAGATTCAAAATGTGAAGCTCTGCTGCTGAACAAGCTTGAAAAAATACATTCCATTTAAAAAGTAAATATAATCACCCCAGTATTTATTTGCAGGAATTCAGCAGCTCCTTTACTGCACTCAGAGAGGCATGCCACTTTTTATGACTATTGATATGACCAAAATAACTAATTTCATATTTACAGTTTAAGCTATATACTGGATATACTGCTTTTCACAACATTCTTTATCCCAAGCTTCCACAGTGCAGATTACTCATCTTCTCCCCTTCAGAGGGAGTTCCTGAAGTTTTTTTAATGTCCAGCCAGGCCTCAGAAAGGCCCTTCAATCTACACCAAGGATCTCATAAAATAAGCCATCATTTCCTCCTATTTGTAATAACAAACACTGCCTCTTACCAGGTTTACATTTTCCTTTAATATAAAACTACACAACAAAAGTCTTTGTTTCTGCAGAATAAATCTGAAGAAATTACACTGAAACTACATGCACTGCTCCAGCCTCAGATCTACTGGGCAGACTCCAAACCATTATTTGTGGAGAACAGTACACTTGGAGTGTAATGATAATTAGAGGTCTCATTTGCTATTTTTATCCCTAGTCCCACGTGTACTACAGGACAACAGCTCTGTCTTTGGGAACTCCATTACCCAGGACAAAGTAATACTCAAGACTCTTCTTTACAGTCTCAAAACAACATTGCCATAACTCCTACCAACCTTGAGAGGAAAACTGATCTTTTTTGTAGTTTTGTACTAAGGCTTTGCTGAAAGCACTTGATCCAGAACATTCCCAATTTGGACCTTCTAGCATGAGATTATTTCCTTTGTTTGAGTAGGTTTGGAGTCTGTTATTCATATATTGATTTTTGAAGCACCAGTTTTAAAAAAGCTTGACTGATTTAGGATCAAAGGAAAATTGTTCACATTCTTTTCTTCTTTGACAGTACTAATTGTCTAAATTGCAAAATATTTGGGCCACAATCACAGATGAAAAACACTCACAGTTTACCACCATAGCAAGAAATGGTTTTGATTTTGTGACAGCAGCTTGGGGGACCTGGTATATTGTACTGCACTCTTCCTACAGCCATGTGGGATCACTTAGAGAAATGGTGCAATATGCACCTTCAGGAGAAGTTGTGTGTACAGCTGTCACGTGTCAACAAGCAATTTAAACTTATCCTCATATTGTTATTGCGGTTCCTGTTTCTAGGGAAATGGTACATTGGTGTGATCACTCACTGAAATTAATAAATTACTTTAAATCACACAAAACTCATAATTTAAGGGGAAAACTTATGAACTATTAAATTAGGTGTGTTTGATACCTGATTGACATCAAGCCTCTTCAAGTTCTCCAGTTGCCATTCTGCAAGAAACAACAGAGCACCTGAACAGCTAATCGACACAGATTTGAAAGGACAGTTCAAGTTCAGTTGATATTTACTATTTTGTTGCCATTTTCTGTAAAGTGTTGATACTAAAGAAAATTATGATGTTACGTGAAGATGCTAGCTCAAGAAGGGTTACAGATAGAACTCAACAGGCAGAAACAACAAAATGTATTCATTTCAGTTCACATTTTCTTTTATCCAGCAGGATAAATTGCTGCCTGCAATTGTGACCTAGATCAGTGTAGTATTGCAGTAGGAAAAATGCCAAGGCTTTTATTTTTTTCAGCGCAGTGATGTATTACCTCCTGTGTCAACTAAAAGAATCAAACCCAGATTTCGGAGATTTATAGCATCTCTTCAATAGTTTGCAAAAAAGCCTAACCCAAGGTCCTAAATGCACTGGTACAGCATGGTACAAACATTATATCCTAAAGCTTTGGCACATCACACAAAACCTGGTTGAAAATTGTATTTTCCTGCTCTATGCTGGCCTCTAAGGAAACAAAGAGAAAATTGCCTGCTTTCTTTGGGGGTGGAGAGTTATTTAAAAACAGAGTTTAGCAAGGTTTAGTTTTGGTTTTTTCTTTCATACATCTGCAGTACTGCACACACCAAACATATTTTCAGCAATTAGTTCATACCACTGCAACCTTGGGGGGTCTGAGTACAGGCCCATTGTTATTTGGTCCCACAAGCATCCTGAAGAGCATACTTGTACCTTAACAGCAGTGAGATAGCTAAGGGGAGTTCCCATGGCAACACAGGGGAAGTATTAGCAGCATTAATCACCAGTTCTGTTAAACTCACACCAAAAAGATACAAGTTTGCTTCCTTTTGCTTCCCAGAGAAGGAAATGGATTTATATTTCTAGAAACAGACTCTTACCCATATTTCTATTTATATAAATGAACTGCCTGTTTTCCCTTTAAATATAATTTTCCAAAGAAAAACATTGGAAAACTGTCTATACACACACAAAATGTGCCTAAGGTAGGAAGAAACTGTATCTCTGCTAGAAAAAACATCTCTTTCTGTTAAAAATTTTTCATCTCTGCATGCCCTACTCAGATATTCCAAAATGCAGAATTGAAGACATCGGCTTTGGACCAGAAGCCACAGGACACCGAGCCCAGGAACTCCTAAGGACTGGGACACACCTACAGACTGGCCAGTCCAGGCTGTACTCCCAGGAGTGAGGTATCTTGGCTGTACGTGCTGCCCACACTGGTTCATGATTCCAGCTCAATGTCTAGGTTTCCTGTACAGTGCTCAGCAGTTTTCCACCCACTTTACAGAGTGGTTTTTTTGCCTTTATCCTGCCCTGCTTTTACCACAGTCCACTGGGTTGTCAGATGCAAACAAGGAAACAGCAGGGAAGTGCCAGTTCAGAAAGTGGCTGAGGATGAGGATACACAAACCAAAGAAAATCTCACATAAAACCTCACGGAAGCCAAACTAGTGGAGGGTACACTGAGCTCCCTCAGCTGTGCCAAAGCAGGCTGAGCCCCCTACAAAGCAGGTTTGTATCAAGCACTCCACATCCTGATGCTGCAGGAGGTTGTGTGTTCACTGACAAGTTCCTCTGGGCTTGTGCCCCAGGGCCAACCATCAGCTCCCGAGAAGCTAGAGAGCAGCTCTGGATTCTCTTTCTTTCTGAAGAACAGTCAAACCAGTGGCCAAATGGGTAATAGCACATGTTGCCCACAGGATGCAAGGCTGCTGTAACAAATCTTTCCAATAGGATTGCATGAGCAGGCCTGAGGGAAGGCACAGCACAGGTGATGAGGAGAAGGCTGCCAACCCAGAGCAGATTCTGTGTCCTTCTGGCCACCTAAGGAGCACAATCATCTCTCTGTGACAAACTGAACAGGCTAAGTCCTGCCTGTTGGCACTGCTTTGAGGGGTATGAATCCTCCATGGCAACAATGAGAAGAAAGACAATTCACTGAGCTACCTACAGCCTGCTTGCACTGAACAGATCACAAGAAGTTGGTCAGCTTTAGAAACATTCTGTCAATATTTCCATAAACACTTGGAGAAATTAGAAAGGATTGTCAATAGATGAAAGAACTTGAACATTGGAGCATGCAACTAGAAATGTAAGCCTGACACCTGCATACATCAGTGACGCAGCCGTCTTGAAAACACCCTCCTCCCCTGCACACAGTCACAGCTGCAGCTGCATGGAGCAGGAAAGACCGATACAAAGAACATTTCAAGAGAACTCTTTTAAACAGCTTTCCTTTTATATGTTACCTTTGTGAAAATATCTGGGATTGTAACAATGGAGTAGCATAACTGTATTGACCAGTGCAAGTGCCAGGTTCCATTTCAAAAATTCTCTCTTTACTTCTAAGCTATGTAACCTACTAGAAGCTCTGATGCACTACCAGAGAGAAAACAGTCCCTTTTTAAGAAGATACTTATTACTCAAATAGAAATTCAAACTCCCAAGATACTTAGAGCGTTTCAAATCTCCAATACAGATCATCCTTGACAATTAAGAATCTGTAAGGTCTAAACAAAGCAACAACGTGCTTGACAGACACTAAGCTAGTAAAAAATGAACAGAGGCGTTTCTGATGTTTGCTTTGGTGTGCTTGGTTTTTTGGGTGGTTATTTGGTTTGCTGGTTTTTTTAACCATCAAAAGGAAAACATGAAGCAGGCACAGCAGGGTGCAGACAAATGTTGTCCTCTAAGTAAACACACATTGTCTAAGAGATGAGGGCCATATACCTTTCCCTATTGTGCATCTGGGAGTCAGCTCAATGCTCATCTTTTTTGAAATCTCTCACATCATTTTCATCATGACTTGAAGTCAGATGCTGAGGTTTGCACTAAAGCTGCTGAGAATCAATGAAACTGACAGATGTAAAATTCAGCTATTGTAGATCAACACTTAGATATCAAATGTCCTTAAAAGTCTAGCAGATCAGCTATCGCTGACACCAAAATCAGTTTTGTATTCTGTTTGCCTTTTTTTTTCCTACAACTCATTTTCCATTTTATCACAGATGTCATTGTTTTATAGCAGCAGTCAGGCACAAAGAGTGAAATGTTAGCACTACTTCTGAAATGACCTAATCTGTTACCAAATACCTTCTTGAGAGCAGGGCGGAGTTAAAACCTCACGGCTGAAGTAATTTTTGCCTGTTTTCTCTAATGTACCTTGACAAACAATCCAATAAAATAGGAAGTCATCACCTCATTGATCATGAGCAACAACCCAAGACTCAAGGTGTCTTAAGAAACAGCAGGCCACAAGAATGAGGCACATGAAAGAGGACCAGCTTGAATAATTTAATCATATGTGAAAGATTCTCTAACCCCACTGATATTTCAGTAAGACAGCGTTTATTGCATTATGTATGTGAAATAATAAAAACTCATTCTTTAAAAGTTTACTCTTGAATAAATTAGAAAAGGGAACAACAACAGTGAAGAATCACAGTTTTTTATAGAGAAAAGCTGTTTACATTTGCACAACAGCTGCAAGGATTCAAATGAGACAAGACAGCCCCTGGAATGTCCACAGGGTTGTGCTGTGAAGTTAGAATGGAGTCTTGGAACTTATCAACTTATGTTTCTGTACTAATACCATTCAACATCTGGGAGTTAAAAATTAAGTCTCCTGGAATGCAGTTTTAGGAGCATGAATAGCCTCCTGTCAAAAAAGAGAGAAAGTCTTCAATTCGATGATTAGATAAGAAAACTGACTGATGTTACCTATGCAGTTTTGCATAGCTTCCTTAGGTATACCCTGTCACCTTTTCCTTACACATCACACAAAGCAAATCACACTTACTGAAATGGAACAGAAGTTAGTGAAGCTCAACAGGTGTAATGGTTAAAAACATCTCCGTTTCCACCAGAATCTTTCACTTAAGTTTTATATTTTACCTACCTTTCAAAAAATTGTCTTCAAAGACCTGGGTTGTAACTTTCTGTGGATAATTTACCCCAGCACCCCAAACAATCAGTGGTGTTAAAGTTTCTGAGGGATGACCGGCTCCATGGGATCCTAAGACACACCAAACAAGAAAAAGAGAAACTTTAAGACATGTGCTGTAAAAACAAACAAAATCTAGATGCACTAAAAATATGCACACATGTACTAAGCTCTTGATACAGACATACTAAACGCCTGTTAGAAGCAACCTAATCCAACTTCATAGCTTGTTTTTACATCACTAACCACAAGGGCTAAATTAAAGTTTCAAGTTGGGAAATCGGTAGCAGTTAAGTCAAGACTAAATAGATAGAACTTTTTCTATTAAAACTCACAAATTTTTAACATACAAAAAATAAAGCCATAGTATTTTTAAAGCCTCAACCTATAGAAGAGTTGCCAGCTCAAAACATGTACATGTGCTTGTCCTGAGCATCTCGGTGAAACCAGGAATGCCTGATTTCAGCAACATTAGGCACAGGTGAAAAAAAAAAAACATATAGAACTGACCTCTGAATAAGAATTATACTTCCACTTCAAAACCAGGAAGCAATATGCATGGCAACTGTCATCCTTCCAACAGTGATAGAAGTTCATTTTTAAGGTTTTAAAGTCTAGTAGCACATTGTTTAAAAATTGGTAAAACGTTACTTTCTTCCTTGGGGAAACAGATTCCTTGCAGCTTAACATATCAGCTACCAAAAGCAGGAAGGTTGAAAACTATGACATCTCAGCAGCAGTTGTACTGAAGCACGAGCCACAGAAGCTTGAAAGAAATGCTGGTCATTGAACCCAGTGGGTAAGGTACCAGAGCAGTGAGATAACCCAGCCTCAAAGGGAAGGGCTAGTTATAAAAGGCCTGTGTGGGTCCCTGCATGGGCTACAAGATTACACATTTGCACAGACACATGCTCTTCCCTGTCTATAAATATAGATTTTAATAAATACAAAGGACAGACAAAGCACACTGTTGTGCAACCTCAAGGCTATTCCCAACATCATACCTAATTCTGCCCTTAAAATAGAAAGTGGCACAGCTGAAGAGCCAACTTTGCTTACTTTAAATAGCCCAAAGCTTAAGAACACACTGCTCTGGGAATTAGATTTCTGATTTTTCTTGGTGGGCACTCTTTGGGCTCAAAAACAGCAACAACTGCTCTTCTTTGAAAAACTTTGGAAAAAGAGCTTATGGAGAGAGCACTTCCTGTATCTTCCATGGACCAGGGATTATTTCTTATATCAGTTATATTCTTATTACTGCAGGAGGAAAAGTGATATTATGGTGAGTTTACATTTTAGCCAAGCCACAAGCTCCATCAGCATTTCACTGAGATTCTGCCTCTATGAATACTTTAAGGCAGATAGAGCTGAGAGAGGCAGCTTTACCCACTCCCTCCCTGTTATAAAGAACTGTTTCAGTTCTGATCTAAATAACAAGAGGGGACGAAAAATAATTATTTTCAGCTGATTCAGTTCCAGGTTCTACGTCCAGCACTCTCCAAATAGACTTTTTCAGGGAAAAGGGGGAGAAAGGGTGCTTTTTTTAGCTGTCTGTTCCACAGACCAGCACACCACATAGGTACTTGTGCCAGGATGGCAGCAGGAACAAGGGGCCAAGGTGAGGGTGGGTATGGAATGCCCTGTGTTGGTGGTCAGCAGTTCCATCTGTCATCAATTTAAAGCAAAACCATGGGGTCAGACTGAGAAGCAAGTGACTTCATTGGCTTTTGCCAGCAACCACAGCGTCTTTGACCATGTCTAATTCAGATCCTGTTATTTTCCCTAATAGCCCCCCCCCTATCCTTCCAATGTTTCATTTGTTTTAGAACTGGTGCACAAGCCATTCTGCAAATAACCACTGAAAAGCTGCAGCAGGGGCTGATACTACCAACCAGCTCAAATTAAAACCCCTGAACTACCCTTCAGACAGCTCACAATGGGCCTGAGCAGAACCTCTGGGTTTGCTCTTGGATTTTCTGAAGTGAACTTGAAAGTTATTAACATTTCTGGCACAAGATCAAGCTTTTCCTTCAAGACAGAGATGATGGAAAACTATGACAGACCTGTGGTTCTCAAAGCCTGAAGAAGTTACTCCTAACACCTTTATTCCCCCTCTAAAGGATCCAGTGCATACTGAGAACACCCCTGCAGCTCACTCTGGCAGCGAGGAAGGCCAACAGCACCACAGGCAGTGTTAACAGGAGAATGGTACAGAGAAAGGATTGCTCTCTTCAGTACCTGTGAGACAACCTCCAGACACTGGATCCAGTTTTGGGCTCCTCTGGTACCAGAAAGACACCCATCATCTGGAACGGTCTCAGTGAGGAGCACTTGCCCTGTGAGAAGCAGCTGAGGGACTGGGGCTTGTTCAGCCTGGAGAAGAAATAGCTTTGGGGAGAACACAGCAGGGCAGCCTGCCTGTGCCCTGCTGGGAGGGGGCTTGAGAGAGGATGGAGCCGCAGTGTCACTGTGGTGCACAGTGGGAGCACGACAGAACAGCCATAATTTGACACAAAGAAAGCTCAGATTGCAGATAAAGAAAACCTTTCCCCCTCCACGAGGGCAGGCAAGCAGCAGAACAGCCTGCCCAAAAGGGTTGCATAGGCTCTATCCCTTTGAGGTTTTAAGGGCTCTCCTGAATAAAGCCCTGGCATCTCTGTCTGATTCAAAAGCTAAGCCTGCCTCTGCCTTGAGCAGGTGGTTGGACCTCCTAAGATCCCTATGATCATATAAATAAATAAATACATATAAATATATATATACACCCCTTCCTTATAAAAAATTATGAAATATATTTTTTGTATTTTTCAAGAAATTATCAGAATTAAAAATTTACTGCAAGACGCAGTCAGCTCAACAATAAATATTATTCAAAAGCGACTCTTTCGCAAATGAACGATGGTAATTAGGCTGATTGGATAAGTATACTAATATTTTTGTTATCTCTGATGACAGAAAAAAATCTGCAGCCCTTCAGTTGAAAAAATTTAGGATTTCACACACAGAAAGATGCTGACTGTTGTTTTGCCATGACCACGCCTGGAGCATGAGTCAAACGTATCCTAGTTAGTAGCTGCAAACAAGAACCATGCCTTGATTCAAAAGTATAGTTAGTAGCTGCAAACACACAGCATTGGAAGAGATCCTTTTCACTGGCTGCACACAAGGACAGGAGTGTTCTTAAGATGCTTGAAAGAAGAAAGAATTAGGGAAAAACGTCTAAATGAACTTAACACTGCAAACTTTTCTCATCTGCCCTCAAAGCATTTGGCCACTGTGGCCATACCCTTCACAAGTCTCCTCTGTGGGTATCAGCACAGTTGGCCCCTGCCTCACTCTCCTCTCTGTACTCTCAGCTCCTTCACCTGTCTCCAGCACCAGCCTCTGCTATGAAGATCACAGAGCAGTCCCTTCCTTTCTGCTGTGTTTAAAAGGACAAAATAAGCAAAAAGATTCTGCAGCCCTCACAAAACCTCTCCCTGCACAGTTTTTCACCGGCTCCTGGACGGATTTCCCACCTTTTCCAGGTGCTTTAGAGCACCGAAGTGAGAACTGTATCTCCCAGAGGGGCTGGAACAACACCAAATTTGCTGTTGGCAGCCAAATAACACCATCTCCTCCTGCCTGAGGTGGTTTTCTGCAGCAATCTTTCTATCTCTACTAGCAGTCACTGAGGAAATAAAGCTTTAACTTAGTGTCTTTTTTTCTGTACAGACATGGAATGCAGCTGTCACAGCAATTTGCATGGATTTTCAAACACAAGCAACACTTAGGATACCAAATCAAAGCAGGGGTTCCAAAGCTTCTCATGGGACAGAACTCTCTAATCACACACCAGATGCCCATAAATTCAACTGACTCAATATTTAAAAAGACTCACCCCAATCTGTCATTCCATGGTCAGAAGTCAAAATAAACGCAGTCTTTCCATCATTTCCATAAAAATTGTCAATCAATGAAGCAATTTCTTTCACACCCTCATCAACTTGTTTAATATTCTCCTGGTATTCCCTTGAAAAATAGGAAAAAAATGTTATATTTCAGGTGGCTCTCACACTTGGTATAAAGCAAGTTATTCACGGTCATAAAGCCCAGTCCTTGGAGTACAGACAGCTTTAACCTCAACTGAACATCAAGCTAACAAAAGGCTTCCTAGATGCAAAACCTCTCCTCCTCTGAGTCTTACTGAATATTAAATCATTGCAGCACAGTTTGAAGGTTACTGAAACCACAGTTTCAAATGGATTTATACTTCAAATCTGACCTGTCCTTGATATTAGACTATAATTTTACTACTCACAGCTGCCAGGCAAGTTAAGCAGAATGCCAAAACTAAGGAATTCTGGAAAATTCAAACACCTTAAATGGTAAGTTGCAAAAATTACTTTAAGCTGGTAATTAAATGGCAAAGAAAGATCTCACCAAGCAGTGTTTTGAGATGATTCATAGATCAGGATAGACTCTAGTTTTCTGGAATAGAGGCTAAATAAAAAATCTGCATATTTTTAGAAGAAGTGATTGACCATGACTGACTTTCAGGCAACTAATTTCCTATCTGTTAATAAAGTCAGTTTTAAAACTCTGTCTTTAAAAAAATTATAATAAATGAGCATTAGACATACAGCAAGTATGAACTTCAGAATGATGCAGGAAATCAGAGAATTTTAAAAGTATGCAAGGATCAAGACAAAATCCTGCAAAGCAGGATGTGAAGAAATTAAAACAAAGTTCACACAGAATAACACACTTCAAGAGGAATTGGTGATGCAAACTGTTAATCTGAACTCTTCTCTTTTTTTAAGTGTAATAAGGAAAGCCAAAACATAATGCTGAAATTTTCCATTACTGCTGAGCTTACTGTTGTCTACAAACTCAATGATATCAGTTCAGCAGTGGGGTATCTGAAGACTGTACCCATTTTATATTTATAACTGCATTTCCTACATATCCTCTAGATTATGTATTGGCTGCAACTAAGAAAATTGCTAAAAATCAGATCTGAACACAGGAATATAACCCGACATACTATACAGAGCAAAAATCTGTCATTTCTATAGACAGGGCCTTAAAAAACAAAATAACCCCAAACATTCAGAACATGGTAACATATATGACCCCCAATACTACAACTCTTGTTTCTGCCTTAATAAATTGCACTGTTAAAAAAGTCACTATATGCATTTAAAAGGAGTAATAAAAATATGCTTAATATCTCAATTACCTCGAGTTTGGCCGATGAGCATGTCCATTGGTGTCAATGCCTAGCAAATGCAGGAACAGAACCACTTTCTCTTCATTCAGAGCAGAGAACAATGTTTGATTGCTTCTGGAAGAATTAAAGAAGCTCTGTATGGAATAAGCCATTAATACATTAATTTGAGTAAAATGGAAGAAGATAAGCATCTTATTAGAACTAAAACTGCTGTTTCTGTATCAAAATACTAGTAGTTATTAGAGTTTAAAAAGAGAAAAAATAATGACTTCCCAATTTACAGCTTGGAGGACACCCACTATCAGTAAGGTCATTCCAAATTTTCAGCTAATCTAAGACAACATTAACATTGAAGTGTTCTTTTGTTGTCTGGGGGGCTTTTTTGTTGGGTTTTTAATTTGTTGGTTTGGTTTCATACAGGGGTTTTTTGAGTTTGCGTAGGCAAAAATACATCAACCCTTCTTTGCCTCCTGTATAAACAAACTGATGAACCATTATGGCTTACATTTCTATTGATTTACTGACTTTAAATTGGAAGCAAAGATCTCAACATCCTTGCTTTGGAAGCAAGTTCTGCAGGACTGAGGTACCAAGCTACAATTTGTTTGCAGAAACTAAATAAAAACAGAACAAAACACGACATGCTTTGCAAATACATGAACTACAGAACATACATCTGCCTTGCACATGTCCTACTTAAGCATCCCTGAGGCAGATGCCAGGGGAGAATTTTCCCCTTGGACTGAATGAGTCTTGACACAGCTATTCTGTGTTAGACCAGCCACGCTGCATCAATGCAAAATGCAGGCAGACAGCGATTCCAGCATCAGCTCCTCAGTAACAGCACCACCCAAGGAAAGTTAGGAAGGATCTTAGTTCAAAAAGCATCTAGAGAACCTTTCAGTACACTAACATAAGTGAGAGTGTCTTTGAACTTCATGCAGGAGTCCAGGGAAAATGCTGGTAGAGGCAGGGAAACATTTCTGCCACCGAAGGACGGGGGAGTCCACCACACAGCTGTGATAGTGATGGAGCTCTTAAAATCTAAAGCTCATACCTTGTATAAACAAAAGTCACTGTACCCAGGGGAAGACTAAAGTGGCAGTAAGGATATCACAGTGAGCTGTGCCAGGAAACCATGGCAGTATGCAATTCCACTTTTCTAACTCCCTGAGTACACACAAGCCGCATGGACTAATATTTGCATGCTCTCAGCTTCAGCTCTTGTCCAAACAAAATCGTGACCAAAGTCCAGAGATATTTTAAATAAAGATACAAGAAAAAAAATCCGATTACATTAAATAGCAATGTAATTATTTTAAAGGAGATTTTCATTTCCCACAGAGATCCGCCCACCTGCACATATTTGACCACAGACTGAAGAAGCTTTCCAGAGCACACCAGTAATTTGCAGCATACAATAAAACTGTTTCCTTAACTTTAATTAAATAACAGGAAATCAAAACAAAGCATATCAAAACAGACAAACAGGAAAACTCCCAAAATTAAATCTTAAAATGCAGATCAATATTAGAAGGCATATGTTTTTCTATCATAGAATGATTAAGCAAAAGAAATCATTCAGAGGAAGGCAAGGCCTGAGCTCCTCTCCCACCAGACAAGCCCCCATGATACAGCAAAAGCATCCCACTTCCCCAGTCCCATCCACCTCATAAGCCAAAGCAGCAGCAGCCAGAAAAGTTTGCCCAAATCCTGGCCAATTACAAACAAGAAGACAAAAGGAAGATTAGTGCAACCTAAGATGTGACGTCTTTTCCCAGAGCAAACAGCAAACTTTATCCCATGAAACTTGAACAAAAATGGTTTACTGAAAAAAAAATCCCAAAAACCAACAGAAAACTCACCTGGATTGATGGCTGATAAAGGTGGTGAGTTAGCAAGCAGGTACCAAACACATCAAGGGCAAAAATCACTTCACCTTGCTCTGGATGCCACTGAACTATTTGCTCAGAAGCATCCTTGTATCTCCACATAGCCTGCTAAATGACTCTTCTTTTTGGTACTCAGTGTTCACAAAACTCAAGTCCTACCTCTAGTTTTCAACCCATCACTCTATTCTAACTATCTTCTCATCCCGTTCTTTTTTATTCTTGCTTCCCTTTTATTTCCTCTATTCAGTAATATTGCCTCCACTGTATATGCAAGCTGAAACTCACCAAGAAGTTTCAGGGACAGCAGTAATCAACTAAGAGGCTGAGAGCACTCAGTTTTTCCAGCCTCAAGAAAAAGCAGCTAAGGAGAGGTCCCATTGCTGTATAAAACCATCTGCCATGAGGGTGAAGGGAATCTCCATCCTCTGATTGAGCCAGACTGATCAGAGGGCCTCAGAGATGACACAGGGGGAAACTCACAATTTGGAAAGTGGAAAATTGCAGTAAGACACAGAGACTTAAAAATTATTTGGTAAACCATAACTATAGCCAGATATTGGCACAGCTGCTTAGAAGGTTTGCCCTTGGAGACGGTAAAAATTTGACTGGGCACACTGCTCTAACTGAACCTCCTTCATGAAGAGAGCTGGACTCAAGATGACCACAGCTTTCTTTCACCTTGCTTTTTAAATGATTCTGGCAACTTTTGTTTGATTTTCTTCCAACTAACAACAAAATAATGCACTGGTTATAACTGATATGCAACTGAATGAGATGAGCACAAAGTTCCCCATTACAACATTTACAGCAAGCTGTGAATTTAATTATAATGTAAAACTAAGTAAACTACTACAACAGAATTTTAGTTTTAACTATGTGAAATCTTCATCTAATCACCTTCCCCCTCCGATGGGAGAAAGCAAAGAAGAAATAAAGACTACTTATAAGGTCTAAAAAATTATTTACAGGCGTCTGAACAAAATATGAACTTGAAAGTGTTGAACATCTAAGTAATTTGGGACTTTGTTTCCTCAAACAGTGTCTTCCATGGAAGCATGATTCTTTAGTAGAGCTGATAAACTGCTGCTGACTGCATGTACTAGAGAGACCAAACTTTTCCCTTTCACAAAGCTCCTTAATCTAGGACAAGTTAATTTAATTGGCTGCTTAAAGCCATGCACACTGATTTGTGCTGATGGGAGAGTTTAAATAGTTATGCCAGTTTTCAGATGTAAAACAAAGTACAAAGGCAGGACCAACATATATGCCAGGTTTGGATCCCTTGAGCATGATCATGCACAAGACACTAACACATTTTAAATGAATCATAAAACCATTGCATTGCTAATTAGAGCAGAGCTATCTGTATTGAAATCAACATCCAGTCACAGCACTGTCTGCAGAGCTTCAAAGTTTAACATAATTCAGTTCTGGACTCCATCCACCACCCCGCACAGAAGGGACAGTCTGAAGGCTTGGGTGGCCTTTCTCCAGCAGAAAGCAGACAAAGGAAGAATGGAATACTGTGTTCAAAATGAGAAAAGAATAAAGGAAAAAACCCACAATTTTTTGCCATCTGTATCTACATGTCCTTTTCAGTGAGAAGACATTAAATGAATATCCTATCCTTTGATCATAATAAATTGTGGTTAAGCCATTACTGGAACTCATGTCCAAGTCTGAGTTCCTGGAATTTTAAACTTTTTACCCTAAAAAAAAAAAAAAAAAAAAAAAAAAAAAAAAAAGTTGAATCTTCCAAAACTATTTTCCACTAAATATTTTCAAAAATCAGAAATGCATCAACATGATCTTTTTTCCCCATTAGTTAATCTAGACTCACGTATTTTGCTCCTTAGTTTCTTAGCACAGACTCAAACTAGGATTTTGGTAGAAGTTATTTTACTGAGAGTCACAGAGCCACATTTCAGTGATTAAACTCCAGTCCTTAATTATTCTGCCGGCTTCTTAAAAAAAAAAAAAAAAAACAACAAAAAACACAAACACACCAAAAGAAGCTCCAAACAATCCAAAAACCAGAAAGAAACCACAGTCCATCAACTCCATGCCCATCTGGAACTCCAAACCAGTCCCAAGTTACTACTGCATTTTAATATTGCTGAATTTTCACACTGCTGTAGATAAAAAATCCCACAAAGTCTAGTCCATGGTGTATTTTCTGTCCCAAGAAAGGGTTACAATCACCTTGTGACATGAGGAGACAGGACAAGAACTATCAAGTGTCATACATTTTTCTTCTGCTCATGATTTAAGCATAGATACAAATAAAAAGTAGTTAAGAGTTTACCATGTTCTGATGGTAAGTTACTGTTAGTTAGCACTTTGAAAGAGAACAAGCAATTTCAGAGTGCCAGCACTAGCAGCCCAAACATAAGTTTGCCATTCTTCATTTTAACCCCATCATTTTTTGGGGCAGAGAAAGACACAAGTGACCCTCACAATGCTTGGGACCTGTGGACTGCAGAGTAGAGAGGAAGTACATTTGGTGGTTTTTGCTTCCTAAAGAGGAAGAAATCCAGTGACCATGTTGGCCAACATATGAATTAAACAATATATTGTTAAATACTGGAGATAAAATACAAAGAAGGACAAAAGAAAGTAGGCAAAGCAGATTCCAGCATACTGTCATTCCTACTTATATATAATCTCACAACCACAGCTGAAAGTTGTTTGAGCTATAATAGAAGAGTGACCTTGGTTTCAGTAAGCCTCAAGTTTCACTCTCCTGAAGCAATTGTTGATGTGTAGTTGAAGAGATGATTAATGGAATGTGTGGCTTATGCCAGTCAATCAAGTCCTATCCATCCACAGCAGGGAATTTAGATGGGTAAAATAAGTCTTAAAAATAATGGTGCTGGCTCCAAGGAAAAAGTAATCAGTAATGACATATATTTTAAACATATTATAGCTTGAAAGGATAAATGCCATTAGGTGTTCTGAAGCAAAAGAAAGGTAGTACCACCCTCATCTACTTGTGCAGCCTCAAATGACAGCAGGCTGCAACTTTATGACAACAGCTACTGAAGTGTAACTGACAGCCTCATTTGATTTGTATTATTCATATGCATTACAACACACAACATGGCACAAGTGCACATTCAGGGAAATGATGGCACTTAGAAAAAACATCTTTTCACCTGCAAACTAAGAAAATCACTTCCTTTGAAAATTAGCAAACTATAATGAACTTTTCCACCCTATGTCACTGTTTAAAGTAGAACTACCTTTCACTTTCTAAATAGATGATGATTTGGTTTATTGATTTATTTTGTTTTTTGTTTGATTTGATTTATGCTGGTTAGTTATACTAATGCATACAGTCCAGAGATCTTGTGAAAAAAAGTTTTAAGTCTCAAACTCCATTACCATCATTATGAGATCCAGAAAGTAACTCACTTAATTGCTTCAGTGATACAGATATTTATACACCAATGCCAGAATTTCTTAATCCAGAACAAATGAGGCAGCATGGAATAACATAAATAAAGGAATTAACAAATAATCAGAAATCATGTGCCTTGGAGTACTAACACAGTGAGAGTGTCACAGCAAACAACAGTCACAAAACAGCACAGACCCAAGCCAGCTGAGCAGAGCACCACAGCAACAAATTGCACAGCTCCGGGTCCTAAGCCACCTCCACCTCCCACCCTGTCCCCCAAAACAAACTGTGCCTGCTCTGGCAGCCACAGCACTGTGTGAGCCACAGCAGAAAATCAGAAGCCAGCTACATCTATCAGGAAAAGCGACACAGCTTGACAAAAAATAAGTCCATAATATTGCTTATTTTGCTTTCATAACAAAGACTTATCATTTCTATCATGCTGCAACAGCTGTTACAAAATCCCTAACTAATTGCAGTCAAGATCTTAAAGGGTCTATAGTACTCCAAGATGAGTTTCACATTATAGGCAAACAAAACAAAGCCAAGAATGTTTTTATAGGGAACTTTTATTAGTATTAATTTTTTAATTAGCATTGAATTGAATGACAAATACTTCCTTTAAGAATCTATTACACTTGTCATGAAAGTTGCCTCAAGAAATTTTTACTTATGACCCCAAGTGATAGGTCTTTCAAAACTTTCTTACTTTCTAGATCTCTGATACAGTGTTAACAGGTTCTGTGATAAATTTAACATGCAACTGTGCTTTTTATAAACAGGTAGCATAACAAGATTCTCTGCTTACCTTAACATGATCAAAAACCCATATGTCAAGCTTGGCTGCATCTTCTGCTCCAAAGTCTTCACTTTCTGCTGCATAACAAAATGTATAAACATGATCTCCAGTAGCACCTGCAACAACAATATCGACAGCACACAAGACATGAGATTTTTTGCGTTTCTCATAGCCAAAAATACTTTCATGCACAGGAGTAGAAACCTACCAAAAATGATGATCCTGAAACAAGTCAAAGAAATTTTATCCTTATTTTAAGCTTTCCCATAATTAATCCTTTTTGGAAGCCTGGATAACATTTTACCTCATTAGCTTATCAGCACCTCAGAGGAATGAAGAACAATGTTATCCAGTATGCTCAGGCAAGGAAGTAAAATGTGGAAAAGCAGATAGGAGAAAACCAAATCCCAGTTTAAGCAAATTAAACAGAATTTGGTTTTGAAACAAAGAATTTAATGGGTAAACTTCTAACCAAGGAAGATACATATTCATAGTCTTATTTAACAAGTGTTTTGGGGGCAGGCTGTTTAAGAAAAATATGCTCAGCTTTTGGTAGTTCAACTGAATATACAAGATAATGCCTTATCCATGAGGTCTCTTCCACAGGAAAACATATCACATATAACAAAGGCAACAGGACGGTTACTGTATTTGAGTTACTGTCACCAAAGGCCCAGTGGACAACTTCAGGGAGAAGATATTCAAAGTCTGTATCTTTAAAAGAAGCATCCAAAACAGAAAAGGGAGAACTACTCGACTATGCTCAGTCACAAAGTACAACACAAGGGCCACTGATGTGCAAACACCGCATCTGGACAAGGCAACTCCATTCTCTACTCACTGTCAAGGGAGCAAAGCAGAGAAGGGAGGGACTGGGGGGAAGACAAAGACTGGCAAGAAATTCAACTTCCTAAGTCCTGAGCCGATTTGAAGCTAGGTGAAGTTTAATTAAACAATTCCATCAGTGGCAGAGCTGCTACAGCTCAGGAGTGCCATTCATACTATGACTATATAAATTCCCAGAGGGGAAAATGTTCTTCAATCAGTTGATGACCAGAGAGAATATATCCAATCTGCTGTATGTCACAATTATATAACGCAGTTGTGTAAGCTTCCAGGCTTGTGAAAGAACCAACAACCCAGGATAAGGCAGCTGCTGAACCAAGATTATGTGGGAACCCACACAAAGGGATGCAGGAAGATGAAAGCTGGCACAGATTTCCTGATGCAGCTCTCCCCTGCACCTCTGGAGATGTTACTATTACTTATAACACAGAACACTCACTGCAGTTCTCAGACTAAAAGAAAAGAAAGAAAATACCGCCAGGCATTAAAAGTGAATGCAGGAATTGCAATTGGTGGATAAGTGAGTTCAAAAGAAGAAATAAGTCCTGTCCATCATTGCCAGGATGACTGATAGTTTAAGAGGATAGAATGCTGTGGTGTTTATCACAGTGTCACAGCAAACCTGAGGAGTCCTTCCTTGAGAAGTGCCACACCAAAGAAGCTAAATGACAGCACAGAGTTTGCAGAAAAAGAAAGGAACACATCTACCACTCACCCATTTCTAATTTCTACCAAAGCAAAACAAAACAATCCACCCAACCTTGCACTGCTATAAAAAGAAATGGTGGCAAAAGGAAGTCATACCAGGAAGGTTTTGAAAGTGCCTGCATAGCTTATAAAATAAATGTTTCTTTTCTTTTCTTTTTTTTCTGTTGTTTTTTCGGGGGGAGTTTTTTTGTTGGTTTTTTGTTTGGTTTGGGTTTTTTTTTAGTAAGAACTTTTACTATGCAAAACGTCAGGAAATATTTTAGTTCTATTGTTTGAGGGGACAGGCAACAGTATGCCAACACTTTTTTGAAGTCTGGGAATGAGGAAGCAAAGATGGATAGAGAAGTAGAAGAAAGTCAGGGATGGAAATATCTTTTAGAATGACAGTACTCTGCTGGGTTTGATGATGCCATTACACTATGGGAAATAACTGGAGGTGCCAAAAACTCCCAAACAAGATACCACCTCTTGCTTTTGCTCTCTTCTCTGCCACTATATCTCACACTCAGCACCAATATTCACATATTAGGATCAGGGATGAAGTTATCACACTCTTAAAATAAGATTTAGGTCCTGCAGAAAGTGAATGTCTCACTCTGTTAGTGGGACAGGCTGTGCCTCTGACAAGTCTGTCATGGGTCAGAAGCCAGATTAGCAGGAGAATTTGCCAGCAAATTTTGCAGGCACAAAAGAGGGCAAAAAAGAATGAATACACAGTCAGACACTGAGCAGGACAGTGTATGACCATTAGAGAGCTGTCACCAAATGTAGCCATGTGAGGGATAAAAGAAATTCTGCATTGCTTAACAATAAGAAGATGGAGAGGTCTGTCTGTCCAGAATAATCCTGACAATGGTTTGTCCCAGCTGTTCACATGATCTTGATGATACCTTTCTTCATACTCAAGGTAAAACAATGACCCTAGCCTTTCTGGAAGCTTCCAAAAAAGAGAAGGGGAACCCATGAAACAAAGGGCAATCTGGATGTAACAAACTAGTATCTACTTCCCCTCAGAGAGGCAACAGTCTCAGCTCCTCTTGCAGCACGACATTGTAATATACTCCAACCCAGACCACTGACAGAACAGTACAGGGCTGGATTTTTCAGGTCATACCTCAAATCCTGGCAAGTCTAGAAGAGAAACTCAAAGTTCTAAGGAAACAAATCAGGCATTTTCAAGCCCTGTTATTTTTAGATAATTTCAAGGCTATAATCTAAAAACATCACCGAAAATAAGGTCAAAATTAGCACCGTGAAATTGTGTATCATAAATGAGTTTAGCTATCAGAAACAAATACCTTTTGTTTCTAATAGCTAATAAACTATTAATAGTCAAAAACCCCTTTTAATCCTGCTCAAGATACAAAGGTACTTCAGACATTTTCTCAGACTGAAATACTAATCATACAATCATTAAAACTTTGCCAAATTTAGATTTCATGTATATCTATTTTGATATTTTTAAAAAATCTGTGAGCATTTTTTTTACTTCCTTATAGAATTCCCAGCCATTTTCTTGAGATATATATTTTATTACAAGAAAAGTACCTAGAAAAAACAGACAATGACAGGAAACAAAGTATTTTTCTATCCTTCCCAAAAGGCAACAGGCATCATACAGTCTTTATGCATAACCCAATGCACGTGGTGAAACAATAAAATTTAGAACATATTGTCATGATAAAATATACAGAAGAGTCCTGTGGCCTCACTAATTTGGAACATGAAAAGAAAGAGAAATTGAGCTATGTCCCCCTATCTCCTTCTTGGCTTTTTTGTAAAAGTAAAGAACAAACACTTGATTCCTTTGCCTTCTGTACTATAAAACGTGGCCTTGTTGAAAAAAAGGGAACTATCTTTCTCTAAAAGAAAGTAATCTATCCTTCTATCATGGGAAATCATGATTCATGCTCTGACACAGCATCTATTTCTCAGAGGCATTAAACTTTGCCAGCTTTGGGGGATTTTCTTTCCCCCTGCAAAAAGGAAGCTGCATTGATACCACTCAGAACAAGCCACATAGAGAGTATTATCCTTGCACATCTCTTCAGATAACATCAAAGCTGCTCACAAGTCCTCTGCTTATCATCTTACTCAAACAAAACCAGTTGAAAGACAGGGCTCTGGGAAGTTCTTGAATTCTCCAAATATTTTCCCAAGAACATATCCCTTAAAACACAAATAATCTGTGCAAGGGCAACTACCTTTCCCCTCTCCCCACCACCATCACACTATTTCCAAATACAAGCTGTAATCTGAGGTCATGGGAAATTATCAGGAGATATTTTTACAGCTCATCATAAATTCATGAGGCTTAAGCAAAGAGCAGAAAAGAGGGGCGTGGGGGGGAATGTCAGGATGTGAGGGGGAAGAGACATGAGTTCAGAAAAAGTTCAACAATCATCATGAGAAATATGATGTATATTTTCTCTAAACCAATATTACATTGCACTCCTATCCTGCCTATCCCATTTTTCTTATTATTTATCAGTACCAATGCCCAGAACAGAACAGCAGCACACGCCCTTAGCTTGTCCCCGTTTCACTCGAGTTGTTTATTCTGAGATGATGTGAAAGGGTGTATATATACTCATTCTTCCAAGAAAACAACAATATTAAACTTGGAGAACCTTTAAACGTTTGAAGCGTTGCTCAGCAATCGCTGCATGCTCAAACACCAACTGCACCAGGCTGACAAGATTTTAACACACTGCACACCACAGGCAAAAGACCTCAGCTTCAGGAATAGTACCAGGAAGTTCTTGCTTGCATACAGTTCTTCCCTTTACATATTAATATTGTGAGTAGAAGCAGGATAACCCACAAGAAGCTACTTCTTCAGCTCCAACACTGAAAAAGCATGGCTGCAGTTCTATCTCCCAGCTCACTGGAAGCTGCAGGCTTGGAGAAAAATCTCAGCTGCAGGCTTGCAAAACAAGAGTTTTAAATCTCACCACAGAAAAAAAAATAGTATGTCCTTATAACTAAAGGTGTATTCTTTTAGTGTACTCACAAAATTAGCTAAAGTCTATTTAAATAAATGAGTAATAAAGAGTGATATCCTCATCAAAAGCCTGCTTCTTTTCCTCTACCCCATCTTCATTTCACAAGATAGAAATCAAGTACACAGAAACATACAAACTGAAAATAATTTTTTCACCTTCTGCTCTAACTCAAAAATGCTAAGTGTCAATATTTTACTACCTGATAACTATGTGTTAAAGATTCATAAAATTAAGTCTTACCTTTTGCAAACATTGGCAAAATATCTGGGCTTCCCCAGCTCCAGGTATATTTACTTTCATTGAAAACTGAGTCAAATTCCACTGGATTCTCCTTCCATCCTGTTAAACAAACACACCTGCATTTAAATGGCATTGCCAGAAGATCTCATTGACTGCTAAAATTGGTAGCCCATGCGAAATGTTGTGGTTTTTTTATAAGTTTTCCCTAAATTATTTCACAATTAACTCCAAGTTGCGCATCTTGATTTTAATTTCATTTAAACACCTATTATAATTACTCCCCCATTCATTAAGAAGTGAGCTGAAAGCCAGGCCAATTTCATTATGCAAGGTTTCAAACAGGCAAAGCACACAGGTTTACTTTCTAAACAGCTAACACTTCCCTGAATTCTGCTATTGCCTGAACTTAGTTTTTGGCATTTCAGGCAATAAGATAAAAATTTCCAGAAGTCATGTTCTACTTCCTCACAACAAAACCTTCAAGATTTTCTGTTTCCATGAAAGGCACTTGACAGAAATATGGAGTTGCTTTTAACTAAGTATCCCTGCCAATCCTGCATTTGTAGCGATTGTCAGAAGGAAGAACCTTTTCGTGAGGAACACGGACAAGACCAAGTAATTCCTCTCACCTCCCCTGTCCAAAACCAGAACACATGACTAGTGTTCAGGCCTGGAAGTCTGGGGGAAGGCAGAGGAGCACACAAAAGACCAACTCAGTTATGCAAAGGGTTGTTCCGCATAAATAAGCCCCAAACGCTCAGTAAAAGCTCTGGACAAAGCGCGGGCTTGGAGCTTTTACTTTATTTTGCTCCTGATTCTCCAATTCAAACTACCAATGGTTCAGCTGAGACACTGCAGTTCATTCCTTGTTTGCAACATCTATTTAGCCATATCCTAGTGCATCTCAAATGATAACTGAAAACTCTGTTACATGAAGAGGTGAGGCCGTAAGATGCTTCTGCTTTTAGGTTCAGCAAAAATCAACCACATTAAAAGAATATTAATTTATGTAAGCTATTTTCTTAGCTATCAATATTAGGATTTGAAAACCAATCCAAAATTACTAATTTGCATATCATCTTGGCATACAAACTACAACAGAGGTATTTATCAGATCCAGAAACCCAACACATCACTGAAACACTGTACTTTGGAGGACAACATTCAAAGCTTTAGGACCAGCCTACCTTTAGCGACTGCACTGACATCTTCATAAAATCCAGCAATAAGTGCAACGTGCCCTGGCCTGGATTCTGTTGGGACCCGGGTGTGAGAGATTCCCCAGCTGCCATTATTCTGTAGAATACTCCTGAAAAAAGGATTCAAGGCCGTTAATGTTCATGACTTGTCAAAGTACAACAAATTCCAGATAAAAAGAATGACAGGTAGATGTGAGGCAGGAAATGCAAAAAAAGCCCCAAAACCCAGACTAAACCAGATTTTCACTACCACCTGCTGTGCAGTAAAACAGGCAGAACGTTGGCCTGCAAGTAGTTCTATATTGCAACACCACACAGAGAACATCACACCTGTGGCCCATCAGCACTGCAAACAGATGAGTTCAGCTGGTGTTCTAATAGACTTAAAATTAACATACTCTTTTTTTCTGCTGCTTTCCTCTTTAGCTTTTTTTCCCCCCAACAGATTGTTTCTGCCTGATGTTACTCTTCTTTGTTCTTTCCATTTAGCCTCAAAGTGTCTAGTTCAATCTTATCTTACTCTTTAAATACACTCAATTATAATTAGCTCTTGTGACCATGTCTGGCTTTATCTGTGCTGAATCTTGGAAGCAACATTAAGAGAATTTGAACCCCACATAAATCTGAGGTGCAAATAATCTTGGCAACAAGAAGAAAATTTAAGTAAACCTTGCATCTTTTGCAATTACACTGAAGTGAAGGAGAACGCATTCTCACCACATGCACAGAAACACATCAAGTGTCTAGCTTTTATGCACATACAGTAAACAGTTACAACAGATAAAAGCCAAAGAAAATAGAGGACAAAGCCCAAGCATAAGAAACAGCCTCATAAACTATTCTCATCTGCTGAAGATCTGAACAGCTGGAGCCTGTCAGGAAGCAAGAGGTGAGTGTTATTATATACTGTTTTCTTGTCTCCATCTTCTGGAAGAACAGAAAGATTCACTGCTCACTGTCAGAGCATAGGGAAAAAGAAAACAAAACACAACAGGACATATCTTTTACTAGTTTTTAGGAAAAAATGGCAGAATCTTCTGGAAAAATTAAAAGTAGTTTTTAATAGTCAAGTTATCAAGAAATTAAAATTTTGTTGTTCATGATATAAGCTACCAAATTTGCTATGTTTATGTGTTTTAGTCCAAGTAAATTCTAAGTTCTTGCCTTTAAGCACCCAAAAATTTCAGGCTTCACTTCAAGCTTACAGCATTCACCATTTGTTTGGGTTTTTTTAAACTCACTTTAGACCTCACATCCTCAGAATTACTTGAAAGCTCACAGAACTACTTGGAATAGCCCAAATACTACACCGAGGAATATAAAGGCATATAGAGACAGCTCTCTAATTTGTTATTCCTACTCTCATCTCAGCTAGGAGATAATGCAAGTTGTACTGAAAAAAGTAATTAGAAAAAAGGATTTATATATTAGTCAAAGTGGTTTCTTATTTTTCTCACTGCAGTCTGATCAGGATGTATTGCACTAACATCAATGAAAGATTTAAAACAAAAATAAAACTCTTGCAGATCTTTTCAGACTTACATTGTAACAACACGTAGAAAATTGATTCAATTAGAATTTCATTTCCATTGAATTGGAAAGTAATTCTTTACCTTTTCTTGTCAACAATAGGATGACTTCAGGATCTGAGGTCAACAATAACACACACAAGGCAGAAAAAATGACATAAATTTGTCATTTCCCTACTCAAAATTCATTTAGATACTTTGAATGACTTCAATGCCTTGTACTCAGAAGAACCACTGAAAAAAATTAATTTCCATGACAGCATAAACATTAGCTACCCATAATAACAATGCTAAGTATTAATATGATAGAGTAATGTGGCTGAAACATGACAGGCAAGGAAGAAAACATCTTCCCTGAAATCACCATTGCAGCAATTCAGATCACTTATTGGCCCTCACAGCTATGACAACACTGCTGAAAACCAGATTTTTCATTAATATTGTGTAAGACTAGGTACTTGGCATACATGTATTATCCGACAATCTACTTCAAGCCTAATGGATATTTATTTTTAATTCCATGTACCTACTAAAACTTTGCTTCTTCTAATAGCACATTGCTACAAGAATGGCTCTTGCTCACTTAAAGACAACCTTTCCTCATTAACAATGCAGTAGTTCCCAAGGTACTCCACTTGGATAAGGCTAATCATCTGGCTGTTATGTTGACCACTACTATAAAGTGGGTAAGGGACTGAACACTTGGAACTTAAGAATGAACATGCAAAAAAGTAAAATTTATATTAAACTGCATATACCTTGAGTTAGTATTATTAAAAAAGGAATGTTCAGACAGCAACAACTGCCTGTTATTCAGGCAGAATAAAAAAGGAAACACTTCCAGAAACTAACACATGATCTTGTCAGCCTGTTGACAAAGATAACTGATGGAAGTTGTGTAGCTCAGAGGTGCAGGGACAAAACACTGAACCTGTTGCTTCAAAATTGTGGCAGCTCATGTAATAGATCTGAAGATATGCTCTGGGCTGCCTGATTCTCCACATTTCAAAAGGCACAGCATGCTGCATGTTTTTTTCTTTTCACCATCTCTCACATATACATGCTCACACACATATGTACTTCTATGCAGAATGAGAGATGAGGAATTACAGATGGCACTTCACACCTCTACTGGCATTTTCTTCCACTCAGCAACCTACTAGCATCTTTGCTTGTTACAAGGCAGTTCTTCCCCTCCATTCACCCATGTACTTTCAGCACCAGCGACAATGCTTTACTTATAGGGATTTTGAAATAAAAAAGTCCCTAACTCCACAAACATGGTCAAGCAGAGAAAGCAAAAGTGACAATTTTCCAGCAGTAGACAAGCTAGTACATAGTTTAACTTTTTTCAATATAGACATGAAAATGCTGTGTTGTCATCTTATTGCAAAAGCTTCATACCTTCTTGGTGATTTCTCATGGGCAGCTCCTCACACTTCTGACTCCTTCCTCACAACACAGCCAACAAACGCCATCTAACTTCCCAACTAGCCAACCTACTCTTTTACAGTACCCATCCTAACTGGATCCAGCTGTGGCCTATTAAGGGCAGGCCTGTTCCTAATTCTTGGTAATTAGCACAGCTGTAACTCCTTAGGGGTGAGATTACCTTCATCTCTATCTCTATACCCCTACATTCCATCCGTCCACAATGCTGAGTGGATAAAACTTAAAACCTCAAACCACTTAGTAAAAAAAATCCTGATTATGACTTTTTCCTGGCCACTACTCACCCCTGCTCCTAGTGATGGGGCCATTATAGCATTCATACCTTGATGGGGTTGGTTGGTGGTCCAAAAGACCAACAGTTTTACTGCTAAGAAAAGAAACTGCTCTGGGATAAGTGTGAAGTCCACTGCTAGAATACAACATGGTAAACTCACACTGATGTGGCAGACACCTGCCAGTGGCAGACAGCACCTTATAAAAACAGTAACAGCAGTAGAAGTAGGTACAAGTAAGCCCATATTGGCTGGCAAGCAATATAGCAAGGACTCCTCACATTTCTGTACTAATTTTGCAGCAGTAGACTGCAAAAGCCCTAAGAGCTTCAGATGACTGATTATTTGGGTTTGCTCTGATATTCAAGCCAAACCAATTCTATGATCACACAAAAGTAGTCTCATTTAATACCGTCTTTTTTCAGTCTAGAAAATTGTCTTATGCTCAAATAATTACCTTGACATAAGGAGACAGGGAAAGTTAACAAAAATTAGTTCTAAGCACACAAGGATATGACTTTAAACACTTTTTAGCAGGATTTTTTTTTCACAGCCTTAAACTAAATCATTCCTTTCAGCAATTAGACACACACTGTAGAGAGTACAAGGGAGGCAGCAGGGTCACGCACACAGGAAGGGTGGAATGAAGAGGAAGTGGCAGCCTGCTGTTAGATCTATTCAGGACATCTCTTTTAATCACTCCTTAAAAAGTTTTGTCAGTAGCTTAGAATTAGAAGACAAGCACATTAATGTACTACTACTGTTAAACTGAGCATCCAGGAAGCAGTTTAAATTAGTGACTGCCAGGCTTCAGAATTGATACCATGCTGATGTGAATGGAGAAAGTTCACTCCCCTCTCAGTTACTGGCTATCTGTAGAGTTCAGGGGACAATATGGACTCAATTTACACTGTCCTAGTTTTAGTAGCTTTCCTGACAAGGGACGCCAAGCCAAGCTCACACATTTCTGCACAGTGTAACTCTGCAAAGTTGGTTACTTCAAAGGCAGAAGGAAGGCGGTATTCAGGCCACCACAATTGTTCTTCTTGTTCTCTTCTCAACATTGTATAGAGCTGCATCCAGAAGCAAAACCCTGTAGGCCAGCATAGTTTTGGGCTTACCGCAGGTAAGGTGCCCGGGGTGTGCCACTGCTGTCCAACTCATACAGAGAATCTGCTCGCAGACCATCGGCAACAAAAAGCACAAGACGCTTTGCTGGAGGTGGCAGTGGAGTCTGCTGAGGTGTCATTCCATGGACGAGAGGAGAGCTGAAGTAGATGTCAAAAATGGAGACCAAGAACACACAATGCACAAGGAGCCCAGCAAGAATGAAGACTGGTATATCCATGGCAGCAGCCGGCTGGCAAAGGCAAAGTACAACACTAAGAGAGAGCGAGAAAAATAAAGTTAGGCAGACGAGACTTATCAGAATCAATATTTATTTCATTTGTTATGGAATGGGAGCAACAACCACAGACATCCCCAGAATCCATAATCAATTCCTGCTTCCAACAAGCTTTTTCCCCCAGAAGTTCTGGTCAGAATCACTGCATGACTAATTCAGATTTTGACAACCATTGTCTCAGCAACTCATCTCTGGTGTTTAAGGGTTTGTTAGACGGCTTCAAAAAACCACTGAATCACAAAACCACAGTTTGTTTTGTGAGCTACATCTGTGACAGAAGACTCAGACATTGCAATGTCTCCATGAACATACTACCCTCTACTGGCTGCTTGCACGACAGAGTTGAAGTCTGTTCAGGTGAATACAAGCGAGACAGCTAAGAGAAAGCCATCCTATAATAAACATCCATCCAACACTGCTTTTTTTTTCTCCAAGTCTGCCATCAAATCTGGGCTCATTATACTCTGCCTAGAAACCGAAACCTTCTTTTAAAAGAACAAAGATGCTATGCTGAGCACAGAATGCTATTCCCCTTCTAAAACACATGGCGAAGGCACAATAGCTGAAGAATTATGTTTCAGGAATTATTATATTCCCTTTTTGAGTGGTTTTTTCCCTCCCTGTCATCCTCTGATGTCATATTAGAGATACAAATATGCTTAATAATGGGTACACTGGAAAATGTCCATGTTTGCCAATCGTGCTGTGGAGTTCATGCAAGGCCTCCTAAGTAAATATGTAATTATTTAAGTAAAGTAGGAAGTAAATATGAATATTGGCTGAGGTAAGTGTGGGACCTGAGCCTCAACAAGGCCCAGTTCTGACAAAGGACTATTAGTGTTGTCCAAGCTGCTTAGTTATTTAAATATTAGCTAATTATCCACCTTAGCCAAACATCACCTCCATTCAACAATTAAGAAACAGATGCTCTTAACAGCCTGGAAGGTTCAGACTACCTACATAAATACACACCTCTCTCTGAAAGAAACAGTTTGTTTAAGAATCTAGTTAGAGTTTCTCAATGACAATATATTTATTAAGTTTATCTTGTTACTTTCAGAATTCCAGTAGCTGAACAGACACAGGCAGCCACCATATGGTAAATCTACCACTCTTACCCAATAAGGATAAAAGGCTTCACTACCACATAACCTTAACTCTGATCAAAACTCTGAAAGATGTTTTTTAAAACAAAAACTTAAAAGGCCAGGAAAACCAGAGGAAAAAAAGAAACACACCAAAAAAGATTTGAAAGATAATATACAATATTACTTACTAACCCAAAGAAAATTCAGATCTGCATGCAACTTAAACATAACGTCCAATTCCACCCACTTTCCTGAAACACAGATGCAACAACTCCAGCTCTAATCTGAAACATTACTATAGCAATTTTGCATTTGAGGTATTTGGAGAGAAAAGTAAATAAAAAATGGAGATAACAAAATAGTCAAACACTTCAAAGAGACATGTAGTAGTCACATTTAAATGAACAAAAACTTTTTGTTAAGCAGGAACTTACAAGCTTTTATGTCTACAAGTGAGATTCCAAGAGATTTGGAATATCTGTAAATATCAGTTCATTTATATTTTATTTTTAAGTATTCAGAATTCCTGCATCAATTTAAATAAATGAAATCACAATCACAGAAATACCACTAAGTTCTGTGCCAGAGCTCATTTTCTTCAATCAATTTTATTTTCCACAGGGCTTTTTCTTTTGATGCAGTTCTGCTTGATAATAGAATATGAACTACTCATGCCTTAAACTGATGAGACTAAACACCCTACTAAAGAAAGCTGTTACTTCTACTTGTTGCATGCTCCCAGTGCTACCATTCTATAGCTTAACATACTCTATGTTCTTCTAATTAAAGGATTAGTAACCTAATCTGTTTTCTGCACCAGCTAATTCTCTTTGCTTTAAACTCTCCCCAAGCCTCAGTCTTTGCAAACAGAAAAGAAGAGTTCAATCAACACAATTCAAATGTAATGCTTAAGACTATAGTATCTATAGAATTAGTGAGAAAAGAAAAGAAGAAAAGGATATTTTCTTTTGCAACCACAGTTTGATTACATTACATCAAACCATTTATCTGGGCCCTACATATCCTACTGCTCAACCATCACATGGTTTCCAGACAGGCAGCTCCCAAAGCACCTGCTCCTGCCACGTCCCTCCCTTCTGCCTCTGCCTTGGCTTACACTGCTCCCTGAATGCAGGACTTGGTGTGTCATCACTGCAACACAACGTTGTGAAACAAATTCTGTTCTCAAGGTCACAAATAGTTTCCCACAGGTACAGAAGCTGGAGAAATTAGGAAAGCTCCTAATTGCACTCAGCTGAATGCAAATTTCTCTACAGAGCCTGGTGCTCGACTGTTCCAAAAGCTATGGAAACAATAAGGATAACAATTTCAATAACAATTTCTTCCTCGCAAGGAAAAAATAACCAGGATAAAAGGAAAAACTGGATTAAGCACTAGCTTATAAGAAAAAGCAAAAGGCACAGCCTGTTGAGAGAAGAAAAATAGAAATGTATTAAGCATACACAATTTTGAGGATGAGGAGCCATACCTAAATATTTATGACTAGTGCCAAAACATCTCTGCCCTCAGGTGCCTGGCCATCCAAAATGTGGATAAACAAACTGTCACTTGAAAATAGATCTTATATCTTTCTGTCAAGAAAACTTGAGCCAAAGATATCTCAATATTTTTGTGTCCTGTGATATTTTCTCAGGCAATCCCTAAGTGCAGTACCTTCCACAGTCCTCGTTTTCACATGGCAAAACACAAGCTTTGCTCAAATTCTGACTGCATTACTCTGCTTTCTTCTGTTAGGTCATTGCCTGTCACACCAAGAGGAAAGACACTCTGAGCCCTGTAGATAAGAGAAGCATGTTGCAACCTATTTGCCACTTGTCATTTCTTACTGCCCACCCAAACACATCACTTGCTACAACAGAATCCTGGAATCCTAATACAGTTCAGACAGCCAAATGACCTCCTCTATAGACTCAGCCCAACTAGTAAATTATCTATCAGACTCTAATTTATATTCCTTTCTTTCTACATTTTCCCCCTTTTGTCACCATCACCTAAACTATACAGAGTCAATAATGATACTGATCCAATCCCCAGTATGCCAGACCTTAAACTATTCCAATAAAATACTTTTGTTCAAACAATTTGGAGTCAAAAATCACAAAGCTGGTGTGGATTCTTAAACAAAGATTCTTTTCAGATCCTTAACAGGAAAGTACAAAAGATCCACTAAACTACTCACTGCCTGTTAAATACTAGTTGTTCACATGGAGAAATTAGAAAATGAGCAGTGCCAAGGTGATGCAGGGGGCTCCAGGAGACTTTAGAGCTTCTCACTTCTTTGGATGCTGTACAGGAGCAGAGAAGAGAGTGACAAGATGCACAGGTGAGATCGATCTGAGAGACAGCAAGGCAGAACCAGCAGACACCTTCCCTGAAGTCTAGGAGATGAAAGAAAGAAAAGCAGCAAGGACCTTCTGACTGCAATTAATTACTTTTCCAGAATAAAGCGATACATGCAGATTAGAGAAGGGTTTTTTGATGGTTCTCTCCCCTCACTCTGAATTCTCAGGGAGAAGGTTAAGCTCCCACCTGGTGGCAAATGGGATGAAGAGACTCTTTCTTTCTTTGTATTCACACCTATCAAAACAACACCAAAAAATCCTGCTATAAGCCACAACTTCCTTTCCAGCAGCCACATCAGCGCAAAGACTAAAAGACCCAGTTTTAGTGATGTGATGGTGGCAAGGGAGCAAGACAGTTGCAATAAGCCACCTGTCACCACGATATTTTATGAAAAATCCTTTGCTAGGATTTTCCCCTCCTGAGGAGCTGAGGCCCTCAGGAAAGAAATGTAAACAATAACTATCTGCTGCTGTGGAATGCAACAGGTGCATCTGTGATTGGGGCATGTTGGTTGTTTCTAATTAAGAGCCAATCACAGATGCAGCTGCATCGGACTCTGAGAGTCACAAGATTCTGTTATTCATTCTATTCTTGTTCTTTCAAGCCTTTCTGTTCTTTTAGCACAGTTTTAATGTAGTATTTTAATATAATGTATATCATAAGATAATAAACCAGCCTTCTGAAAACATGGAGTTCAGACTCGCGTCTCCACACACAACAGCCACCCAAGCCCAACTCTCCTTCACATGAGCTTTTCCCTCTTTTCAAGTTTCTCTCTTTTCAAATCTGTAATTTGTTGACAAGACTGGTTTTTTCCAAGCCTTCTTTTTGATGCCATAGAAGCTACATCTGCAGCACCAGGCTGGATCAGGTCCCTCAACAATTAACATGATGGCTGACATAATTAAATGCAGCACGCATTTTCCCCAAGTAATCTACATCTAAGTTGCATTGCCTCTGAAGTTATAATCTTTCAGCATTATTTATAAAGCAAAGAAAACCATACTTGCACTGCAACACAATATAGTTCTTAATACGAAATGCAACAATTCCCTTTTATATTTTTATTTCTCTGAATATGCAGTAAAACATGGAATAAACAACTGCATGGAATATGCCCCATCGGCAGGAATATTTTCTTAAGGACAATGAAGTGTCAAAACAAGGAGCTCAAGGCACATTAGTAATTTCTTTTAGAGGGGCCATGCTTCACTAATACCATCAAGTCTGTTGATTAAAATGAAGAAAATCCATTGCAAATGCATTTTCAATAAGCATCAATGGCCTTATCCATTACAGAAAAAAGAAATACACAAGAATGTCTGCTGTGCTTCTGGATAATATTTTTCAATTAAACAGAGTTGTGTATTTTGTAATTTAACTGTCAAAGTTGTGACTGTCCAATTTGTCTGCACATTAAAAATGATCCTTTTCTTAGGGCAGAGGAGCAAATGGAAGTTGGGTGGTCTGACAGTACTTTGCATGATATGTCAGCTCTAAAGGTGCTGTTAGCAGTCCCTACCCTATTCTTTCACTAATTTAGATTTTTAAAGAGCTACACTAGTCAGGAAATGCACTCAAGTCATTCCTGCTGTCACAGCCCACACCTACTGACTGCACAAGGCTGTAATTTATACAAGAGGTGTAACCAGCCAATTCTGAATAACTCTCATATCTTCACCCACTACTCAAACATAGGAAACCCCAAATCCTCACCTTGACTTCATCATGTATGAAGTGGGAAAATGATAAATTCTCTTTTCCTCTTTATCAAATTTTCACTTTTTTTCCTCTATTGAAGTATAACATACTCTGCCAGACAATGAAACTGCAACTACAGTATTTCCACTTGCTCTGGCACTGAAGTGGCTTTTGTAATTCAAACCATCTGTTTAAAATTATTTTATGTTCAACATCTTCACTGAGCATTTTAGGGATTATAATAACAAATGACAACTGTTTTAAATTTTAAATGTGGTTCAGTAATACACATCCAAACCCGAGGCAAAGAGCTCAAAGAATACTTAATTTTCTTTTTAACATCACTTGATAATCAAAATTACTCTGCCTGCCTAGAAAAGCCTCTTTTGCCAGAATTTTTCAAGAAGAAATTTGACTATGGCCTGCAAAGCATCAATGAAACGTCAAGTGTTCCAATACTTGAACACACCGCAAAGCAGTCACCCCAGTGTCAGCCTATGCAATTTTCTCTGAATTACCCTTAAACATGGGAAACTGTATCCACAAGTTTCCCAGGAAAAAAGCCCATACCTGAGAACAACACTAACAAGGGGATAGCAGTGATAAAGAGAACAAGAGCACTTCATTAACAAACAATTACTGTTTTGAGGCATGAAAGAGAAAACAAGAGCACCACCCTTTTGTAACACTTGTTAGCCAAGTGGAGGCAAAACATGGAGTAGAAATTTAGCGTTACATTCACTCAGGATGCATGCAGCTAAAAATTCAGAATTCTGAAAAAACAAAACCCAACAACAAGAAACCCTGAGTGATCTTGCTGTGAATTATTTCACTGGGTAACAGCATTTGGAGGACCTATGCCTGGTCTCAGGAGGCATCTGCAAATCCTCTTGCATATTTCTTGATTTCTAAGTCATTCAGTAATGCTCTACCAGCAAGTCTTCTTCAAACATCACTGTGATACTGTACTTTTTTTTTTTTTCCATCTCAATATGGACTGTTTAATTATTTTTTTTTGTACCACCAAAAGTAGCAGATTCCCTCAGATTTCGGCATTCTTGAATAAAACAAAAATGTTTCTCTGTCACTGTTTTTTTCTTAACCTCCTTGGAGATTTTGTAGACAGATTCTTCATATTAAAAGTGTTATGGGACACTTTTGGGAAAAGAACATCAGCCTGACAGTGTCTAATAAAACACACCCTACCAGTTTTCTCAGGTCAGGGTCAAGGGACAAGTGGCACTTAAGAGAAGACAAGCACACGGAAGGCAGCTTGCCACAACAGTCTCCTATCCTACTGGAGCCCTCCCTCACAATCCAAGGCTGAAGACCCCCTGGGGTATTTTTAAAGCCATTTGCAATAAAAATACACAATAAAGCAGAAGTACCAATACAAGCATGACAGATCTGCCCTTTAACAACAAAAGGGGCAAGGATCATACTTTAAAGTGATATAACAAATATTAATGTAGAACACATAGGGATGAGGATGAAAAAAAACAACTTTCAGCGACACTCTTGCAAAACTAGTTTGCAAATGTACTATATATATACACACAGAGGGGGAAAAATACCCTTTAACAAAAAAAAAAAAAAAACCAAAAAAAAACCCCCAAAACAAACAGTGCTTTATGTATGCTCTAGAGAAGCTCATATGAATAATGAAGGTTTTAAAAAGTTGGCAGAAGTTGTTTTGCTTGTACTAAATCACATTTGCTTACTGAGAGCGGCCATTACAAATTAACAAGAATTATGTCATACAGCAACAAGCACATCTGTTGGATCTTACACATAAGCCTCTGGATGCAAATTTACCAAAATCTTCAGCCTGAAGGAAAAAAAAAGAAACAACCTTCCAAGCATAGAGTAATACTTTCTTAAAAGGCAGTCAAATAATCCATTTGTAGTTTCCCACCTTTTCAAAAGTTGGGGGTTTTTTTTTTCCCTTTTTTTTTTTTTTTTTGTTTTGTTTTGTTTGTTTTTTTGGGTTTTTTTTTGGAAAAATACTTCAAACTTTTTGGGTTCAAAAGTACTATTTAGTTATGCTAGCAAGTTGACTAGAATGTGTAGCTGAACACTATTCAACCGGCTAGCATAATCTACACTTTCGACACCTTTCCCTGCCAAACTTGCATTCCGAACAAGGCTGACACGGACAAGGGCAAGTTAAGCTCCCTTAACTTGAGAATTCTTTTGAGAATAAAATCTCCTTTGAGGCCGGAGGTGAGCGCGGAGCAGGGGCACGATCCCCGCGGGAGCGGCAGGGCCGGGCACAGCCCGGAGGGAGCTGCGGGCGGGCCGGGGGCCCTGCCCTCCCTCCCTCCCTCCTTCCTTCCTCCCTCCTTCCCTCCCTCCGTCCTTCCTCCCTCCCTCCCTTCCTCCTTCACACCGCCCGGCGCTCTCCAGGGTCCTGCACCGCGCCCGGCACCAGGGCACACCAGAAACCCGGCAGATCCCACCCCTCCAATTTGAAAAGAATTGCGACAGTCAAGTTGTAAAGCATAGAAAAATGATTAAATGGATTATGCCTCCTTTAAACGAGCATCAAGTGATGATACAAGCATACACAGTATTTGTGCAAGGATACTTTGAGGTCCAGTAGGAAATCTCTATGCAAAGGAATCACCTCTCTCTAACTCTTCCACCAGCAGCCATACTTGCTCACAAAGGAAACATTTCCCTGAGCTCCCATAGGACTCAAGAAGTTACTGAACTTATCAATTACTGCAGCCTGAAATACTGGCCTTGACTCCAGCACAAAGTTCTCTGTGCTCCTACACTGGCCTCGACTAATCAAGTAGTTAACATTCATTAGCATTTATGATACATCAACTTGCAAACACCCTCTGCTGAAGCCCTGTGAGCTTGTATTTGTTTTTATTACAAAGCCAAGCCACTTTTCATTTCTATAAGACACCTTTATTTTTCAGCTGCTGACTCAGTCTAATAATTAATGGAGACAGAAAATAATTCCTGAAAACAGTGTTCTGCCTCTTTGCAATATGGGAAACTGCTGACATAAAATGAAAACTCCCCAGCACTCAAACTCTTTCAGCAAATGAACAGCAATAGAATCACTGTAGAGGAAAAAAAGAGCTCAGAAGACAAACCAAAAACTGCTAGGGAGAAACCCACAAACCTGGAGAATACAGGTGGGCAACAACTCCCCAGTTCTCATATTTGAGGTGATCTGGGTATCAGTTAATCACTTGTACCCTGCCACCTATAGGAACTTGCTTGTAACTAAAAGCATATTTCCCAAAGTACTTGGAACCAGCAAGGCAAATATATTTTATCAGGTCTTTTATACAAAAACATCTGTCATGGGAGTAGCAGTTAGCAGAACAAGAGGCTTTCGAAGCCAGCACAGCTGCAGACAGCTGTCCTGTCCTCCTCTGCTCCTGCCCACTTATTCCCAAGCCAAACATCTTCCTTGGGCTGGCACAGCCAGGTGTACAACTGGATAGTTAAGCATTCTAGAGAATTAACTGAATTGAAAATAACCTCAAGGAAAAAAAAAAAAAACACCACCAAAAACCAAAAAAAACCAAGCAGCAGGAAATATAAAGATGACTCTGCTGTAGTTTAGTTCCCTGAATTCCCAACACAAACCTCTGTGTTGGCAGCAGGACAGGATGCCATCTCTTCCTAACAAAAGACCTAATTCAGCATGTTCAAAGCATGTCCTCAGACTACTTTGTTCTTTGAAGCTTGCATCCCACATTAGTTGTAGTCAGCAGGCCACACAAGGAAAAAAATGCTGATTTTTTTGTTCAAAACTCTGCAAATACTAAATTGAAGAGGAATAACAAGAAGCAGACAGCAAAAGCACAGAGTATCTTCCCTTCGCCACCTGCACTGTCCCTCGCCACGGTGAGGCAGGGTGAGGCGCCCACCTCAGAGCCTCTGCAATACCTTTCTGGGCAGCCTGCAGCCCAGACAACGTGCTCCATCTTCCAGGCTACGGTGAACAAGGCCCAAGTAATTCAATACTCAAGTGTTTGTAGTGTCAGAAAAGGTCACATCTTTGATTCACAATTTATATTTCCTCACTGAACTATAACAGCAATTTTTCCTTACATATTCATTCTCACAAAGCCATAAATATACCCATAATAAAGCCTGAACAAGTTTTCTAAAATACTCCTTAGGCTGTTAGTGTGTTTGATGTCTTTTTTTGAGGGTAGGTTTTCAAATACCCACTGTTTACAGTAACACTTCAAAACAGTAGTTTCGGAAGTAGAAAAACACAGCCAAACTTGAATGCAAAGGGATTTTGGGGAGGTTGTTTTCTTTAATTCAAGTCTTCATCTGATTTCATGGGTCACTGTCACATTTTTGGTGACACTGAAAATACTTCCAAGTGCCCCTTCACACTGCTGTACTTTACTTAAAATCCCAATTTTCAAAAACCCTTATAAAGTAGGTTTCTCTGGGCAAAGCTACATCTGAATGTAACACACAAGTAACCACTAACTACTGATACAGGCTGCTCTCATTTAAAAACATTCCCTTGGAACTGGAATGGTCAGATACAATTTCAGAGACAATGGCAGAGGTCTTTAACCACAGGCTACCAATATTATGCATCTCAATATTTGCATTATTTGACCCCCACAAAACATAAAAATATTTTAGAGCTCAGAGTTAACAAAGCACTAAAATTCATTTTTAAGGCCTGAAAGCAAACATAAAAATCATTATTGCCTTCAAATTTCTTTTGAAAGGAGGCAAAAGTCAGCCTTCAATAAACACATATAGACACTGATTCTTTCAGGGGGCTCACTTTTAGAAGAAAACTTAAGCAAGAGTTGGTAGAACTCACAGATCAGCATTATTTTAAAGTAGAAATCAGATTTGCTTCAAATAGTTTTCAATTATTTTGTTCCCTGTGCCCTAATTGGGATCCCAATCAGATTTAAAAAAGCTACCCTATTTCCTTACAGGACCCACTAGAACACATTAATTCATATACTTCAAGTATTCAGCACAGAAAAAAAAAGTTCTAGTATGTACCTAATTGAATTAATTCTTTGAATGGAATTAACCTTGTCTGTGGGAGCTGAAAAAGAAACCCCCTTAAAGCTTGACTTAAACTGTGTGCTCACTGGCTGTGAGAATGGATGATGCTGCACCAGAGTAGTGCAGAGAGAAAGAACAATTTACGCACCCATGACCCCACCAAAGAACAGAAGGAACCTGAAACCGATCATATGTTTCAGTTCATTAAACTCTCAGGCATTAGCTCAAGATTTAGCACTCCCACTAAAATCAACACAGTAAAAGCAAACATTTTTCCACTCATTTTTCATCTCAACGACCATACATTTAAAAATTTGTGAAACAAAACATGCATAGACTGAAAAAAAATTGTTTACACCACCTCCTTCAAAAAAAAAAAAAAACTCTTCAGATATTTTTTGCACAAGCTCATGTATTTTGGAGTCTTAGCTTTCTGAGATGCATTTAGATATGTTGCTCTTCAGACACAGAACTCAAATCCTTAAAAAGTTAGAAGGAGACAGCAACTCCACTAAGAGACAAAGCAGCTTGATGAAAAATCTGCCTCTCTTAGAATGACTACTGAATAATTAACTTGCAGCTGTCTGCCTCAAGTAGACCTATATAATGCTCCATTTCCAGAACCCATGCAGCTTTTTCTGCCTCACACATCCTCTGAGGCACTGCACTATCAGGTTTTCTTCTCTGGTTTCTCAGAACAATACCCCTTTGGCACATAAGCTCTTTTAAGCATATTGTTATAAGCACATTTTTCTACCTACACTCTTTATTCCTGGAATACACATTGCAGCAAAGACAGCTTTTTCCCAGCCACCCATAAATTATTTTGGAGCAATTGAGTGACAGCTGTAAATATTTAATTTAGTTTCCAAACCTCTTCCAAAGCACTGAAACAGTAGGACGCTTTTACATAGATTTTCGGCGTGGAAGAGTGAAATAAGTGAGAAATAATGAGTCCTTAGTGGCAGGGCACAGGGAAGCGGGCAGAAATGAGTTTCCGCAGGGAAAAGCAGAGGCTTTCTCCTGCAGGGAAAGGCTGCGGGCTCCTTCCCAAGCGCTGCGCAGCCGGCGGGGCGCCGCCAGAGGCCGCTGCAGGACCCGGCAGGGCTCGCCCTCCTTCCCCGGAGGAGGCGAAGCACCAGAGGCGGCTCACAGCCAACGCGCCCCGGACACGCTCTAGTCTCCAGAAAGGAAAGGAAAAAGCAGAAGGTTTCTTTAAAGGTTCTCAATTCCACCGGAGCAGCAACGCTAAAATGTTTTTGTCCCTATTTTTATTGTGGTCCCACTGGAATTTTTAAGCATTTTCAACACGCTGTTATTTTACTTTATGCTACAACCAGTTCATGCTTTGTCACTTAGGCTCTTTTTAGTGTATCAACAACATAAAACAATACAGCAGTAATAAAATCCAAAGTTTATTATAGGACAGAAAGCTAAACTGAGTATAAAATTTACAGAAAAGTTACGCAAATCCAAAAGCGGAAAGCACCGTCTTTTACAGCACACCACCATGTGAATGGAAGAGTTTGGAGTGAGTACTCCAGAGTGCTTTCAGATCTCCGTGTCACCGCCAAACATTCACATTAGTCTATTACCAAGGGTTCAGCCCCAACATGCAGGTCCTAGCGGATCAGCTTTACACAGAGCTTCCCTTGGTGGGAATGGAACATCATTTTCAAAGAAATGAAACAGAAAGCAATGCTGGCCCTGGTTTGCATAGTTTCCAGTTTCCAGTGAGCTGAACTTCCTTCAGTACCACACACTACCTGCTGCTACATTCCAGCTTCAAGTGTTTTGCCAGGTAATACACAAAGTAACCACCATGCATCATCTTTTTACAAGTGATAATGTCATACTTCCAGAGGCACAACTTCATGGACTCATAGAATTGTTAAGATTGGAAAAGACCTCAAAGGTCATTGACTCCAGCTGTTAACCCAGCACTGCCAAGTCCACTGCTAAAACACATTTCCAAGTGCCACATTGACGTGTCTTTTGAATATTTCTAGGGATGGTGATCCCACCACTTCCCTGGGTAGCCTGTTCCAATGCCTGACCATTCTTTCAGCGACTAAATTTTTACTAATGTCCAATCTTATGCATATTAGGAAAAAATTCAATGGCACAACTTGAAGTGATTTCTTTTCCTCCTATCATTTGTTACCTCGGAAAAGAGGCCAACCTCCACCTTGTTACAGCCTCCTTTCAGGTGGTTGTAGAGAACAGGAAGGTCTCCCCTAAACTTCCTTTCCTCCAGGCTAAATGACCCAACTCCTGCAGTCATTCCTCATAAAACTTGTGCTTCAGACCCTTCACCAGCTCCACTGCTCTTTTCTGGACACGCTCCAGCCCCTCAATGTCCTTCTTGTAGTGAGGAGCCCAAAAATGGACACAGGATTTGAGGTGCAGCCCCACCACTGCCAAGTACAGGGGGACAATCACTGTCCTGGTCCTGCTGGCCACACTATTGCTGATACAGGCCAGGATGCCCTTGGCTTCTTGGCCACCTGAGCACATTGCTGGCTCTTCTTCAGGCAATTGTCAATCAGCACACCCAGGCCTTTTCTGCTGGGCCAGCTTCCAGACACTTTTCCCGCAGCCCTGCCAGATGCAACTTGTCCAGATCCCTCGGCAGAGCCTTCTCACGCTCCAACCCCACGGGAGCATCATTCTCCTCCCTGTTCCCTTTATCTGGCTCAGGGCTGCACATCACGAGGGTAACTGGCTTTGTCGTTAAAGAGTGAGGAATAGACGTTTTGTACCACAGCCTTTTCCTCATCCTTTACCACTGTTTCCCCTTGCATTCCACAAAAAGATAAACAATCTCCTTAGCTCTCCTTTTGCTGCTGATGTATCTGCAAATACATTTTGTTGTCTTCACAGCAGTAGTCAGATTAAGTACTAGATGGATTTCAGCCCTTCTATTTTTTCTCTCAGCATAACCTTACACCCCTGAGTTGCCTGACCCTTCTTCCAGAGGCCATTAACTTACTATGCACCTGTGCTTGTGCCCTCCCTCATGGCAGCAACACCTGATGCTGGGACATGGCTCACACACCCACCGGGAACGCGGAGTTACAGGAAGACCTTGGTTGGACAAGGTCTCTGAGATGATGCCATCGAGTCCAGCCCATGACCGAACCCATGTCACCCAGACCATGGCACCGAGTGCTGCATCCAGTCTTTTCTTAAACACTTCCAGGGACAGCGACTCCACCAGTTCCTTTGGCAGTCCAATGTCCATCTGCCCTGGCGCCCTCGCAGGGCGCTGCTTTCCCCGGGAAGCCCCACCCTGGCCCAGCCAACGCAACCCGGCGAGGGTCCGAGCCCCCATCCCGGGCTCGGAGGCCAAGCCGAGTCCCGCATCCCTCCCGCCCCAGCAGCGCCGTGAGCCTGCTCGGGCTGGGCGGCCGCCGTGGAGGCTGCAGAGCGAGCCAAGCTTTGCGGAAGCGAAGAGGCGCAGCCCGTGCCCACCCCCCTTCCCGGTGCCTCAGGACCGGCCGCCCCTTCCCGCCAGGACTCACTCCTCTTCCCCCGCCGCGATCCACGGCCGCTTCCGCTTCCGCCCCTCGCCGCTCCGGCCCCGCCCAACGCGCGTGCAGGGCGAAGCCCCTCCCCTCTCCGCGACCGCGCCCCGGACCGGTCCCCGCCGCGGGCGTGCCCGAAGCCCCGCCCCCTGAGCGTGGCCACGCCCCTGAGCGTCTCTCCCGCCCCTCGGGCCCCGCCCTGTGCGGAGGGGGCGGGCGCGAGGCCCGGAGGAGGCGGGGCCGCGTGCCGGGGCGCCGCTCGCGGTTGGCCGCGGGAACTCTCGCGCGAGCGGGGATCCGGAAGCGGCAGCAGGGCGGGTGGGAGGCCGCCGAGGAGGCGGCGGCGGGGAGTCGCTGTGGCCGCAGGTGGCGGCAGCAGCATCATCATCGTCAACATCATCAGCACCATCGCAGGGGCCTGGCAGCGGCTCGGCCCCCGCCCCGCCAGGAGGGCTGTCTGCGGCGGCGTCTCCGCGCAGGCTTTGCCACGGTAGCGCCCCGGCAGCGGTCGCGCCGCGCCGGGCTGTAAGATGGCGGCGGCGGCCGGCGGGGGCGGCAGTGTGAACCCCTTCCTCAGCGACTCGGAGGAGGACGAGCCCGAGGAGCCCCGGCCCGGCGGCGGCAGCAGCAGCAGCACCGAGCCGGGCGGGCCGGCGTACCCGCAGCAGCAGCCGGAGCCGGCGGCGGGGAGCCCCGAGGAGCTGCCGGGTCTGCGAGCGGCGGCGCCGGGCGATGCCGCCGCGGGGGCAGGGGAGCTGCCGCGGGTGCCGATGGACGCGATAGCGGCGCAGCTGCTGCGGGACCAGTTCCTGCTGACGGCGCTGGAGCTGCACACGGAGCTGCTGGAGAGCGGCCGGGAGCTGCCCCGGCTCCGCGATTTCTTCTCCAACCCCGGCAACTTCGAGCGGCAGAGCGGCACGCCGCCCGCCGGCGGGGCCCTGGGCAGCCTGGGCAGCAGCAGCGGGCTCGGGGGAGCCGGCGGCAGGGAGCCGGGGGCCGGGCAGCTCAGTAAGTGACCCTGGCTCGGGGCCCGGGGGGCTCCGGGAGGCGGGGACAGCCGCCGGTGGGAGCACGGGGCTGGGCGGGGATGGCTCTCGGTGTCGCCGGGCGGCCGGGAAAGGCGTTTGGCATCGCTCCTTCCCTCGTTCCTCGCTCTCTCTAACCTGCGCGGGACTGGCGGAGGCTGTAGGAGCGGGGCAGAGGGGGCTGAGGAGCTGCGCTGGTCTCAGCGGTGTCACCCTGGTCCCACAGGCGTAGTTTCACCGGGCTTCGGTATCCCTGTGAATGTCGCGGGTGTTTGCCAAATGTGGGAGAAATGATTTCCAGCAGCGTCGTTAGTGTTCACTGCCAAGAGACGCATAGTACGGTGCTAGGAGAAAGAATGGGGTTTTAAGCCGTGAGTGCCACATGTAAAGTCTAAAAACTGTCAGAAATGGGGTGTAATGAGCTAGGGTGTTATTTCTGCTGGTGCACCTAAAGATAGGTCTGAGTTTCACAGCTCTTGCACAACTAATACAATGCTTCCTATAATTAACACTATCCTGTTTACCAAGTGTCTGTAATCTTTGGCTAGCCAAGGAAATGGGGAACAGTAAATATACTGAGTTGGTGAAAGTTTAGGGAGCAAAGGGAGTCCAGGTGTTTGGGCAGTTGTCAACAACTGGCCTTAACAGCTTTTGTGTTTTAAAAGTAGCGCACATGGCTTAGAATAAAATCACTTTTGTGTCTTGTCAGTGTTGCTGTCAAGACACATAGGGTCCTACAAAGGAGGTAGCCTGTGGAAGTGGCTTTGGGAAAGAGAAGCTGACCAGCCACCTGACTTTTGAGACGTAATGAACTCGTGGGAAGGTATTGGAAGGAATTATGGGTAGCAGACAGGTGAAAGACATAATTATGTGTTTACCAAGATACCTAAAGGTATTTTGTGAATACTCCTGTATTTTCATTTCTTTTAAGAGTTTCTGATGTCGCAAAGACATGAAGTTACACTTTAAATTTGGAAATAACTAGTAGCATCTGGATGGCTGGGATAATAGAGACAGCTAAATTTCAACTTGTTAGTGCATTTCAAGATCTTTTAAAAATGCATGGCTTCTTTTAAAATTCTTGCTGTGTTTTTGTGTTCTGCTTGTCTTGTTTATGAATAAATCGAATTTCATACTTTTCTTTGTCCAACTGAGAGCTTCAATGTGGTCTTCTTCATGATATGATTAGTGAATATTGGAAAAACTTGTGCTTCAGGGCTTTAAACTGATAAAAATTTCTGTTTCATCCCCAAGCTGCTTCCTTGGGGATTCTAGTAAATTAATCTGATTGATTAAATATTCTCTTTTCTTTGTTAACATAGTATGTTGTTTCCAGTTATTGATACTGCATCTACTTCAGAATTAGAAAAATAGCAGCCTGTGTAGCTCTGTTGTTGTGCATGGAAAAAAAAAGACCTCTTGCAGTCTTAGAGCCATGTGCACTTATGTAAGAACATCTTAATTATTATTTTGCTGACTTGCTAATTGATAGATGTCCCTGATAGATGTCTGTGGGATGTCCCTGTTAAAAAAAAGAAGGGAGGAGGCCGCAGCAGTGAGGAGAGAGAGAAGAGGGGACTAACACTTAGTTTGGACAAGTTTAATAATACTGAAGTGGTGAAATTAAATATCGTGCTAGACCTTATGCTAAAGGTGTGTCTTGAAATCTGATATCTGCAATAGGTTAGAGAGTGCATTTCAAAGGATTTTTTTTTTGTCTCAGCAGTAATTCAAAAGGCACTTCACATTAAGTGACATTAAAAGGTGACAGATGCAGAACAATGAAAAAGTATTTTTATATAGCTCAAGTAGTTTTTTAACTTAGTGCCATCAGACTTTCTTGCAGTCTGGAGTCTAGCATTGAGCTAGCAATTGTGACAGCGCTGTTCAGACTGATTCTGACTGAACAAGAGATGATGGTCTCATGCCTCCAGAGTTATGCCATTTTCCAAATACTGAAAAGTAGATTGCAGAAGGCTCTGATGGGCTGAAAATCATGGTCTTTGGAAGAGTTCTCTCGCTTTTTTTCTAAGCATCTGATATTACTTGATTTAGGTAAGTGACTGAGCTATAGTTCAGATCCAAGTCTGAACGGTTTCCTAAGTTAGTCAAAATGTCCAGTTTTGTTGAGAGATCCAGTCTGTTGTACCTGCCTTTATAAGAGAGTTGTGCATGTACCTTCTCTTGCTTTAACATGCCCAAAGCTGTTTGAGAATGAACTACTAGTTTTCTTAATAGAAACTATTGATGTAAAAAGTAGTGCAGGTTGGCATGATTGCCATTTCAAGGTCATGTGAATTTTACGCTTCAGCGAAATAAAATTCATAACATCATTAAAAAAATTATTTCTATTGATTTCTGAAGTCAGAATTTGATCTCAGTGCTTTGTATCTGCTCCTCCCAACCCCCAAGTTAGATTAATTTCTCTGGCTTTATTCTGAGGTTTTTCATAATTGGAGTGGATGCAGAAAAAGTATGACTGGCAATTCTTATTGAATGTGAAGTATGTTTGGAATGCTGCCTGAGGATTTCTACTGAGCAATAGAAAGCTTTCATATTTTACGTGCTGTACAGAATGGGAGAATTTCAGTACAAGTGTTCGTTGCTTAAAAGGACTCTGAGAAGGGCCAGTCTAAACTCTGAGTGCATGCTGGAATTTATTTTGGTGTGGTTTTATTTCTTCTCTTTGTCTTCAAAGACTGTTACAAAAAGATTTTGCTGAAGTGTCATTGGATTTAAGCAACCAGCATCATGTGGTCAGTGAGTGACTTAGAAGCTGTTTTGTCTTTGAACCGTGCTTCAGAGCTCTTGGTTGCAACAGCAAATGACAGTCAGATGACTGGGATTTCTTAGTTCTTTGCAAAAACACCCTTCCTTTTTCCAGCAGCAGCAACATCACATCTACAAACTGAGATTAAGATATATTGTAATGAAACATGTGGAAATGTTTCTTCCGTCTAGCAACTTTGCTTTTCTAATTTGGAGCAAATTTCACACTGTGAAGGAGGTAACACTATTCATTTAGATGCCCAGCACTGTGTACAGTAATCCTTCATGTCCTGTATCTCAGCTAGATGTTCCCAAACTTCTGAGTGCTTCTTCCATTAGTTTCAATAGCAGTAGTTTCATATGTGCTAGAGCATTGGATACCACTTTTCTAATGCTACTCATGTGAGCAATATGGTTTGGATGTCCCTCATTCTTACTGTATTCCAGATCTTTTAGAAGGCTTTTGTCAGCACCTGCACATTAAATATAAATTTTTGTCCCTATCATTTTTGCATAAGAAGGTACAGTACAAGTTGAGATACTCAAAATTTAGAAATAAAACTGTGGCTCTAATGTCTGATGTGTGTTCCTGGACAAACAAATGTTTATTTGTTTGTTATACGCATGACCATAATTCCATCTTGTGCATATAGGGTGAAGAAAACTTTTTAATGTGATTGATATGATGCCCTTTGCTTGCTATGTTTGATGAATGCCCTTTCCTGAAGGAATGCAGCTTATACTGGTAGGACTAGTGTTAGTCTTAAAATTTGCCATTTATTTTTTCTTTATTGCTACAAAAGTGCAACATTCCCAAAACTTGAAATAGCTTTAATGAAAATCATAAGGGGTTTGAGCACTTATGTTACATTTGTGGTTTTCAGGAGATAATTTTTTTCTAGTTACTGTCATAATAAAATTGTTTATAGCTTTCTGGGGATTTGATTCCAGTTATATTAAACTAATCCATGAGTACAAAGATATAAAGTATTGCTGCTTCATAGTAAGCTCCAGGCTTTGTTTATGATTTGGGCTGTTTGATTTTCCTTTGGGGTTTTTTTGGGGGGTGGTGTGGAATACTGTAATGCATTGCTCCTTTTGCTTGTAACCTTTGAAATTCAGATGGATCCTACTGGAAAAAGTGAAGTGGGAGGAGTATACAGATTCTACCTTTGTGAGAGGGGGGTGTCTTGGTAAGAGCTCTTCTCAATCCTAAATCACAAACCTTGTAATTTTGTGTGGAGCTTTGCCATATTTCAGCTGAATTTTGTTCTGAATGAGAATAGAGCGGAACAGGGCTACTTCCAAGCAGTTCATTATATCTCAGTTTAAATAGCAGTCTAAATAAAATAGGAAATTGAGAAGACAGCAAATAATTTTTGTTCTAGTGACTACTTCTTAGGTGTTTGGTATTGTCAGCTCAACTCTTTGGCTTGTTACTTTATGAAAGCAAACACAAATACCTAGTCCTGTTGGCTGGATCTGCAGATAATGGGATGTAGACTGGCATCTTGTGAGTAAGAGTGGTTTCACTACCTGATTGGGAATACATGCTCCCCTGAGAAAGGATGGGATGGAAAGGTGCAGATAAATAGGTAATCAAAGCTGCTGGTAATCAACAGATGGGAAAGGCTGATGGTTGTCACTTTTAATGAAGCGCAGAAAACATCCGAAAGAGTTGAGGTTTGTACGTAATGCTGAAAGAAAAGAAAGCAGAGTTCAAACATGCTTTGAAGGTTTCAAACCTGTCAGAAAAGAGCAATGCCTGGAGGAAACCTGAGAGGCTTGATAGTGCTCTGATGTTGGCTTTACTGATGGAGAAGCCAGGTGAACTTTTCCTGTTGTGACTGCTTTAAACCCACTCCATTTTACTGACACTGGTGTTTCTGGCAGGTTTTCGGTGATATGCACTTCACAGCTTACAAGCTGCTTATGTTAAGGCTTTTGCAGCTGTTGGACTTGTCAAATGACTAAAACTGGGTGTTGAGTTTTTGGACTGGAAACTGTCCCTGATGGATGAGTCTAAGCTTTGGCTGATGTCTGTGTTGGGCTGATTTGGGATGTAATGGTAGATTGTTCAGGAGACAGGTTAGTCCCCATAAGTGTGTAACTACACAAAGAAGTAACACGATAAGGTAGCATGATAAGCATGACAATTATGGACAAAGGAGCACAGAGTAGAAGCCTCTATTATTAGGCAGGTAAATAGCAAGTTATCTGTAATGACTACGTTGTATTTTCCCCTGTCATAACTTAGTGCATGCTGTGGTCCTTTTAGGATCCTCAGAGCTATGAGATGGGGAATTTAATTGCTTTTGTCCTGGCTTCTGTTCTGTTCCTGTGCTAGAGTTCCTGTTACTTTTTGATGTTGGGGCAAGCAGAAGTGAACCTCTCTATATAGGCACTGTAGCTGGTTCAGTTATGTGTGTGTTTAACCATCCTATTGCTGAAAGCTTCAGCAAAACAAGCTGGATTTGTGCTGAAGCAGCACACCATTCTTCTGATGGTTTTGCTGTTAGGGAAAGAAGAGATTGGTTTTTGGATAGGTGGAAAGAAGGAAATTAGAATGTTGAGCTAGAGCTTTGCATTTCAGAATCAACCATTGACAACTTTTCTAAGTTCTCCCATATGTAATTTCAATTCTGTGTAAGTGATATCAAATTTCCTGTAGCTTTTTTTCCCTCTGAGAATTATCTTTTTCTGAACTGAAGATCTGACTCATAAACTCTGTCCAGCTGAGAGAATGCTTGCTGAAAATTTTACACAAGTTTCATTCCTGGTAAAAAAGTTTGTCTAGTATTTGAAAGCAAGTTATTATCAAGTAGATATTGATATCAGCTATGTTGGAAGCTGCTCTGTGTGCAGTCTGTCTCTGTTAATTGAAAATTTGTAAATACTGGACTTCTGTGTTCTGTAAACATAGAATTAATAAAAATATGGGAAAAAAATCTCTTTCAGGACGTTCTTATACTTCCCAACTAAACTGAGATTTTTTTTACAAAGTCTGAATTAGGTAACTTATATGTATGGAGCTCTCTAAAATATAGTATGAGGAATCTTTTTCTTTTAAATGAGAAGATAAGTCTTGAAACCTTATACTGCTGGGTTCAAACTGACAGCTCCTTGTCTTCAAGGTGTTACTTGTATTTGGATTTCTAGGGTATTGTAAAGTTGCAGTTTTGAGAAACTGAATTGAAATCTCCTCTAGCACAGGCTAAAACATTAGAGTAATTCAGTGAAGTTTGTAGGCCTTATATATTTATTTATTATGTGAATGCCTGATACATACCACTAAGTATATTGAGTGTGTTGGACAAGTAGTTAAAAAACCTGTGAATATTTTTTTAAGATCAAGTTGAAAAAGCTTTTGAGAAATAGTGAGCTCGCTCTTCCAGTGCACTGTAGGGTAGAGGCAATTTTCTTCCTCCCTTCCTGCAATATAACTCTGCATGATAGTGATGCAGCTGATTACTTTGTTGTTGAATTGAAGGAAATACTATTACGTAAAAAGTCACAGAACAAGAATTTCGTATTTATATAACAAGTACTTTTTCATCTTGTTTGATGCTAGAGGAGAAAGCAAGCTATGAGCTGTTTTGTCATTTGAAAAAAATGTTTGGAGTAAGAGAAATCATGGCAAAAATAATCTCAGCATGGCTGAGGTGGGAAGGGACCTCTGGTGATCATCTGGTCCAACAGATGTCCTGCTCAAGCAGAACTACTGTGACCTACAGCTGGTTTCCCAGGATCATGACCAGATGGCCTTTTAAGTATCAACACGTATCTCTTTTAAGTATCTCTCACCCCTCTGGGTAATCTGTGCCAGTGCTCAGTCACCCTTACAGTAGAAGTGTTTCCTAATGTTCCAAGGGAACCTCCTGAGTTTCACTTCATGCCCACTGTCTGTGGTCTGTCACAGGTCACCACTGAGCAGAGCCTGGCTCTGTCCTCTTTGTGCCCTCCCTTCAATTATTGATACACATCATGAGACTCCTCCTGAGCCTTCTCTCCACACGGAACAGCTTCATCTCTCTCAGCCTTTTAGGGGAATTGCTTTGGTCTCTAGTTGCTAGTTGTTTATTTTTGGTTTTTTTTTTCATTCTCTAGGAAACATATGGACACAAGTGAAGTTTTAACTGGAAAATTTATGACTGTCCTAAGAGAAATGTAGATCGTGGGCAAATGAGAACTTACTGAAATTTAAATATGAAAAAAACTGAGCAATACAGTGCTTGAGAATCCAGATAGATATTATCCGTACACTTTAAGTAGTCCTTCCAGGACAACCATTTAAGGACTAAATTGAGACGATTTTGCTTGATGTTAGCCTTTAACAGAAAGCTGGATTAGTGCAACAAATGGAAAACTCCTTGTGGTGCAAGTTAATGGATGCATTTTGGACAATGCAGTCCCGCAGCATCAAGCATATGGAGTTAATTTGATGCTGGTGAAGCTTTCTGATTTCTGCTAAAGCCAGGTGGGGTAATGAGCTGGAAGGAGTATCTCCATGCTATGCTTCGCCTTTAGCTGTTCTGTTTTGGGAAGGTCTGCTTGCTCAAGAGCGCTGCAGCTCAAGCTACTCCTTGCACATGTGTAGGGGGTCAGGCTGGGTTTGATGCTTTTCCTAAGGTTACACTCCTCTGGACCTCCTTGTTTACTGCAGCAGCATCCAAATGCTTTGTGCAGGGCTGACTAAATTCTTTCAGACTCGACTAATTTGGATGCTGCCTGAGAATGTCTATGCAATAAGCCTCTCTCCAAAAGCTGCCTGATTTGGTACGGCTCTCTAGGAGATCAGCCCAGGTGCATCTGTATCATAACCCAGTTCTGTGAGTGTGTTATTTCTGTGCTAGGGTCCACAATCTTACCTATTTTCTACTGGTAATTTCATCTTTCTGATGAGCTTCTGCAGTATGCCTATCATGGGACTAAGAGTAATACTTTTTTATTTCAATGTGTCTGCAAAATATTTGTTTTATGTATCTGGTGGTTGGGTTTTTTGTTGTGGTTGGCTGGTTGGTGGGATTTTGTTGGTTTGTGTGGGGTTTTTTTCTTTTCTTGGCCAGCAAGCATAGGTTAGTTTACTCTAACCAGCTGTAGGTGTTTACCCTCATATGCTTCCTATGAATTTTTATAACTTGCTATAAATATGAAGTAGGAAAGTGTATTAATCATCTGTTTTCAATCTGGTTTGGATTGCCCATCATGGACTAGTACTGAATGTCTGTTCTTGGTAATTGCTAAGTAGATTGTTCTGACAGCTTTGAAGTTAATTTTATTCTAGTAGCTTTACTTAACTAAGTTTTCATTTGACAAGGGTCTGAAGTCTTCTTTTCAGAACACACGAATTTGGAACATTCTGCAGGTCTCATTGATTAAGAACATCTGGGAGAGAGCAAAAGAGGCACTTGAGTTGCAAAGCAAGGTTGGTACGTCAGGTGCTTACAGTTTAGTGCCTGATGCAATGAATTAATTTAAGGCTTTTTGTTCCATCCCCGAGTTATCACAGCAATGTGGAATGTGTTGATCTGGTAAAATTTACTCTACAAGTTCAATTTGGTTTAAAAAATTGTTGTGTAAGTCTGTTTCTACTGTAAAGGTTGTATGCTAGATCACATGTGGGCTGCAATGGATCAAGTTTGCTTTGCTGAAAGATCCAGTATCGTTAAGCTTGGAACAAGTTGACACATAACAGAAATTTTAAATGTAGCTGGCTTTTAAAACTTTTCAAAGTAATACTGCTCCAGAGATGTCTTATGAAATGTGGTATGGTTAAAATAAATTTGCAGTTTTATTTATGGGAATTAAATAGTTTAATTCATTTATTCATATGTATTGCACAACGTATCTATTTCAGTTGCTATATAAGGTAGTCACAAATACAAACTGTGAATTGATTATCGCTTATTAAAGAGTTAATGATACCTGATTGTTCAATTTAATGTAGAAAGGACTTCATTAGAACTCTCTGGGTTTTCACATTATCCCACATCTTCTATCACACATGCTCGCTCTCTCTCACAATTTGGTTTATTCACTTATGCGTGTGTGTGGTTCAGTACTAATATGGGGCTTAAGCATATACAGAGAGGTACTAGAGGAAATTTATTATTTTTTCCCAATTAATTTGTTAATTCCCTGTTTCCTTAGCTTCTGCTATTTTGTGCCTGTGATATTGTGCAGGGTGGCTGAAAATACAAGTTTATTCAAGGACATACTTTTTCAGACTAGTAGCTCTAGAAAAGAGCAGGCCATCTGCTGTATGACCCTACTGGCTAGTTTATTCTAGGTCTGGAATGTTTAAGGTAGGTAAAATACCTCACTTGCAGACTTCTTTACTGCTAGCAGAAATAGACCTGAAATGTGTATTTATACATCTGCATTCTCTTAGGTCTGAATTTCAGTAGTTCTTTTATTGTATTTGTAGCACAGAGAAGAAAGGGAAAAAGTGTCAGACCTGAGTAATTATCATGGAAGCTTCTCAGTTGGGATCTGTTCTCAGAATACATGCTAGTTTGCCTGTATCTTTGCATTTAAAAATTAGGTTGGGTGCCCTAATAGTGAAGATAAGCTATACCCTATAAAATATGGGTACTGTTGTTCTTTGCAGATGTCTATGAAATTTTTTTCTGACCTTTGATTTGCAAACACCTTTAAGTTTCGGCTTTGATCTCTTCATGACATAATTTGCTTTTAGATGGAGAGGTTCCTCCATGCAAGAAGGGGTTTATGTGTATATTGGGAGGAGGGATGCCTTAACTCACAGGAATAGCACAGCTCATCAGGAAAAACTTGTGTGTTTTCTAAAGTTACATGGAAATATATATGGTTCTTTTAAACTTGTCTTAATAATAATCTGTGGCTTGTTGGTCAAAAAACTTTGCATTAGGGGGCTTTTATGGCTTCTCACTTCTTAGAGATCTGAAAGAGTATCTCAGAGTAAGTTGGGTTTTTTTCCATATGCAGCTGTAATTTCATGCTTTTCTGACATTTATAATCCCCAACAACTTTCTTTGTATGATCGTTCATAATTTTTGGCGTGTAATTTGCTGCTGTGTGTTAAGTGTAGAATATTTTTTGGTTGAATTATCCTGTTTTGTTTTGGGTTTTAATTCATAATAAAATCAAACCTTAGCAATTCCCTATTTTAATAATTTTGTTCTGCAAAACAGATTTTCAGTGCCCAGTTCAAGAATGAAGTGCAACTTATTCCTATTGTTGCAGAGAGTTGTATTCTGGAGTTGTATTGGGTTTTTTCTTGCCTAGAAGTAGCTATCAGGATGGTGATGCTAAGGAATAATTTTTGATAGCCTCAGTCATCCACTTACGTAACTTTCAACGTCTGGTTTTATTCAGGATAAGCTAGAAGGCATTAACCTGAGATGGCTTCTAAGTAGGGTTGTACCTGACACTGAACTGGCAGGTCTTGTTTAATGTTTGTCCCTAGTGAAATCCTATGTAATGAAAATTTAATTTAGTGAAAAGTGTATTATTATCAAATAAAATTACTACTGGTAGTTTAAGTTGCTTGTACAATAATTCGAACACTAATGTTAAAACATTTTAACTTCAGACAAAGTAAAAGAAAAAAAAGAAGACTAGACAAAATAGAAATTCTGTGCTTCTGGAAGCAGAGCTGTACTTGGATGAATATTCGGAGTTCTTGATATAAATCTTCGTAGTATCCAATACCATGAACAATGTTCTTAACAGTTTTTTCCAAGCCTTTGGTATGTTTTGTGTTCCTGTTTGATAATGCTGCAGTAAATGACAAATCAATTGTATTAACCAATTGGATAGAACGTATTCAGAGTGTTCTTTTGCTTGGTTTTGAGGTTTTTATCAATGCAAAGTCATGTTTGGTTTTGCTTCTCCAAACAGTGATGTGTGAGGGTGGAGGTTGGAATCCACTTGATGGCCCTGATAGCATTATATGTATAAGTTACTGTCCAGACCTTTACTATATCAAAAAGTCTCAAAAAGATTGTATCTCCCTGTGATGCGTGTGAGCTATCTGCCTACAGCTGTTTCATCCTCCATAGAACGATATGATTCATATACAGCCTGGCTTAAACTGGGAAACGTTGTCCTAGTATGTGCAATATCCAGTGGGAAGCTGCTCTGATCCTGCCTGGGAAGGATTCACTTTTAGTTCCATTTGTACGCTTACCAAAACCCTACTTCCAGTAGCCAGTTATTTCTCCCATCAGTGTAAGATGTGGTTAGCCAGCTATTTCACTCAGCAGTTTAAAATATAGCAATAGTCTGGTTTCAGGATTACAGATATTTTTCAGTACAAGTGAACATTTAGTTAGCTAAGTGAATCTGTCATATACAAGCATAATATCGTTTCTTCTCTTTGAATTTCAAGGAAAAATTGTGGATTTCTGGGTCTTCATATATTCCATTTGATTAATTGCTAGTACATGATGATATGATTTCCTGTGATCTTAGAGGAGATGTGACAACTGGGCTGCTTTGTCAACTAGTAATTTTTAAAATCAATTTGGATGTTTGCAAAGTAAATTCAAATAGCTTCTAAAACATTAATTTTTAAAATATTTTTTTCTTGTGCCTCCTATCAATAAGTAATGCCACTTAATTTATCTATGCTTTTAGATAATTTACAATGTCATGAACATGTAAAGATTATTTAATGAGGTTTTGTTGAAGACTGCAACTTATTTTTACTTAATGCACGTACTGTGACCATACAGTTGAAATTAAAATACAGCTAATATGATCATTCTTGATGTCCTTTAGGTAACCTAGTAAAAATCATCTCCTTTCATCATCAGAGTGAATGATTTTCATATTCTGTATGTCAGTGGAGGGGGATGTGTCACTTTGAGATTCCCTTATATTTTCCTACTTTGGTAGTTATGCTCAACTTTCAGGGAGAGCTGAATATATGCCATGGGAACAGAAGCTGTCAGCAGAAATCTGCATGTCATTTGGTGCCAGTTCTGGAAATAAGAAAAGAATTAAAATTCCTTTCCTCTGGAATGAAGCAATATTTTTAAAGACTGTATAAGTTAATAAGCAAAATGTGATGTTGAACCCAAATTTTCACTTCATAAATTAAATTAAACGCATTGCGTTTTTTAAGGGATTAAAGATCATCTTATCTTTGAGTATATGAATGTTGGCATTCTGATTTTGCTCATCCTTTTCCAGTGGTAAAGGTAAGAGACAAGAACTGTGCACAGGCTCTCCTTTATTATCCCGATCTGTCTCCTGGCATTTCTCTAGTATGAATTATGAAAAACCTAGACCTATTTCACTGCTTCTCTATGCACTTCCTTGTTCCATATTGAGGTGATCCGTGTTCTGCAGTTGTGTATACCTGCTTGTCAAAATTGTTCTTGTTACTTTGCTTTTACCATTTCTGAAACATGAAGCTGACAGCAATTATTTTGCCAGCATTCAGTAGGAAAGCTTTTAGCAAAAGGGAATTGCTAATTATAAGGTGTTTTAATTCAGAGAAAGAAGCTAAAATCCATGCACAGGAGACTGTTGGTAAGAATGCACATACCAAGACAACAAAATGGGTTCCCGCTGCTGTGGCAGATTGGGTTTCTTTCTGGGAAAGAAGCAGATTTCAGCCAAAGTGTACTTTTCCTTTTCACTGGTTTCTCCACAAGAAATTGTTTGATATTCTTTGCCAAATCACTTGAGACTAAAATATTTCTTTTTATTTTAAAAATTGTGTTTTCTTCTAAAAAATTGATTTTTTTTTTTTCTTTTCCACCTTCAGTTCAGAAAATAGTTCTATTTTCTGAATGCTGTAGTTGAAATGCTTCCACTCAGTGTCCTGGAGTACAACTGTTTGTACTTCAGACAAATGCTATTTCACATTCCTCAGGTGAGCTGTGTGACTGAGCACAGCCCTTCCCTTTGATTCCTTTCCTTCTAACAGCCCTGCCCATTTTCCTAACATGAGGCTGTTGTGCTGCCAGCAGGGAGGTACCTTTTACACCCTCTTGATCCTTTTTGGAGCAGGTACATCCTTTATGGAAGTGTAAAATACGAGGTTATAAGATGTTTTTCCATGATTTTCTGGACAATGGCATTAGTTTTAGGAGTTAAACCTCTGCTGCAGTGGTCAGTAGCGAGGCCACAGACAGTTTCCCCATGGTGACATTTCAGGCTGGGAGGCGATGGCACAGGCCTGCTGCTCTTCACTGTGGGCAGGTTCAGCAGTGCCTGCGTGCCCTGACTGTACCAATAATGACACATCTTGGGTTAGGAGGTGTGCTAATGGGCGTGGACTTTTGTAATGGGAAGGAGGATCAGCATTACTGGCAGAGTGAAATAATGGTAGCAGGAAACCCATGAGGGCTGGTGTTCCATAGCAGATCTTTGTTGGTTTCATCAGTCTGAATCTAGCTGTTTGTGCATCTTCCCAGTGTCGGCCCCTACAAAAGGAAGTCCGATGTTTGCTTTTATTATGAACATGGTGATGATAAAGCAAAGTCAAAATGGTGAATGTACAAATTTCAACCTGTAAATTGCTGCTGTGCATGCAGAGGTGGTGCTTAAGGCAGTTTCTGGGTGTTGAAATCATAAACCCCCTTGGTGTTGCTTGTTCCTGTAGGACCGTTAAGGTTTTCGAACGGATTGATATTGTGAGTTGTTAGATTCACAGCTGCGGGTGTGATCTTAAACAGCTTCCGTTGCCTAAATCCTGACAAAGATTGTGATTACCCCCTGCTATTTTTATAGGCATCTGGGTTTTGGTGGTTTGGGTTTTTTTCAAGAAGTTTTTGGCTTTGGCAAATAAGTTTGTATTTTATTCCTGTGTTTTTCAGTTCTCAGGGCAACCTTGGCCTCTGAAGTGCACCACTAGTCATATAAAGAAAAAGTTGTGTTGCTTATGGGTTTGGATGCTTCAATAATTGTGATGTGCTTGACTTAAGTTGAAAATTTGAGCGTTGTTTCTCTGTTGTTACTTTGCTTCTGTTCACAGATCAGTTAGAAAATTTATCTGTGAACATGGCAAGTCTGCAGGGGGGGAACAGTTTTATTTCTGCATTTGCCATAGCAATGCTGTGTGTGAGACTTGGTTACTTCTCTTCAACATCAGCTTTTCATTAAGATCTCCATTTAAATGTTGTCTTGAATTTGATTTCAAAAAATGATCTTGCAGCTCCCAGTGAAATAAGTTGGAGCAATATATATTCATCAAGTCAATTCTAGAAACTCTCATATTGCATGAATTCATGTTTACTTTTGAACTTAATTTCTTCAAATGTGATTGCCACTGGTTTATTTTCATAACAGTCCATTTTCCAATGATGCTGTAAGAAGAAGACTTGCTAAGCTATATAGAACAGCCTACAGAGAATTACTAAATCAGACTAATGTCTGAAAAAATTGCAGAGGATAAGACTGGAAGTTGCATATGAGCAATATGAGGTTTACTCAATGACTGAGTAGAGACTCACTGAGGTGCAACAGCCTGTTTCATTGTTTGGATAAGAAAGCATTGTAGCAGGAAAAAAACCCTTTGGTAGATATAAACTGTGTACTGTGATATACTTTATGTCCATGGAACAGACAGGTTAAGGTTTTCAGGCAACGCTTGATGTTGAACTCAGCTAGAGTTGGTAACTTTAGGACCTCTGTATTTTTTAAGTGTAAATGCTTTCATCAGTCTTAATTCAGGTGTTCTTATTTGAGTGCAATGCTGGTCTATATGTAGAGAGGATGTCACAAGACCTTACAGTACAATTAAGTACAAATATACAAAGAAAGTTATTAATAAGACTTTTGTTTTGTTGTGTTTTTCTTTTTTTTTACATAATGCAGAATGGGAGGAGAGGTTAAATACTTAATGATGTTAGTCATGACAGAGTTTGACTGACAAGTGATGAAATTGCTTCTATTTCCACTGACAGATAAGAGGTTTTTTGACAGCTCTGTGGAGTTTGTTCTTTGTTAATGTGACAACATTTCTAATGTAATTAAAATTATTTTTGAAGTGCTACATAGAAATTAATTTCAAAAGGAGCGGGAAGATACTAAGGTACTTAATATAATTTCTGCATATTCAATTGTGCTAAGAACCTGTTCAATTTATTTTAAGTTCTGTTACCAAGTAATTTGTGCATTTTTATGATAAAAAGGTGAATATGTGGTTCAACAGACTTATCAAAATTGCATTTTGGTCCATGGTTTTTTCTTTGCCATTCCCAGGAAATGAAAAATGTCAGGATCAGATCCAAAATTTATGCTGGTTACTGAATTTCTTGATTGTTTTTCTTTTTAAAATTCAGTAATTATAGAGTGCAAATATTGTACTGCAATAGCGTGAACTGTGCTTCCTTTGCTTTTGTTAGATACTGCATTCCTTTAAAAATGTTAATTAAGTGGGTATGTGCTGAAGTTAAAAGCTAGATCAGGAGATATGTAAAAAAGTATTTGGTCACAGTGACGTGCCTTAAAATACTAAAAATGGGAAAAAGAAGCAGTGTTTGAGGCAGTCACAGGTTTCTGTTAAAAGGGAACTGCTTGAAACTTGTCACACAACACTTTGATTTCTTTTACATTCTCACCTGTGTGTCCAAGCCAGAGTCCTTGGCCCTTGTGGAAAAGGGGAAGTGCTACAATGCGCTGCTCCTCATCTGCTGTGGACAGGCCAGAAATGCCATCTTTTAGGGGAGCAAAAATATCTTACAGTCTGTTCAGTGAACTTGCTGTAGTGCTGCATTTTTGGTTCAAGTTTACTGATGTACTCTCTACTTACTTACAGAGCTTCAGAAAATGCAGTACAACTTGAGTCTTGCAGAACATATAGCCTCCAATTTATAGTTTCTGAAATGAGATGCTGTTTTGACTCTCTCTATCACTTTCTCTATAAAAGACTGGCAGCTCTTCAGGATTCTTTCTGATATTTTTTTTTTTTTCCTACCCCTTAAGATCGTGCTGGAAGCATCAGTACTCTTGATTCTTTAGATTTTGCAAGATACTCTGATGATGGCAATAGAGAAACGGATGAAAGAGTAGCAGGTAAGTGTTCTATATGTTTTAGGAATCACAGAATGTTAATTTTACTGTTTAACTTGTTGTTTCTAGCATAAATATATTTAAATGAACATTTCTGAAGATGACAAGATTTCACTGAGGTGGTTAAACTAGTTGCTTGATGTTGGACACTTCTGCTGTAATTACTGTAAATATTCAGGCAGGTGTACTTGTGTATGATTCCGGATGTCACCAGTGCAGAAACACGCAGTATACTTGGAAATTGTGCCCAGCCTTTAACAATAGAACTGTATCCTGGTATTGCCTACTGACTACTGCTGTCAAGCTGAAACATTGACTAAATTACTCTGCACAGTGGTCTGCTACTACTTCGTGGATTAGATCTTTCTGATGTAAAGATCTGTTGCAAGTCATCTCTTAAGCATAGCTTTCATCAAGATCAAAAAAGCACTTCCAAACCTAGAGCAAATATGGGATTTACTCAGTTCCATAAATCTTCTTTGCTACAAGTCTTAATTGTAGTGCTTTTCTCTCCTATTTGATTCTTTGATTTTATAAGATTGGGGTGTTTGCCTTTTGTTCTAAGCCTTTGGCACTTTTAATTTCAGGATCTATTACATCACCAAAGGCAGGACCTTCTCTTATGTTAGAAATTATTTTTCTAACCACTTTTGCATGTGAGCCATGTTTCTCTGTCCAGGTTTTTTTTCCAAGTTCATATATTAAGTTATTCACAGCTTCCACAGAGAAACCCATAAAAGCTCTCTAGAAATGGCTACAGAGCTCTGTTTACTTGTTGTCAGTTCGTAGTGTTCAATGTCCTGAGCTCATGGAAGTTGTCCATGCTGTGACTTCTGCTCACATGGTTAAGCTTTATGAAACCTGAGGTGATGCAAGCTGCCATGTCTCTCTTCCATCCTGTTGTCTCTGCTCTGAATCACCAAGCAACAAAAAGGCTGACGAAACATAGTTCTGTAAAGGATCTTCATTTGGAAATTTCATCTCTGGATCAGTCTGAAATGGTGGGAAAAATCTCATTTTTCTTACCTGGCCAGTGCTGCTGAGTTTAAGGACTGGATCAAATTCACAAACACAAAGCAAATCCAGGTATTTTGGTGTTCTGGTCTAGAAATCTACGAACTTACTGTTCATCACTTTATATGGAAACTTCCAGATTCTTATTATTATTTAGCTACTCTCTTTTTCGACATACGTAGTCCTTTTTAAGGAGGCAATAGTTGTAAATAGAAAACTAATCTTCTAAACAAATTGTGTTTAAGGTACCCAGGCCTTTGTGAATTGGGTCCTGGAGTGCAAGGAAGAAACAAGCAAAATCCCAATATTTTATTTATTGTTATTATTGTAGTAGATTTTTCCTGGTTCTAGTCAGTATTTCTTGGCAATAGTGTTACTGAGAGAGCTAGTTTGAGTCTTGCTTGGAGCTGTCCTTAGAATTGGATTAGAGATGATTATAGAAAATATAGACCAGTCAGAATTGGCATCCAGTAGAGCCAGTAATCTTCTGACAAAACATTAGTAACAAAATATTGATTACTTCCAGTACGAAATTAATATAGCCTAAAATTAAGTATTAAGTTTAAATAAATAGTAAAATTTATCAATATTTTTGATAATTACTACATAGTGGTTGACTGCTGTCATATGTAATTGATGGGGAAATTGTATGTCAGAATCTTTACAGTTCTGTGTTCCTTTAGAGATGTTTTTCAAAGAGTTCTTAAAAAATAACTGAAGAACTTGAACAAAGTAAGTCTGAACGTTATTTCTGGATGTTTTTAAAGACTGGAAATTTTCAAAAATATTTTGTTCCTACTTAAAATTCTGGTTAGCCATATTTGCTTAAAATATTTTGCCTCAATCATGTTTAAAGCTATCTTCTTGAGCAATTTCAAAAATTGATAAGTATTTATTTTGCACATTAAAAAATTATGTCAACAGAGGTTTCAAAAATTTTGCAAATCCAGTTCCTTCTTTAAACAAACTCTGCCTTATAACTCTTGCTTTTGAAGTTGTTCTTAGCTGCAAATGCACTTTGAAACCTAACTGGAAGTCCATTTTGCCTATTTCTTCTAAAATTCTTTATTTTCTGTTAAGAGCTTTGATGCTTAGGAGATTAAAATTGTAATCTGTTGCGAAAGCTTGGGGCCATGATCTAATAGTCGTATTTTTCTTCTGATAGTTCTGAAGATGGGGTTTGAATAATTTCTCTTTGTAAATGCCTTTCTTATGCTCCTATCTTTGTTTTTTGCTGTTTGGACAGAGCACATGATTTCCATATCAGTTTCCTGTCGTATCAAATGAAAGATAGGACATAAATGCACATCAGTCGCTAAATGAAACTGCTAAACTGGTTCTGAGTCAGAAGGAGTTTAAAACTGAACTTATAACAAACCCACTTGACAAATACTTTTGTGTCTTAGCTGTTAGAAAGCCTCAAATCAAAAAATGCATGCATATATCATCATCTAAAGCCACCACACCATATTCGGTTTGGTATAGAGTAGTGGTAGACTAAGCTGCCTTTTTTTTTTTGCTTAACAGTCCAAAAATTCCTGGAAACAATGTATCAGCTCTTGTTTGAAATTGATTTCAGTATTTAAAAGCTATTAGCCCACTTCATTCCATCTGGAATTAGAATCAAAATTTGGCCTATAAACAAACATGTTTTGAGGAGTTGCTGTGAGCTTTTCACTTGGGAAATCTGCTGGAAGGAATCTAAGTGAGTCCCTTCTATAATATTATCTACTTGACTGAAAAGATGCAAGTCATAGAAGACAGTATGTGGATAATTATGACAAAACTAACTAATGCAATTTAGAAAACATAGATTTTCTTCTTTATCTACCTGATCGTAATGAAAATAAGAGTTGTGTAACAATTTGGATGATACATTTGTAATCCACTAAAACGAAAAAAAAAAACCAAAATGCATCCTTAGAGCTTGCAATTTACTAGATGGAAACAACTTGTTCTCTAAGACTGGTAACTTTTGAATCCAAAGTCATGTGTTGAGTGCTTGAAATAATTGCTCCTAGGTTAGACTCAGTACTGAAGGATTTGTTAGGGGTAATAGACCTCCTCCAAATACTCATTTCCAGAAAGCAGCTAGAGACTGGAAAACCTGCTCCCTTTCTGTGTAATAAGGGTACACCTAACTTGAATACCCACAGGATTTGTTTAAAATAGGTTGCCTGACATTCAGTCTAAGGAACTGAATCTTCTGCCGCATCTTAAATTTGCCATGTTCTAAACCCCCTGCTTTGCATAATTCAAAATGTTTATTATTGCTAACCTGCCTTTGACATCAACTGTTTGAGAATCTAATAATTTTAAAAAGACATGCTGTGTTTTCAAAGATGATAAAATTAATCCTTATAATCAAACTCCATTTCAATAATATGTATTCTCAGATTTCCCTGTATTTGCATTGATTTCTAGCTAGTCTGTGTGTCTCTGATTAGAAGAATAAGATTTGAAAGGAAGTTCAAAAAACACTTATTTTTGAGAATTTCATTTACCTAGACTCAGATTCACAGTTTCTGCTTTTTACAGAGCCTTTTTTTTGTGTTTTTTTTATTAGGCACTATTAAATTGTGCACACCAAAATCAGAGGAAAATCTTTCAAAAATCAAACAAAACTTCAAAACAGAGAACAACAGGCATCTGTAGTGCGACAATAACTTGCTAACATTGTGCGTGTACTTTGTTCATTCTGAAAGCAGATCTGGTTTTGTCTTCCCGTTACCTGTCTTAAGCCTGTGAAGAAGTTGTAAGCCTCTTAACTTTCCTTCCAGGCTGAAGGTCTCCAAGGGCTGAAGCTGAAGACAGGTCTGCTGTAGTTCAGGTCTTCCCTGTAGGTGGTCCTGGCTCATTAACTTCAAAGCATTAATGAGGCTGCTGAGTCAAGCATTGGCCTCCCACTATTAGAGTGACAAGTTCTCTGTTACTTGCTCATGAACCCTCCTGCTGGGCTTTGGTTTTGTACTGTGGTAGTCATGTCTTTTGCTGAAGTACAGCTTTCTGATTTGGGGCTATTTGTGTTATGTGCTGAAGTGTTTCACATTTCAAGGCTGCTTTTTTTCTTAATACTTCCATCAGGCAAGTAGGAGTTGGGAAACCTCAGGTCCTGAAGTATCTTTGGGACAGTGGCTTCATTGCTAGCTGTTGTCAGAGAATTTAAAGTTCTTCTGAATTGATTCAAAGTGTGTGTACAGATTCATCAAATTTAATGGGATGTCATACATGTTTTAGAGGGCATGATTTAGGACATCTGGAGTTCTGCATTTACTTGGCAAGGAGGAAGGACTCAAAATGGCAGTTAAGGAACCACAGAGCTTGTAACAGTATGAAAGTGAGGAAAGCTGGGTAAGCACAGGGGCCCTTGATACTCCAGAGGAAAACTACTTTTTTGAAAGAAAATGTCCAAATGCCATATAGTGGCTTCAGAACACAAAACTACCCTTCTACCATTATCTGAGGTACTGGGTACTTCATAGGGAAGTATGCAAAAATCTGACAAGGTATTCTAAATGTAGATTACATAATTCTAATGTAATTGGAAATACTGCTGCTTACACAACACAAATGCTGGATGATTTTAGAAATACTGTTTATTTCCTCAACTTTTTGGCTTGGCTCAATAAGACTGCTGTTCATGTAGATCTCAGCTAATTCAATCCCAGTTGCAGGTGGTTCTTTGTAGGTATTTAAGATCCAATAACTTGTGAAGTCATTAAGAAATATGAGTCAATAGAATATGACCTTTGAGAAAGCTTAATTTGGAAATTTCAAAGCTCAGCAGACAAGTTACTCATTCCTGATATGCACTTCTCTTTTAAGGTGCATTAGATTAGCTGCATGAAAACTGAAACATTTAAAAATTTCTGATCTGAAAACCTTGGTCTAATGCATCATTGCTTGCTTGAAAGATTCACTCATTTTAAGTTAGGTTTTGTAATTTTTTTCAGGATAGCAGCTGTAGTGATTGGAAACTTCTAATAACGAAAAAGCCATTTAAAAGCCATCGCTTTTAATAAAAAGAGCCATTGAAATTTGGATCATTTTCTCCCCTAAGGCAAACTAAATTGTTCAGAAATGCCCTTTCCTTGTAGCATGATTACCCAATCTCAAGGCTCTAAGTTTCTCTTCTCTACTTTCCTGGTGCAGAGGAATATCTGATTCTTTCCTTTCTTAGTCTGTCTGCAGCAAAACTTTTGGACATTATTCTTAAGGAGTGTCAGCTCCTTCACCAGTTGCTGGGAGTTGTACATATTATCAGCCTAGTCAAGCATGAAGCTAAGCTTTAGCTTGGCTTTATCGACGCTTCTGAAAGCGTAGCTTGAGCTTTGTAAGAGGAGAGGGGGAGAGGCATCAGGTCATTCATGTTAAAAGTCAATAGTTCATAATGGTTACAAATAAAGGGGTTAAAGAGTTGCCTTTTTATGCAAGAGAATGCTGTAGAATCAGCAAATGGGGATTACTAATGTTGATTTCATTGGTAAACATGTTGAATTAAATTGAATTAAAAATCATTACGTGTTTTGGCAGAAGATCACATTTCAGTATAACTTAAAGAGCTTTTAATCACCGTTTAACATTTGACTGAAGTTAATGCTATAGCTATTTACATGTGTAATTGTATAAACACCTATAAACGTCTTCAAATAAAAGCTACCTTTCTGACTGACTTGAAAGCATCAAGGTTTGTATGGTGACAATGATCATGGTGCCATTAGTAAGATTAGATCAAGTACATCTGTAACAATGCTGTGTTGTGGTGGGATTATGTGGCTGTTTTGACATACTGCCAAGTGACAGCTTCTCAAATATACTATGTCTAGAATCTTCTACTGTGTAACAGAAACATGCAGCAGAGTAATCTACTTTTAAGGTTGACTGGGTAAAGTCCTAATGACTTCTAAGAATTGTCAACATCGTCACAGTTCACTAAAATCAATTCTTGCCGTCTGACATGGGTTTGTCTGACATGAGTTTTTTGGCTTTCTATGCCTTCAGACATGTCTTATTCCTATTTTCCTTAATTGGATTCCTGAGTTTTTATAGTTTGCATTGTTTTTCTAACTTTTTTTATTATTTATATCATTCTAGTTCAGGGCACTCCTGATCTGCAACTGTTCTGGTCTTCTAAAATATTTTACAAGAGTAAAATGTTAACACATAGTCGTTTCCGTAAGAAAAATTGCTTAATTTGAGTTCTTTAAAATTTTCAAAAAGTAACAAATCAGTATCTTACAACTGTGAATAAGTAACTCAAATGCAAGGAAGTGCTAAAATTAGGTACTTACTTCATGATGAGAGTGTTTTCTAACTTTGTTGCACAGAAGTATTTGCAGATCAGCATTGCTGAATACTAGAGAGATTTTACATATTTTATTCATTGTATCCTCAGTTGCGCTTCTGTATTGCTGCAGTAAAATTCTGTGCATCAAACAAGTTACTTTCATGTAGCAAATGTGGTGTACTGTAGTAACTCCTTCAGTTTCTATGCAGAACTGCAAACTGAGTGAATTTTTTTTCCATGAGTGCTAATTACCACGAGTCTTAGATAGAGATGCTCAAAAGAGGAACTGGTTTTATTTGCAGCCTTCAGTAACATTTTTTACCAGCAAGGTCCAATGCAGTGTTTCTGCTGTGCATTGTATTCTGTGTAAATGTTGGCAAATGCCATGTTAAATTGTTTCCAGGCAGTGACTAAAGATCTCATTGAAACTTTCTTGTTAAAAGTCACTACGGCATTTTTCCTTTTGTTTGGGAATAAAGTAGATATTAAACTATTCTAAACAGGTCGTCTAACACTTGAGCATAGTAGGTGTTCAGTGCTCATCTCTACTAGTTAAGGGTCCTTCCTTCTGGTAACTGTATATTTCAATGTGATTAGATTAATCTGAAAATTAGTGAAATGCATGTATTTATCTGGTCATCTCTTAAATAGGTTTCCTTAGATGTTCTACATGTAAATGACTATTAAAAGAACATTTGCTATATGTTTTGCAAAGGTCCAGGGAGTTGAAATTTGAGGCCACCATATACATATGACCTCAGCATCAAAACACATGAAATCCCAGTGCACACAAATCACCACTGGCCCTTTTTGAAGGAAACATTGGAACATGAGAAACAAATAAGAGTGACTAGGGGAGTGGAAAGGTGAATTAAGAGAGAGTAGAGAGCTAGAATTAAGTATTTTTGAATTTAAAGCTGACTCTAGGTCTTTGAAAGTCAATGTAAACTTTCAGGAATAATGGTGCAAAGACTTTTTTCCTTTCAAGCCTTTTTATAAGTACTGCAGAAGAGCTGCATTTTTTGGGTGTTTTTGTTCTTGTGCATCTTTCTTCATTTGAATTCAGTGAACTGAATTCAAAATCCTAATCAAATATAGGGCATTCCTAAAACTTCACTATTTTAAAATAGAAATTTAAAATTACTTTTTTCTTTTTTAGTAAGATAAAGTACATTTCAAGATCTCCCATTTAAACTACTAAAATTTTGGCGTATGATTTTATTTTCTAAAAAAAGTCTGTGGTGTCAATGGGACTGTACATTCACTTCATGATTTAAGCTTTGCTACATGGAGACAGCTTCCTCTGCTGCCACAACATACTTGTTTCATTTAGATCTGTGTTCTTATTGCCCACATACTCCTCTTGCTCCCAATAAACCAAAACATGAGCATTTGACAGCATCAGTTCCCAAATACTTTCCCAAAACCTTACAGCGAGTCCTTGTCAGACAGCTTGAAATTTTGACTTAGCTAAGCTAAGGCCAGTGAAACTATGGAAAATGTTCACCAGTTTGCTTTCAGACCAACTCTGCTGCATGTGTTCATGAGTTCCATAAAGATTGCATGCTTTACGTTTAATACAAACGGTATCTTTTTTTTCACACCCATCCTTGCTTTTTATATTTTATTTTTGTTTCCCTTGCCTTGGTTGGATGCCTGTGTGTGTTTAATCCAAATCCCTGTCCAGTCCTGGAGTTTGAACTACGGAAAGCCAAGGAGACCATACAGGCCCTTCGAGCCAACCTGACTCAGGCTGCAGGTGGTGTACATAAACCTTTTCTTAAGTCTCTACTTTAAACAATGTAGAAGTAGCTGAGCTCATCCTGTGTGAGAGAGTAAAATTTAGTTACTTCTTTTTTCCTCCCCAGAAAATGAAGTTCCTTTGCAGGAACGAAAAAATTATAAATCAAGTCCTGAAATTCAGGTAGGTGGCTGGTGATAAATGAACTTTGCATGGATTTTAGTATGAATATGCTTCCATAGTTGGAAGGGAGATAAACCAAAGATCTAGTGTGTTTACTTTTTTTTTTTTTTCCAGGAGCCAATTAGACCTCTTGAGAAAAGAGCTCTAAACTTCCTAGTTAATGAATTTTTATTGAAGAATAGTTACAAACTTACATCAATAACATTTTCAGATGAAAATCATGATCAGGTAAAGTTTCTTTGTGGGTTTGTTTGGGGTTTTTTGCACGCCTGCTTTCCATATTCTGATCTTGTCATAAAGTCAAGTAAACTTAAGGGATTTTTTGTGTGCATGTAGTTTGCTTCATATATATGAGTACTCTAAAAGTTAAATATGTTAGTTAGCATTTTCTTATATAAACCGTGGTTTGAAAACAAAGCAGTTTGAGCAGTAGTTTCCCAAAATTTGTAAGAAGGAGAGACAGAGTGCTTGCATTCTTTAAAGGAAGCAAAACAAGAAGTGAAACACTGTGAGTTAGATATTTCCTTGTGTTCTGGTGTGACACGCATTCAGTTGAACTCAAGGATCTGGATCTCAAACATAGTCTTTTCCTTAGATCCTAATCAGTTGACTTGTGCAGGATATGCAGTTTACTCATTGGTTGTCTTCTGGGGATGTGTATGTGTGTGTGTGAGAGTACTTAGTCACCTGTGGCATTGAGTACAGTATTGAATAAGCTCTTGGTAATAAGGTGTTATCCTGGCTCTTTCCCAACATAGGTATGCTTTGATGCATTTTTCTTAAGGTGATGAGTTTTATATCTGTTGGCTTACATTTGATGGGAAGAATATCTTGGGAAGAATGTTTGGAAGGTTCTAATTACAATCTGACTGTTTCTGGGTAGACAAAACACCCAGTAATACCAATACCCAATATGTATTCATCACAAAATGGGAATATTACCAGATTAAATACAGAATTTCATTCAGTTTTATCTGAAACTGGTCCTCCTGTACTTTTCCTACATTTCATATCCCAATCTGTGAAGCAAATATGTTGTTAAATAGAATTTCTGAATCTTCCACCTCCACTGAATATTTGCACTTAACATCCAAATACTTGTGAGAATACAGTCCCCAAAAAAGAAAAGTTTAACAATTTATCTTGTTTGTGTTCTCAACTGAGAATGTTTTGTGTTGTGAGACTATTAACAAAAAAGAGCAAAATTCTTTATTCTAAAAGGTAGCATACTGCAATTAATATATAGTAGGCACATTTTTTTTCTACATTATTCGCATAATTCTTTGAGAAAATATTCTTTCTTCAAAGAAATACATGTGACCAGACTATGGAAAAAATATAGTGAAGATTGGGAACAATAGGAAAAAAGTTTATACCAATACTTAAACTTAATGTCATTAAAGAGACCATCACAACTCCTGTGTAACAGTGCACAAACTTGCTTGTATATACAGACATGGAATATTGTTGTACTAATAGGACGATAAGGTATAAATGAGAAAAGCAAGAATATAGAGTGATGGTTTAATACAGGAGACCCTTGTATTGTTTGCACCTCACTATCAGTCTTCTACAGACCTGTTTAAGCTGGTTTAAGATATTAGACATTAGGAGGAAATTCTTCATGGAGGTGTTAAACGTTGGAACAGACTGCCCAGAGAGGTGGTGGAGTCACTGTCCCTGGAGGTGTTCAAGAAATGACTGGATGTTGCACTTAGTGCTTGGTCTTATTTACATGCGGATGATCAGTCAAAGGTTGGACTTGATCTCAGAGACCTTGTCCAACCTAAATGATTCTGTGATACTGTGCCTGTCTTCCCTAGGGAAATTGCACCTGCACTTGTGAGTGAAATGGGAACAAAACCAATATTTCTGCCTTGTATCAAGTGCATTGGCTTCTGCTAGAATTTGAGCAATGTTATTTCTGATTCTAAAAAGTGTTCATGTCTTAGCAAAAAAAAAGAAAAGTAACCTATGTGGTTTGGAAGGTACTCTCTCTACTATGTTACCTAGAGCTGCCTTTGTGGTCAAACTGCTTTGGTTCCCAAAGTGGATCCTTCCTCTACTATTGTTTCTTGCTGAGTTAAGCTTCCATTTGATTTACTACAATGCAGTCTTGATGTGATTATTTTGCTATTGCATCACCTGTGGTCAAATGAGGAAGAGACAAGAAAATAAAAGGAAGCATATTGTATGCCTTAGTTTCTTTTATTCTTTTGAAGGATTTTGAACTTTGGGATGATGTAGGATTGAACATTCCAAAGCCTCCTGACCTGTTACAACTCTACCGTGACTTTGGAAACCATCATGTTGCTGCAAGAGATGTGGTGGATGCATCAGTTGGTGTAGAAGATGATGAGTTAGAGGCTGACACTCCTATACTTGGGACCGTCCCTGTGTTTGAAACAGCACCACCGTCAATAGAAGTAAGACTGTACAGAAGAGATGTTACAGGTGTTTGATGTACTGCTTAACTTGATTGTACTAAACTCTTCTGTTTCTGTCTTGTGTTTAGCAATGTTTAATAGTGCAAAAATTAGAAGATCAAATTAGTGTGTTAAACAGTGAGAAATGGTCTTTGATGGAGCAAATCCAAAGACTTGAAAGGTATGTTCTTATCAACCTATTTGACTCTTGATAAACGTTGGATAACTTTTCATTGTTTTTCTGACACATATATGGAACCATAACTTAGATACAGGAAATGACTGGGAATTCTTCAGGGCAGGGCAGTCTTTCATTTTCAATACATAGTATTTGATTTAGAAAAAGGAGGCAACTTCAAATTGACTATTTCCCGTTATTGCCCATACAATTTAATTTTGTAACTTCTTTAGTTCTTTGAAAACAATCGCTTCTGATATGCTTTACACAGGTTTTTTTTCAATTAGCTCTATGTCACGCCTTAGTGTGTACAGCTTGCAAACACTGTCAGAAAGATGCTTGTTTTAACATCTGATGTCAACACAGTTTTTCTTTCTGAAGAGCAAGACCAGTATATGTGACTGTATCTTTAATAACAGCAAAAAAAAGATAGGTAAAAGTTTGGTCAAAACATGTCATTCTGTAAGCCATAAGGTATCATTGCTCTTAAGAGGTGTACTAATGCAGTGTGTGGGGAAATGCATAAATTTTAAGTGGCTTTATTGACTTGCATAATTACCATTTCAAAGCCAGATAGGACAGTACACCACTCTAGTATTTTATGTTTTGCATGCTGGGTAGTGTTCTGTCTTGTGATAATTTGTGTTTCAGTGCTCAGATTTCAGCCAGAAGGAGATAAAACTGTTATTACTTGTTTTGTTGATTCACTCACTCAGAATGCAACATTTTTCCTGCTACTAATTATTTACTGAAGTGCTCAATGAAACTAGTGCTTATTTGAACAGTTTGTGTGATCAAAGTCATTTCTGTTATAGGGATTCTTAAACATACATGAATTGAAGAGTATGTTGAGCTCTTCAGCATGTTGTCTTTATTTCTGTGCTGCAGTGATATGATTTGAGCAACATTTGCATGAAAGCTAGTAAAATATTTCATATTTGCTTTTTCAGTGAAATAGATCTTCTCAAGAATGAAAACTTTTCTGTGTCAACTGTTTATGGTGTAGCTCCTCATCCTTCTTTAAAACAAGTGCCTCTCACAGTCTCAGAGGACAATGGACGGTACTTGGATATCCAGAGCTCTGAGAATGACAGTAAACATGGCAACATTGAGGAAACAAGCCTTGCTTTATCAGCTGAAGTGGATTCAAGGACTTCTAAAGATGATATGCTAAATTCTGTGCCCTCTAAAGAGACAGAGAAACTGTCCTCGTGTCCTCCATCATCTAAAGCTGCAGTCCACTTTGACAAACCTAATAGGTTAGTGATAAGTTGTAAACTGCATGGTATTATTAAAAATTCTTGTAAAGTGAGTAGATAATTTTCTAACAGTGAAATTCTGCCAAATGAATAGAACATTTGTGTTTTGAAGGCAAATAAAAGACCTAACATACCTGTAGGGTACAGTGCTGATATTTTTATGTTGTTCCTAATCTCTTTAGGAAGGAGTACATATGACAAACCTACAGTTTTAGTTTTAAGTTTCAGAAATTCTTTTCACTTTCTACTTGTTTCTAAACCCAGCCCTGTTAGTTGCAACAAAACAATAGGTAAAATCAGAATAGTGAATGGGAAGACAAAAGAGTTCTGTTTTCTTTTAAATTTTAATTTAATGATTCTCTTCTGCTTGAAGAGTTGTTGGGAAAAATTTTTGCTTTTTCTGTGTAGATGTGTATAACTCTCCTAGAGAGCAGTACTATTTTTCATTTACTTATTTTGTAATTATCAGAAAGGTATCTAATGGCATATTGCTTTTTTGAGTTTTGATTTTGGGGCAAGCCTTCACTGGGTAGCTATGATTCTTCTAACTAAATCAGGGTATTTGTGTTGTGTTATTACTTGGAGACTGAGTTTGTGCTTGTAAGTGTTCTTGAGAAAGGCCTTTCAACTGTACAAGTGTTTTTATAGTGAAAAGGAGAAGTGATTTGTTCATTAAGTGATAGATAAACCACTGTAGTCATCAGGAGTAACACAGACCACAAACATAATGAGAGTATGTACAACTTGTAATTGTTACCACTGTGGACAAAGATATGCAAGTAGCTCACCTTATGATCTTACTGTTGCTGTTTGTAGGGAAGCAGGCATCCATCCTGCTTTGTCTTTTGTCCCTTAGCGAGCTTTTGCTGATGTTGATACTGTAATTTGTTTCTAGAATTATCTTTCCATCTGAAAATACCAAGTAGAAATCCGTGTGACATTCTGTGCAGATAGAAAAATAAATGCAAGCTTGTAGTGGAGGGGAGGTAGGAGCACCCAAAAATAAAAAGAGTTGCTAACCTGCTAGTAATTACCTTTTTTTTTTCTTGCAAACCCTAACAATCCTGGTTTCTCTGGGTTTTCTGTACTTCTTGCACTAACTTCCAGGGTCAGGGCTACTTTTTCAGTGATACCTTAATTTTTAGAATTGGACAGGAGGAAAGATTTCTGATTGGTGAATATAATACTTTGGAGTCTCATAACAAATTTCTTCTCTCTTAGTTGACTATACTAGTGTTTAACAGGAAAGTAGAACAGCTTAGATTTTTCTGGAAGGTGGTCAGTGATTCAGTTTAAGCTTTCCAGATTTTTTTCTTTTTATGTTTCTTTCATATCCTGGCTAAAAATCCAGACTATGTAGTAATCAAAACTTTGAGCTGTTGCTATATAGTTGTCTACCTACTTTCATTTGGCTTGTTGCAAGTTTCTTCTTGCTCAGATTAATGGTGAGTGCTGGGTGACATTAAGGGCATGAATATTACATTGATGTTATAGGGATAGTGAGGGTGTATATCAAAATAGGATTAAATCACTGAGTGAGGAATGAACTGCGTATTTCTAGTGGAATTTATGACAGTAGAAACTAGAAGAACATCGTTTGTTCTGCTGATCATAGTTTTAACTATAAATGCACATAGATTTATTTGAAAAGAAGTTGAATGAAGTTGTGAATCGCCACTGAGTTAAATGCACAAGTCCCCTCAAATGCAGTTCACTGCAGAAATAAAAAATGCATGTGTAATATGTAGCTGTTTTTGTACTCTGCTTTGGGCTTAGTATGTCAGCCAAGGGTCGAAGGAAAGCATGTTTGATGCAGTGTTTTACAGACCAGTATCTAGTACTAAATTTTCTTCCTGGATTATGCCCTAGGTTTGTAATAATGCAGTATTTTTTTCACTGAGGAAATAAATTATTTGTTAAATGTTTTGAGATCTGCAGGAGAAGCAGCACAATGGAAATGCTGGATATTTATTGATTTCAATCCACGTTTATTTATAGAAGACAATTACTGTCATTTATTCAGAGTGTACTAAGAAGGGTTAACAACTAAGACTCTATCCTAAAAGGCAAGATCATTACTACTGTATCTGTGGAGTGTTTTCTTGGCATAAATCTTGCCCAGATGGGAAGAGAGAAGGGGAAGTGAGCCTGCCTTGTGTGACTGCACTCAGAGCAGCTGTGCGTGCATGCTGGCAAATGAGGACATGACCATCATTGGAAAAATGCCTCCGTTAACAGATGGCAGTGCAAAGCACTAGCAGTGGTTTAAATAGACTGCACCACATGTGTTTATTCAACTAATTTGAGGTGTGTGGTAATTTGCACCAAATACAGGGTGTTTCTGTATATAGCAATCCTGGGTTTTTGAATTAATTGAGTCTTTTGTCTCAGAGTTTTATAGGATAGAATAGTAGGGCCTGGGCTTTTCATTCATTGTTCTTTCTTCTGTTCGGACGTCTTCACTGCTGGCATCTGTTGGCCCTTGAAGACACTTGCCACTGACATGTGTGCAAAAGGCCTTTGTCTTTTATTGTTTTTGTCCAGCATAGCCATCAAGGATTTGGTTAGACTTCATTAAAGAGAAGCTTTCTGGACTGCAAGTATAGCCAGCAATTTTAAGAGGATCCACACTGCCCAGAGCTTGCTGTTATTTAACCCACAGGGAGATTCAGTGACATATTGTCATACTTACTTTTCATTCTCTGCAAAGTGGGAATGGAACTTTGCCCTTGTGTAGTATTTTAATTAGTATTCCAAGTGGGAAAGGATCTGATTTTGAATGAATGCCAGGTTGAAGGACAGCCTGGGCAAAGGGCTGGCCAGGGCCTTGCCTCTGTGTCAATCTTAAGCTGCTGCTTTGCAGTGCTTGCTTATGTTCTCCCAATGTAAAAAACTCTGCAGTCTTGAGTATAGCCTGTAAATCTGTCACTCAAGAATATTTTACAGCATAAGGACTAACATATTGTGAAAGAGGTCTTTTACAACCAGCTACTGTTTAAGTAGTTTAGCAACTTTTTTTTAAGTGAAACTTTCACAATTGCACAAAACCAAGCTGAATAGAATTAAAACAAGCTTCCTTCATTAAAATTTAAAATGTACTTCAAGAATCTGTACTGTTAAGAAAAAAAACTATTTTAAGCAATTATTAAAAAATCTTGTTTATCATAATTTTCTAAATAGTGAGAAGAGAAAAACTGGTATATTTATTGATGTCCTCTTGAATTAGTTTAAGTAATTATAAGTAAGAGATTTGATTCTTAATGGGCTTTTTCAGTTAGAAAAGGATGAATGATGTCGTATTCACTGTAAGAAGTATTATGTTTCAATCTATTAGATAAAATGTGTGTCCATGCACATAATTGTTTGTGTGTTGGGTTTTGTGTGCTTGGGTGTATTTTTGAGGGTTCAAAGGTGTTACCAATTTCCACATAAAAAATAGGAGTTGCCTCCTCTCAGTGTCATTAGAGAACTGAAACAGCAGATGATGGAAATGGGTGAGATGCTTTCTGTGCATATTTTGGAAGGCAAATGTTGTCTTTCTTCTTTAATAGTGGATGAAGCAGTGTTAGATTAGCATCTAAGTACAAGGCCTCAGATAAGGCAGAGGAAGTTGTCATTCCTGGGAAAAATAGGGTGCTGCTGCTTGCCTGTTTAATGTAGTGGTCAGTAATTGTTTTCTGAGAACATTTCTGCCAAATTACCCTCTTCAGACACAGCTGTTTTGAAGCTTTTATCAGGGTTTGATATGGATGCTTAAGGCTTTGAGTAGCTCGGCTGCATAGGCTGGTGCTGGATGAGGCCATGAGGCAGTGCTTGTGCAGATGCACCCTGTATGAGGGCTTAGACAGCAGTTTAAGATTGATTTTGAGGTTCTGGCAGCATTTGAATCCAAAGTTAGATCCCAAAGTGGCAGTTGAGCAAACTCTGTTCAACCCTGAAGCTCATAACTTGACTGACTACTGAAACGCTTTTATGCAATTTGCAGAATCAGAGCATTAAGCAAAAATTTTGTTCCATGTGATTTCTGTGCCCGCCCCACCCCGTTTGCATAATTGTATGCTTCCTCTTGTATTGCCTAAACTTCCTTTTCTTCATGCTTTAGTCCTATTTTTGTCTGTGCAGCAGTTTGAAAGATGTTTTATTTTTTGGAACTAAAACTAACTTCTTAATTAGGATACTCAGGGTTTTTTGTTGCTACAAACTAAACACCCTAAAAGCCAAAGATAATTTTAAAACTTCTGTAGTATGAATCACTTAGACATTCTTTCTGGTTGTCATGTTACCTAGCTGATTAAACCAGAGTGAAAGGACTCGCTTTATCACCTTTCTGATTTATGTTTTCTTCCCCCTCTCCCTTTTTGATGATATTTCAGGAAATTGTCACCAGCTTTCCATCAAGCACTACTGTCTTTTTGTCGGATGTCAGCAGACAGCCGTTTGGGATCAGAGGTATATTTCCAGTTGGCATAAACTAAAATTTCCTTCATTTTGCATGGCAGCAATAGTTAAACAAGCAATAATTGCTTTTAAACAAGACATGGAAAGATGAATCTATGTGCATGAAAGTTAAGAAATAAAGATAGGTTCTCAGATTTTATGCTAAATATGAAACCTAGTGATAGAGGTATAATTACTGGGAACTTTTGAGTCTCTACAAGTGGATTCATGCTTTTGAAAGTACTGACACATCAAAAACAGCTTAATGTATGGAAATAAATACTTTTCTGGTAAGTGATCAGTCTACTGCAATTCTTATTATTCCTTTCAAATGGTGTTTTTCTGTTCCTGTGCTTCTAAAAAAAGCAAACAAGCAACTTGGTTTTCTAGGTATCTCGGATTGCAGACAGTGAGAAAAGCGTCATGTTAATGTTGGGACGCTGCCTGCCTCATATTGTTCCTAATGTGCTGCTTGCGAAACGAGAGGTGAGGAACCCTGAAATTTACGTTTTATTTTCATCAGGATATTTTGTTGTCCATTTTGAAGATGATGTGTCTAATTTCATGAAAGTCTATTACTTGCAATCATGTTCTTACTTTTGTGCATGCATCTCTGCTCCTAGAAAATGGTTTTACACCTCTGTCAGGTGAGTTCAGTAAACCTGCATGGTATCCTAATATTCCTTCCTCTGCTTAAGGCACCCATTAGCATTCAGCAAGACTGTTACTGTAGGTCCATCTGTTTGTGGTAGCACAAATGTTTTTGTAAGGGAAGACCATATCCATGTGCATTGTAAAAACAGGGTCTGTAAGTTCAAACATTGTTTCATTTATTTCGTCTACCAGTTTAAATAAGGAATAATGTTCAGATTCTTTTGCAGCACTACGTACTTAAACAAAAATAATTTTCAACAAACAAATTATTTTAATATCTTTTCTTGGAAGCTCCATGTATCAGCCAAGTGAAGGTTCATCAAAAATACCCCTTTATGAGAAAATGAGCACTCATTTCCTTAACTTTAATATAAGAATGACTAAAAATTATGAAGATGTAATGTATATTTTAAATGTAACTGAAGGTGATGGTTTGCATAATAATTCATGCTATATAGCGTACAAAAGGAAGGAAAAAAATGTGACTGGTTTTGTTTTGCTTTGTGTAAATATTGCACATTACCAAATATGTAAAGAAAACTCTAAAAACTGAAGAGATATGAAGCAAAAATTCAGTGTCCTTATGGTTGACACTGAAATTAAGGGTTTGAAGTAGCATATCTCATTGAGCAAGTTTTAGTCCTTGTTGACAGGACCTACAGTATGATAGACTTAGTCGTGTGTTTTGCATAAATTAATTTTAAGGCTTTGAAAATTCCTCAAGAAATTTGTACTGATCCTGTAATCTAAAATTTTTCTACCATACAAGTAATTATCAGCAGCTGACATGGTGAACTTGAGATGCGTACTGTGTTTTGAAAATTCATAAAAGGCTTTCAATTTTTGAGGGGGTTGGGGGTGTTAACTGGGTGCTCTGGAAATGCTTCTGTCTTTCACAATAATTCTGTGAATGTTCTTGGATCAGTGCTTAATTTCTGATTTCTTATTTATTCCTTTCCTTCCTTCTGCTTGGCAGGATGTGGTATTTTGGCTCCTTTTCACAGCTTTTAGCATAATCTGTGTCATGTGTTGAATATTTTTGTGACCTTTTAGTCTGTTTCCGACTTGATTCCTACTTAGGTTGTTTTACAATGGAAGTTACATTTGATTACATGTATTTTTGCCTTAAATTATCTGCTTCAGTTTAATTCAAAAAGCCACAAATGACAATTGAGTAATTGGATTACATGGGATTCTTAATGTTTCAATAATTCAAATTTGTTTTAAACATATCTTCTTTTAGTGACCTGCCACCTTTTGCTGTAACTGTTTTAATGTTCTTTCTGACATAGTCATGGAACTTGAAGGAAAAGTTGGGTAGATATCTGTCAGTATTTATCCTAATCAAATTATGGAAAGCTAACCTAAGAACTAGGATGTCTTCAACAAGGTATAACTTTGACTCTTGTCTGAAAACAACCTTATAATGAGACTTCTGCACAGAGAAGTGGTGTAAAAATATACCTAAAGATCACTAATTTGGGAAAGTTGTGTAACAGGTTCAGATCACAATGCAGAGTTCTCGCCAGTCTGTTCTGAAACAACAAGAGTGAAAGTATTTAAGATCTTACACTATCAGTGTATTAGGATGGGAGTTAAACATAATTTTTTGATGACTCCCTGAAATGTCTTTGTTCTGTAAGCATCCATCATGTTGAAATGGCTTGCAAAATCTTAAGCTGAAAATTATATGCTATGCATCTTCATTTCGGAGAAACTGAGTTTGCAGAGGCTGACGATCTCTCAGTTGTTGTTGTCCTTTAGCAGAGATTCAGAAACCATTTTTCCTGTACTTTTAAACATCTTAAGGTCAGTGGCAGCCTGCCTGATCCAGTCGTAAGTGTTCTGGCAAATATTCTACTTGACATTTCTGAAGTTATTTATTTTTGTGTGTTGGTGCAGCTTTAATTGTTCTTCAGTGTCTGTAATTTAGGTTCCAATGGAAGGCAACAAAGAAGGAAAGACACAGTATTGAGTAGGGTGGCTGAGGGGATAATTTGCTTCTAAAAAAAGCAGGTCAACTGTGTAAAATCAATAATGCATCATACAGGAAAATTGCCTCAAAGCAATTCATAATTGTCAAAATTCATGTAACAACATATAAATTTAATTTTATTTTCATCTTAGGCATCTAGGTTAACTTAACTTCCTGAAAGCATGTACATCAAAATTTAGATTTGTATATGAATGCAATCACAAATAAAGGAGATGATGCAATCCAAGTAACAGTTAAGTGGAATGACCAGTAACAAAATGCTAAAAAGCAATACTTTAAAAAAAACCCGCAGTGTTTGGGGTACAGTCTGTGATAATACTTCTTGAAAATGAGCAGCTTGGGTTCGTAAAAATTGATCTAGGTTGGAATCTGCTTTCTCAATTGTCATTTTATCACTTAAAATACATTAACAATCAAAAAATTGCAAAAGTAAAATCAGCCACCTTCTATTTTTTAACAGATGTACCATAGAAAAACTCCTTTGGCTAAAATTTAATTAGAGAGAAGCAGTCCTTTAAAATTTTTGTAATAACTAATAAGTGCAATACTCATTTTTCACTTTCTAAGACATGAAAGTCAGTGGTTTTTTGTCAGGAAACAAGAGTAACCTTGTTTGTACGTACAACTTCCATATTCTGCAGTATAATGGAGTTTGGCCCTGATTTAATCAGCTTTGGTTGAGATCTTACTACTCTTGTTCTTAATCATCACTTTTATTTAATTAATTACGTCTTTCATATCGCCCATTATTCCATTGTTTGTTTTTAACTTCTTTTGTGTTATGCAAACTTAGCAAAATCGTGATAGTGGTCTACTGAAATGCACCACTGAGTAGTTATACTGAGAAACTGTTATTTATAGAGAGTTCAACATGTTACGAATAGAGTTTTGCTTTTGTTTGTAAAGTTGAAGCAAAAGTAGTGTTAAGTCTTGAGACTCTGGATTGATGCCATTCTCAACTACACTAGATCTCCACTGTAGACTGAAAGTAACCACATGAATGTGTGGTGACTGCACATAAGTATCACAAGGCACTTCAATTCTCTGACAAGTCTCTTAAAACACAGTAGAGTTGAGTATCTTACCATAAATTTTCATCTCACTCTTATGCTTTAAAGGCCATAAAATACTGGCTTTCCTAAAGAAATGCAAAAGAAGACTGCCAGATCTTGGCAGTATACTTAATTGTTTGCTTCCAGGGGTTATATCTAGCAGATTTCATCATGGTTGGATTTGGATAAAGGTGCATAGACCTGAGTTGCTGGGCATGAAAATTGTCAGTTGTCAATATCTTCTAGATGACCACTTTAATTTTGCATTATAGGGGGAGAATAAAGAAATCTAAATGAACAATTGCAATACTTTGTTACTCTGTAAAACTTAGATTGCAGTAGGCTTCTATAGATTATGTTTCTAAAAAACAGGGGTAGTATTAACCACAGCCTGTTTGCTGGTCGTTTTCTAGTGTATGTGCAATGCTGGTTTTGGCTTGCAGGTCTGTTTTGTTTGGCGGGGAGGAAGGGTGCACATGAGACATAACCATTTTTTAAGTCCCTTTGTTCCCTTCTCCTCGACAGGAGGGCCTAGTGCAGTTTCCTTAGAGTAAAATAACTCAGTCTCATAGAGAATCCTTTTCATCTCTAGTCTGAAAGCCCATGTTTTTCAACACTTGGTAAAGCTTAGTTCATGGATGCACGGAGTTAAATTTGATATTTATGCAAGGAGTTTTATTTGATGTTAGCTTTTGTTGTATCATAAACTTTTGTATGTGTGTTTTCAAATAAACAGTAGATACAGACCAAGTACGAAGTTTTTTCACACCCACACCCTATCACTGATTCTTATGTAAAAGCATCCCTTTGGGATCTCTGAGAGGCTTACTTTGGATCCTGGAATAATAGTCTCACCCTATAAGAGGTAATTAGAGCTGTGATTTTAATATTGGTAAGATTAGTAGCACAAAGTTTTGAGTCATGCGTTAATCCTATGATTAAACTTTTTTCATTTTGAAACTAAAAGAATTAATTTGCAACTTTAAATACATTCTTGCCCAAGACAGTCCCTATCAGTGCATGTTGGTACCTGCAGCTATTTCAGTTGCAGACAATAAGATTATTTCATTTTATTTACTTGTTGTCAGAGGCTAAGTTACAGAATAATTTTAACAGAGTATTGGTTCACAATATAAGCACTGACTATTAAAGAAGATTAAAAGGCACACACTAACAAAATTGATCATGTCATACTGGTTTATATATTGTTGCCTGCAATATTAATACATTCGTATTTGGAGTAACTAAAATATTATTTGAACCTACTGAAGTAACCAGTCTTGACACTTAGCATTAATTACCTGTATTCTTTGATATAATTATTTTGCTTATGAACACTTCAACAATAAGACAGTTATTAGTGAGAGTAGTAACATGCAGAAGACTTGTTGGAATCTTTAGCAAAACATTGTTATAACAATGGAAACAACACTAACAGAAAATTCCTTGCTACCTTCTGAGATGCTCAGTATATGATGCACTTTAAAAAACCCCAAAGTTTAATATTTTGTTGTAGTACTTACCATATGTAGAAGTATAGTTTGCCTAGTATAGGAGTATAGTATGCCTACATGTAGGCATATAGTTTAGATGGTACTAATTACTATTAAAAAGCCATGTTCTTTTGACCATAATGAAGAGAGAGCTACTCCGTAGCTCCATGTAAATGTTGCCTTTATTGATAACTTAACGCAAATAGTGAATCCCTTTCAAAGATAATGGAAGAAGTTGTTGTAATTTAGGAAGTTGTCCAGAGATACTATGGTGAGAAAAATGTGAGTTTTTCCTTGGAAAGACCTACATGGAGAGTTACACAGAAGTAGAGCAGAGGGAAGATGGGCTGTTTCAGTTCTCCTGTGCAATGTGTTAGATCAGTCTCAGAGCACTGACTGTCAGTCACCTGTATGTAGCTTCTCTCACAGTAAAAGCAAAATACCTTTGCTCTCCATTCTGCATCTGAGTAGCTCACAGGTATAAACTGCCTCCGATTGGAATTTGGCTTTTCAATAGTAGAGGTGGGACCTATGACACATAATGTTTTATTGCATTGAGCTGCAAGTGCTGACAATGTTATGATGTCTGCTTGGAATCTAATGGGAAAACAGTATCAAAGCTCTGGAAGTCACTCTTCTTGCTATGGTCATGAGTCACTAGTCACCCCTGTTGGCTAACACCAACACGAACTGTCAAAACTCATGTTCTGAACTCAAAGGCAATAGAGAAAAGAAGGACTTGGGGATGAACAGAATGTGTAGGAAAGTTCCCAAATTAAATAGAGGGAAAGTTGTTGGGTTTTTTTTTGAAACTTAAGTTCTTGCTTTATGACTGTCAGCACAAGTGGTATTCCTTCCCGAGGAATGCAGAGTGTTTCAAATAGCACTGGAAGTCCACTCCTTGATTATTAATAATTAGATAGAGTCTCTACAACCACATTGTGAACTTTTCTCTTGAATCTAAATAGCCAAATACTAATCTTACCATGTTTTATTGGAAAATTGCTACTTTCTATAGCTTCTCTGCTGGCTTAAAGAATGAAAAATCTGAGATTTGTAATACAAATCTACATCAAAGGCATGACCCTTAGCAACAGGAAAAAATGAGCTCAGACCTACCTGTAGGTTGGTTTTTGTTCTTAATGCTCTTGACTGTCCTGAGAAGAATCTGCCCCTTATAAGTCCTTGGGAGACTTCACTTGACCTGTTTCGTCCCTCTATAGAGCAATTTTGTTCTTCTGGTCCCACAGTCCCCTTTGCTTCCAGTTTTACCTTCCTGTCCCTGAGGACTTTAGGGAGCACAGAAAACACTGTTTGAGACTTCTCACTGTTTCTCCACTCCCGTTGATAGAAGGATCTGTAGAAGCCCTGATGCAGCGATGCAGAGAACACTCTCTTCTCCCATAGTATGCATGAGAGAATGTGACCCATGGACGAGAAAATACAGCTAATTCCGTCAGCTATAATAACCAGCTTTCTGCAAGGTAAAGAACCAGCCTTGTATCTGCCCATGTCCTTGCTGTTAGGTTACTCATTAGCCTTTCAGACTCAAGGCAGCAGTTTCTAAGTGAATATTCTCAGGTGTTTTCCTTTCACACAGACTCAGCTGAAAAAAGACAATGTTAACTTTCTTAAGTTCCATAAGAAGCTTGAAAAACCCCCACCTCATGGTACTGCTTTAAAATCTAGCAGTAGTTCTGAGTAAGCAGTTGAGATTTTTGAGTAGGTACTCAAACATACTAAGGAAGTGAAATCAATGTGTTGGTTTCAACAGATGAAAAAAAAAATCCCATAAATGTCCCATTTCATGGAGTGTATTCTTTGTAAAGTTTTTCATAGGAGTATTTAAGAATACTTGCAAGAGCAGTTGAATAATGTGAATTTAGAGTAGATTTCAGAAAGTTAGATATCACTAAATAACAGATGTTTAATTAGCTTTAAGTTTGTAAATGAGCTTCATTTTTTATGGTAGTAGTTATGTTCTTTACCTACAAATTCCAATCAGATTTCCTATTTAAAAGATTTGAGTTTAATGTGTAAGTAGTGGTGTTGAGGCAGGTATTATTTTAGTAATATTCTTTCAAGTATTTTTGAATTAAAGCAGCATTTGCAGGAGAGAAAATTCTATGCAGTCCAAAAAAAGAACTTAAATAGGTTAAACCCACTGCCTTCTCGTAACTTTAAATGGGCAAAAATCTTAAGTAACCAAAAATAATGAGATGTAACGTGCAGATTCTAGAGGAAAAGAAGCTCTCAGCTGAAGAAAGTTATTTAGTTCTTCATGCAATTTAATTTGTAAAGTTTCTTTAATGGAGGCCTTCAGTTCATGTCATTTTGTGTTGTGCTACACTTATTGTAAAACAATCCCAGCTACTCTTAAAAGTATTTAAGAAGTGGAAATGTTCCAAGTATTCAATTCTATTTTTCATTTCTCCTTTTCTTCTTTTAGATTTTTTTAAGTGATAGGTAGAATATTTCCATGTTGTCTCTTCTGTCATAAATTCCCTAATCTGTATCATAATTGAGTTAAATATTGCCAGTGTATCTTCCAGAATCACAGACTGTTAAAATACAGTTCAGGTTGTGTCTTGGTCATCTTTGGACATGGAAAATAGCGCATTAAGTAGAATTATTTTAAATGAAAAAAAAAAAGGCTTGTCAGGAGTTGACTGGCTTAGGCACTGCTCTAAAAGGGAGTCTTGTTCTATGTTTAGTATAAATAGGGCTCCTGCTGTTTAGGAAAATACAGGTTGAGCAGTGAGGATGTTGTCAGTGGTGTTTCCACACATCCACAAGAACATCATGATTAGACCTCTTTGAGTGTCTGCTAGAAGAAATTTGCACCTCCCTGCAAAGTCATTCTAAACAACCACAGATTTTTCCAGGGTTTGTATAATTTCTCCCACTAACATTAGATGTGTTTCCCACTGTCACCTGCTTATTTGTCACAACTTAATAATTCACCAAAGTATTTCTGCTGAAAATTACTCCAAAGTACACAGCAGGTGTGCAAGGTAATCTCCAGATTACTTGCCCATGTTTTTTTCCAGACACTGAAGTTTTTCTTGTTCTTTTTTTCCTGACCTCCCAGTGTGATGTTTCTGTCCCTAAGATATTAAATCACTTAAAAACTGTCTGGCTTCCAAATTCAGTTGGAGTAAAAGCTCACATCAACAAGGTCAAGGGAAGGGACTTCCAGACAATGTTTTAGAAACATTTGTTTCTTCTGGGAATGAATACCATGAGCTTTGTAGGCATATTTAGAAAGGAGGAGGCTTTCACTATGAAGATCTTTATATTTTCTCTCCATGTTTTACATAGTATTTTCTTTGTAATTTGTTCTTTTAAAGGATTTTAATTGCTCCAAAAAGAAAATTCAGCTTCAGAGATCGTTTTTGTATGGAAAAAAAAATCATAGAACCTTTGCAAAAATCAGATAATTGTCAGTCAACACGAAATCTGTCTGCAGTCAACTTCACCAATGCATGTTTCTCAATGTTTATTTTTTCAAACTTGTGCACAAAACTGTGTGGATGTTTAATTGGAAATTTTAATCTTTAACTCTGTGGCATTTTTTCATAGGAACTTTATTCCATAGTTAGCTGTGGAGCTTCAGTTCAGTAGGTAGTGAAAACAGTTGAAACCATGATTGTCCTCTAATTCGGGTTACAGGTGACCTGCATATGTTAATTGTCATCTTTGCAGAGCTTTTCGTTTTATGTGCTGATTCTCCCCTGATTTTTCCTAGCAGGAAAATAATTCTAACTTCTGTAGACCTTCACTTTTCTCAAGTCACTTAAAAAGCCATCACAACTCCAAAGTATCTTTTCTAATTGTTTTGATGTTATGTGATTTTAGATTTATCTTCTTAGTTTCTTTTGCAGTAAATGAATGTATGCCCAAAGCAATTTTACTTTGTTTGATTTTCTCCTACCCACAACTTTTTAGGAATTGATCCCACTCATACTGTGTACAGCCTGCCTCCATCCTGAACCCAAAGAGAGAGATCAGCTTCTGCACATACTGTTCAATTTGATCAAACGACCAGACGATGAGCAAAGGTGTGTTTGCACTTGTGTGATATGGGACAAGCAGGAAGTTTTTTCTCTGTGCAAGCAGCAGTACTAGTAAAAAGTGGATATTATTGGGTGGTATTAAACAAGTTTTGTTTAAGCTGGTGTTTTGCTTATGTAGTGTTGACAAATTTATACCAAGTTCAGGACTTTCCATTTCCATGACCTGTACTTCCACTTACTGAAATATAAGAATGTGCTTGTAAGCTACAGTGTAATTTCAGTTCCTTTTTCTGTTTAAAGATGAATTTAAACTGTTTGTTAAAATGATCTTTAGCATCATCATTCATTCACTGATTGATGTCAAAATCAAAACAGCTTTTTTTTTTTAAACCTGTCTTAGTGATCTACATGTTTATTCAGATGACTACTACATTTCTTTAGGAAAAATAGTGCTCTTTCTACATATGGCTCATTACTATGGTAGCAATAAAAAATCAGAAGAATGTAGCAGTGATGTAGGTCTGACAAGGGTTAAGGACTTTGTTTCATTTTGGTTAAGCTTCTGAAACAAATTACACCTTTTGTTCTATAAATTTAATTCTTCCATAGTGCTCAGGCAATGTGACTTTGTACTGATCTTGATGAGAATATCCCTAAGGTTGAAAGACAAGTACCCAAGCTGGTATGGTTCCTTCTCTTAGCTGTGGAACAACTTTTCTTGTTTGATCTGTAGCTCTTCCATTATTTTCATTAGAGATGTTTTGGAAAGCATCTGTGTCTATTGTTGCTCTAGGCTGTCTTCAGACAAAATAGGCTTTGTGAAATAGGTAGAAAGCATTTCTTTTGGAGACTCTCAACCTGAAGTGTTCAGGCATCTTTCTGAACTGTTCCCATGGTAAAATTTAGAGATTAGGTGTAACTGAAAGCCATGGCTTTGGAGACAAAAAAAAAGCTTAAATAAGCAAAAGCAACTTGTAGCATAGTGGCACCATATAGATTGAAATTACAAAAATATGCAGTCTTGATTCTACTTCAGAGTGATTAGAAAACTGCTTCTGAAATGTTTTGAATGTCCCAGTGGATTGAGAAGCTAAAATAATTTGTGGTTGAAGGGGAATTTGCATGTCACTTGTAGTCTCTTATGATTAATTTGTTAAAGGATTGGTGGCCTATCAAGTAGACTTTTCATATCCCCCTATAGGTGTATTAGGTGTGTCTTTTCCAGCAGTTAAGAATAAACAAAAAACTTTTTTTCCTTGAATTTGTTCAATTTGTGTTGCAAATTAGAGATTCATATATAAAAATAACTTGTTTCTATGAGAAATCTGGGAAAAATAGTCTGCCATAAACTCTAGGACAAAGCATGCGTATACATCATATACATCTGCACACGTAGAAATAATAATTGCTTTTAAAGTTGCCATAACCTGATGGAAAACCAGTCAAGATTCCATGAAATAAGAGATTCTGAATAGTAATTAAATAGAACATACTTTTTTGGAATTTCAGGGGGGTTACATTTATAGATTTGTATGGAAGCGTATTATGCATGCTTTGTTTTTATCTAAATACATTTAACTAATATTTTAGCAGTCTTTTGCAATATGAAGTGAGCAGAGACATTCAGGTTTAGTCACCAGAAGATGATGTTCACTATCTCTTGTTACTTATTTACCTTCTGCTGTACTGCACAGGCCTACTATATTGTACCTTGATGCAGCAGCTGATTAGTTGACATTTTTAATTTGCTAAATGCGAGAGACTGAAATGTGACATTGCATTTCTAAGAATGAACCCATTAGAAGAAGTATTTTGTTTTACAATGTCAAATATCTGAAGTATGTTGACAATTATGCAGAAAGCCTGGATTATACCTCTTGCCCATGGGAGATGCATTTTGGTGCTTGGCATATTTCTGTGGTCTTGTACACTTACATAATATGTAACAAGGCCACTTTTATCCTCATGGCTTTGCTCATTAATGTCCCATTCAACTTTTAAAAATGCCTATTAAATTCTATTCTGCAAAGGAGCAAAAATATGTTCACATAACCTCCTTTTTGTACAATTATGTTAGTTTTGGAGGCTAGGAGTCATGAAGAACTGAGATTAATGTTTGGCTCTAATTGGACTAAGATTAAAACATTGCTTCAGTCACCTCTTATTCAGATCCTTACAACTTTCCTTTCCCTGAGATGCTGACTGATATAATATGCTGTTAAAATGATTGCAGTAAAATATTTAAAACCTTATTTTAAAATGTGTTTGAAATATCTTCAAATTCTCATCTTGGTAGGCAGGGCAAAAGGAAATCTGACTTAATTTTGAGGTTTTGTGGAACTTTTTAGAAAAGATTTGATGTAAGAAAAAATATTTTATCCCATTTATAATGCAGAAAAATTCATGTGATTACTGTGTTCTGCTATTTCCTGAGGTCTTGAAAATACATATTCTCTTGCCCAGTTGTGTGATTAGGTGCAGTGTATAGAACCAAAGACAGTAATTCAAATGCCTGTTTTGTTTGCAGTAGAACTGAGAATCACCACAGGCTTTTGTCTCCATATTGCTGTCAGCTGTTGATTTCTTGAGTCTTATCTAATAATTTTTGTTTTCTCCCTACTTATTACCTTAATCAAAGGCCTTTGTGGTAAAGAGGTAAAAAACCCAAAGATTGTGGTAGAGCGGTAAAAAACCCAAACACACACAACACAGAAGAGCTTGGTCTGATTGTTGGCATAAAGAATGCTGGGATTAAAAAAAAAACTTTTTTGATAGGATCTTTCTCCTAAAAAATTCTTGAAGTGAATGAGTCTTTTTTTGATGGAGTATATTCTCTAAGGGGTTAAAAGATAACCAGCAAAATCTCTGCCTTTCAACCTTAATGGGATGCTATTGGTACAGAAAATATTTAGGAGTCTAGACATGACACTAAAATAGTAACAAATTAATTCTAGCTTAAATTTCACAGAGGAATAATAATAAACTCTGAGTGGTGTCCTGATCTTACTAAGGAGATGATAAAATTGAGTCTCATGTCCACACATTATCATTTGAAACTGGGTATTTAATAATTCATGTAGGCTACAAAGGTAAATAGAATTGGTGAATTGCATGCAAAGTTGGTACTATTCCAATCCTATCAACAGGAAAAATGGAAGTAAAAATATCTTACCAAGATAGACACTCATTAAATAAAATACCACAAATGACAATTTAGTACATAGTCTTACTGAAATTTTATATATACCTCTGTGCCTATAAAATTGATGGAACAGTGGCAATTTCTTGCAAACTTTAATGAAAGGTATAAAAGTATAAGAATACAAATAACAGGTGATCATAGATCCTACTGGTTGATTACCTGCTTTCATTTTTTAGTGGGCTTTAGAAGATTTCTCACAAAGTGAAGTTCCGTGTTATGTGTGAGATGACAGTAACTTGCATGTCAGAACATTGCAAAACTATGTCATAAAAGAAATAAGCTGCATGCTCTGAAGAAAGTTCAATAAATCTCACAAATGCTTCTAAATCAAATCAATTTATTTTGGTGAAATACTGATGATACGATAGTATTAGGTAATTTAGATCCTTTTACTGCATAATAGTATTCAGTACTAAGAACTAAATGAGAGATTGAGTCAGAGACTCCCAATCTCAGACTTGAGGAAATCAGATACACCCAAATCAGAGATTCTCAGACTGGTTTATGGAGTTGAGGATCTGCAAGATTTTGGAAAAGGCATTCTGAATATAAAACAGAGTAAAATCATAGAATAGTTTGGGTTGAAAGGGATGTTTGAAGGTCATGTAAGCAAATCCCCACCCTGCAATGAGCAGGGATATCAGTGGCTTTCAATTTAATATTCAGTTTTTAAGTCAGTGTGGATGGTGCGAAATCTTGACTGCAGACAACTACCTATTACCTGTCAGCATGCACTTTTCCTAACTTAAGGAATGTATATTGTATATTATAAAACTTTATTAACAGGTTAAAGCTTTAAATTTATCTTTTCAGACAGATGATACTGACTGGGTGCGTGGCATTTGCCCGACATGTTGGACCAACACGTGTAGAAGCTGAACTTTTACCACAGTGTTGGGAGCAGGTAACTGATTAGTGTTTGCTTTATGCTCCAAAATCAGTTAAAACTTCATAAATTTGAGTTTTACTTGTTCAAGGGGGAGATTTTGGGTTTGGTTTTCAGAAAGATATTTGAATGTTCTTTGTTCTCATCATATGTATTTTTATCTTAACATTAAAAACACCTCAGAAGCAGAAAGCTTATTAAAGACCATCTGGAGAGATTTTAGTTACCTGCTTGTACTTGAATAAGCTTGTTATATTGAAGTGTAGATAAGCACAGGTTCATCATCAGTGTCGTGTAACATACTGCTAGGTAGGTACCTTTATAATTTTTACTCTGCCTTCCAGCCTGTTGGAAATCCATTTTCATTCAAAGATTTTATTAGCTGATTTTTTTTAATGTTGTATTAAGTCCCTGGAGCAATATCCACACCAGCTAGTTTAAATTCTTAAACAGATAATCAAAGACCAAAGTACTCATAAGCAAGTCTCTCATAGTGATCTTTTTTTACAGATACTCCAAATTAATAGAAATAACTGAACAACCAAATGGAAATGTTTTTTACTGTTTCATCTGAGGCATAGAACCAGAATAACATGAGTTCAGGTGAAAATCTGTTGTATTTTCCTACCACTTGAAGGAAAGGGAGTTCATCATTGCCTGAAAAGACAATGAATAACTAAGCCGTGACGGAGTGGGAATGCCTGCTTTGATGGCAGAGTCTTTCTGGTCTGGTAGTTTTCTACTGTTCCGTGCATAACACAGCAATCTGTGTTTCCCAATACAGTCTAAGCTTTAATAGCCTTAATGCTTTCTGACAGTAGAAGTACGAATTATATGCAGTGTTTTTGCTTGTTGTGAATGACTGATGTATCTGGCGATTAAGTGAAGGTCTCATGACATAGTTTGAAAGGAGCCATACAAAGGATTCTGTATTTTTGCCTAATTTTGTAATCAACATTTTGTTTTCTTAGTCCTCATGAAATTTTAACTGTGCTTGAAAAGAACTATCTCACCTCAGTGAGAGCACATTTTTCTCATCCACTTCTTGCTAATTGCTGATGCAAAAGAGAAACGAGTCTAACTGTACAAGTACAGCATATCAGACTGCCAAGTCATACGGCATAGTGCACTTATCTAATGCAGTTTGCCAGACTTTGTTTGGCAGTACTGGAACCAGGTCATTATTTTCTCCATTGAAATACCAGCTGAATCTTACTGTCACAAGTCTTGAATTTGTAGAAGAAACTCTAGTAGAGACATAATTTTCTACTTTTTACAGTAGGTGTGTAAACCATGAAAAATATTCATGCTCTTGGTCTCCAACCAAAATCTGTTTACAGATGCAAAGGACTGGACCCTTAGGAAATTCATCCTTTTCATTGATACATTGTGGAGCTCAGTTATCAGGCTAGACTTTTTAATCACTCTACCTGCTCTTTTGCAGTTAAAATTTGATAACTGACTCAGTTTAGTTGAAGACTCTGTGAATGCTAAAAGGGTCACTCAAAACTAGTGACCAGTTGTTGGCTTCTAAAATTGGAATACTGCTTACTAAAGACAAAAGCAAAATAAATCATAATAAACATTTTAGTTACATTTAGTTTCCAAGGGCTACTCATCTTCTGTGAACACAAACCTGAGAGAAATTTCAGTCTTTTTTCCTCCAGTATGTCTTTGCAATATTGGGGTGATATTTATATTGCCATGCCAGACCACCTAAAACCAGCTGAAATTAGTCATTGCTGTTTCCCACAGGTAGGCAGAGGTCCAGAAGATGATGTGTGTCTCTGCTCCCAGAGGGGAATTTGCATTTGAAAAGATGGCACATAAGTAAAAGATATTACAGAATAATAAAGAAGTTAGGGTTGGAAGGGACCTTAAAGACCATTAGCTCCAAGCCCCATCCAACCTGGCCTTGAAAACTTCCTGGGCATCCACAGCTTCTCTGGGCAGCTTGTTCCAGTACCTCACCACCTTTACACCTAGTAGGTTTTAAAGCAGACTCTTACTTGTCCATAATATTTTTCATCTGTGAAATCTCCATACTTCCAAAAATTATTGCAGGTGCTCTACTGATGAATGAATGCAAAATAATGATAGACACACTCAAAGAACGTTCTCATGCTTGAGACTTCAATGTTTAGTCCTGAAGCCATTAATTTAAGTCTCTTTGAAATACCTTTTCCACACTTGATTCTTGAGAGAGTTCTCAGTAATTTCATACCAGAGCAGTCAGAGTCAGGCATCATGGTTGAATGTGCTAAGCCAGTCATCTCAGAAAGTTGTCAGGTTGGTTGTGTCATTTTTTCTGTGTAAATACACGCTGGCTATTTCCAGCCACCCTTGGATGTTTGGAAATGCTTTGTAAGGCTGATTGCTCCAACACCTTCTCAGGAGCTGGTGTGAGGCAGACTGGCCTGTGTTTTACTGGATTTTCTGTCTTATCCTTCCTGGGGGTAGCAGTGACATTTGCTGTCTTCCAGTCCTCAGGAACTTCCCCCTTTGCCACAACATTTTGTTAGTTGTCAAGAGTGTTCTTTGAATGCCATCAGCCAGATCCCTGAGCACCCATTGGTACATCTCCATCAGGGCCCACACACTAGTGTATGTCCAATTTCTTCAGATATTTCCTGGCCTGCTAGTTTCTGCCCAAGGTCCTCCTGGTGCCAGAATTTGGCATGGATTTTAGGGACCTCAGAGTACTGAAGGCAAGTCTTTCAAGATAGAGACAAAGAAGTCAGTGAGTACTTTGGTCTTTTTTCATGGTGAGATGGCTGCCTCACCAAGGCTATACACTACATAGTAAGAAAGAAACAATTGCACCAAATGCTGCATATCCTATTTTATCTGACAGCATCAAAAAATTCACATTTTACTCTCAGCGTGGTACCATAGAAGTTTTTATTCACAAAGTATTGAAACACTTCATTGTTTCATTGTACAACCATTACATGGACCACTAAATCTGGCTCCACCAGAATGCGCACTTGATTCCTAAGTGTCAATAATAAATAATAAATTTGTAAGGCAGAATTTTCAAGCAACTTTTGAGTAGAAAGGGGAACTATCACAGGATCAAGAGATTCTTGGTAATAGGAATTGTTTTTAGAGGTGTGACATATTTATGCTGGATTTGAGAGCAAACTTGAATAGAATGCAAATGTGCGTGTCTTCTTTTGACTGATTGCTCAACAAGACCTGTGCAGCTCTGCTGCACTGCTTGGCTCAGAGCACTAGAGGGCACTTGTGCAGCTCCTGGAGGAACAGTGCTCCTGAAAGGCTTCATAAGACAAAATATTTCATGTCATGCCAGTTCAGGAGTTATGCAGATTCTTTAGAGTACAGCAGCCCATCCGCTGCTTTCCTTTTTATTCTGTATATGTACATGCTTCTCATAAACATATGTGCTTCTCTGACTCTTTCCCTACTATAAGCTATGTCTTAGAGGACAACTGCCTCATTTTTATGCCTCAGTGCAAGAATTTGAGCTGCTTAGTACCCAGGTGCAACTTCTGTGAGCTCAATCAGTGTTTCTTGAAGAGGTGCAGACACACCCCTCTAACAGGGTGTGCACCCCTCTGCAGTTCATTCTAACCACATTTTGAATGCTGGTTACTGCAAAGCAAATAGTCCATCTGTTTCTCTTTACCAGATCAACCACAAATACCCAGAGCGACGGCTACTGGTAGCAGAATCCTGTGGAGCTCTAGCACCTTACCTTCCAGTAAGTATTAATAGACTCCAAATACCTGCTAGGGAAAGCAAGGGAAAAATCTGATGCATAATGTAAGCATCCTATATAATTTTAAATATTACCAAGTATGTATGTTATGCATAGACAGTCACATTGTCTTCTACGCTATCACACATGAGATTCATAAGTCACTTTAAGAAGGAGAGAGTTTGTTATGAAGAAATACAGGTTAATCTAACTATAAAATGTTTCTAAAAATAATATGAATATTCATGTCAGTAAAAAGGAGGCAAAGAAGAGATAGTTAGGACCAATTAAGGAAACAATCTATGAAAAAGGAACTGGCACCCAACTGTAGTGTTCTTCAGACACTGTGGAATGTTACATCAAGAGTGCTGCCAGCTAGAAGAAGCAGAGAAATTGTCAGTGGTAAACTAAAATTTTAAGCTTCAGAGAAAGGGTGGGGGAAATTTTTTAAATTAAAACCCAGTTTCTCCAATTTAGTGATTAAAGTCTAGGCCTGTAATAGTTTTACTGCTGTTAGTTATTTTTGGTTCCATGTGAATGAAAGGACCTTAGTTCTGTGCTTAGTAGGACAAAAGTCTCTCTAATGAAGCTACTTTTATATTATGACATTTATGACATTTTATATTCATTCAACTTCTATTGTGAAAGCAGAACATATAAGATTCATAAAGAATTTTATGGTTGGAGGAAGGGATTTTGTTTGTGAGCACTAATAGAAGTGGGAACTTTTTATTATAGTTGATACAAGCCTGCATTTCTTGTTTCATTGGCTTTAACAAATGTGTTTCTCGTTTACAAACAGAAAGAAATTCGTAGTTCATTAGTACTTTCTATGCTGCAACAAATGCTAATGGAAGATAAGGCAGATCTGGTACGAGAAGCTGTGATCAAAAGCCTTGGCATCATTATGGGCTATATTGATGATCCAGATAAATATCAACAGGTATCATTTGGTTTGGGTTCTGGATGTATAAAATGCTTTCTGTAGCTATTTCATAAATAATGAAAGAGGTTGTATAATAATAGAGGGTTGTTTAAATTCCTGCATTTTTATTAATTCTTTCGAGATACTTTTAAAAATTGAATATTTATATGTATGTTGATTTTACTATATCACCAAGACAAAACAGAAAAACTACAAGTAGCCTTTGAATTTCAGGTGTAAGCCTTATACAGAAGCTGCTCTAATAGTTCATAATTTGCCTTTAAGAACATACCACTTCACTGCCCATCTGATATTATTAGCCAGTTTGGCATCATCCCTTACTAACACAGATTCGCTTGCTACAACAGAGCCTACCTATAGTTCAGCTTAGTGCTGCCCAGTAGTGTTTCACATAAGTGAAAATAAAGAACTTTTCTCTTTGAGTTTTTGAAGGCAGAGTGGTAAAATGTGTATGTCAATTTGTAGGAAATAATTGCATTCTTTACTGTCTTTTATCAGGGTTTTGAACTGCTGCTTTCAGCTTTAGGAGACCCTTCAGAACGTGTGGTTAGTGCAACACATCAGGTATTTTTACCTGCATATGCTGCCTGGACAACAGAACTGGGAAATTTACAGTTCCATCTTATACCTACACTGCTTAATAAAATTGAAAAATTGCTCAGGGTATGTACTCAGCTGTTTCTACACTGGAGAATTTTCTTTGTGTTCTTCACTTGTACTTGGAAGAAGGAAAAAAAAAAAAAAAGAAAAAACACCAAACCTCCCCCAAACTAAACATACTCTTCTTTAATACTGTTCTGTTTTGTATCCGAATAGCATTGTCCCATGTCTAAATTGTGTAGAATTTGGTAAACTGCAGTTTTTATTAAATAAGCAAGAAAAGTAGATTTAAATGGTTAAGTTAGGCCATTTCCAGTTATGGTCCAGTTTGCACATTTCATTTGATAAATATCTCAGAAGTTCTGGAAAAATTGTATGCCTCATAACTGTCTAACACAATGAAAGAAGATGCTTGCATTCAGAGTACAGATGACTTGTTTATTCAGTTTAGATGCCTTCATCTCTGAGGCAAAGGATCCACATTTCCAAAAGGTGCTGAAAAATGTTCTTTAAAAATATCAGTCTGTTCATCAGCATGAACTGCTCAATGCCAAAGGCTATATTGCCTGGATCTTTTGAGTAGAGGTGACCTGAGAGTGGCAAAATATGCTTATGATTAGGCTAAATTCCTTTATAATTAGTGTGTCTGGGTAGAAGTTCATCACAGATGTGTTGATGCCTTGCCAGGGAATACATGCCTAAGGAACAGATCTTCCAAACTGAAAACTTCCAAATTAATGTCCTGTTTGTTTCAGGAAGGAGAACATGGCTTGGATGAACATAAGCTCCACATGTACTTGTCCGCCCTGCAGTCATTGATTCCTTCACTGTTTGCACTGGTGCTACAGAATGCACCTTTTACAAGCAAGGCTAAACTTCAGGGAGAAGTACCACAAATAGAAGGTAAATTATTCATTTCTGTTATGTCGTTTTTTTATATTGGTCTGCCTTAGTAAATTCTTAAGTAATGCTTCCCTTTTTCACCTCTTGCTGTGCTTGAAATACCTGATTTTCACAAAAAATTTTGATCTATTTTTCTCTACTTCTTATAAGAAGCTTTTAGAAAGCAAGGCAATTTTTAATTGTACTTCCTAAAGGTTTCTAAAGAACTGATTTCCATTAATAGCCAATAATAGCTCAGGAAGGCTGACCTCAGATTCAGTTAATCCTTACAAATTTATGGAGTGAGGAAAAACACAGCATAATGCAGCAGCATCACTATCTGTTATCTATTTGTGTAATATCCTAGAAGATCATCCCATCCCTGGAAGTGTTCAAGGGCCAGGTTTGGTGGAGTTTTGAGCAACCTGGTCTAGTGGAAGGTGTCCTGCCCATGGTAGTAGGGTTGGAACTACATGAACTAGGTGCATTCCAGCCCAAACCATTCTGTGACTGAATGGCCTTGTGGTGAAATTGTCCTTAGATCAGCAAACCTAGCTTGTGGAGTGTTTTCTACTGTTGCAAATACTTTAAAGATGTTATTGATAGCACCTGCCACATGCTGATAGTAGTGCTGTGTGTGAAGATGCAAAGGGAGGGTAACAAAGGAGAATTTGGAAAATAGCTAGTGGTACATTACTGTCTGATACTCCTTTGAAAATGGATACCATGGTAAGGCTCATCTATCTGACTCGAGTAATTTGAAGATGAGCACTTTCTCACTGAGTGGTTACTACTTAAATAACAAATTCAAAAATTTCAGGTTTCAGCCTAGTCTTCTACATGCTGAACAAGCACAGCTCTTTCAGCCTTTCTGCATAGGAAAGGTGCTCTGTCTTTTTGTTCACACTTTTGTAGCCATCCTTGGGACTTGCTCCAGCAGGTCCATGTCTTTCCTGTGCTGGGGACGTCAGAGCTGGATGCAGCAGTCCAAGTGGAGTCTCATGAGAGAGAAGCAGAGGGCTAGGATCACCTTCCTCATCCTGCTGGCCATGCTGTTTTGGATACAGCCCAGGATAGTGTTGGTTTTCTGGTCTGCAAGCAAATATTGCTGCATCAAGTCCAGTTTCATCATTCACCAGCATCCCCAAGTCTGCTCTCAATCCCTTCATATCCCCCAGCCTGCATTGCCCTGACACAGGTGCAGCACCTTGCACTTGGCCTTGTTGAGCCTCATGAGATTCCCATGGGCCTATTTCTCAAGCTTGTCGCTCCCTCTGGATGATGTCCTGTCCCTTAGGTGTGTCACTGCACCGCTAGCTTGGTGTCATCTGCAAACTTGCCAAAGGTGTACTTGATCCCTTTGTATGTGTCATTGGTGAAGAGAGTGAATACTACTGTTCCCAGTGTGGACCCCTGAGAGGCACAACTTGTCACTGATGTCCATCTGGACATTAAGGCATTGACCCCTATCCTCAAGGTGTGAGCATCCAGTCAATTCCTCATTCACTGAAAAGATGATCCATCAAATTCATATTTCTCCAGTTTAGAGAGGATGTTTTAGGAGACTTACAGCAGTCCAGATAGGTGACATCTGTGGCTCTTCCCTCTTCACAGATGTAGTCACTCCAGCATAGGGGGCCACTAGGTTGGTCAGGCAGGGTTTGACCTTGGTCAGTCTGTACTGGCAATAATAATAACACAATCTCCCTGTATTTTCTCTTTTTAACTGAGGGTTACATAATCTCTTCAGAGATGATTTTAACTCACTAGTTTTTAAAAAGCAAATTGATAACCTTATAGAGAAGGCACTTAATAAATTTGACAGTTTATCTGTTGTTTCTGACATCACCTCCATGGTATTTTCATCTTCTTTCATCCGTGTTTGCTCGTTCTCTGCTGTTACAGTCACTAGGTTTCCCCGACCCGTGTCGCCTCTTCAGGATGTCGCCGTCATCATTGGAAGCCGCGAGCAACTGGCGGTGCTGTTGCAGCTGTATGATCATCAGCTGGAACATGAGGGCACCACAGGCTGGGAGACTCTGCTATGGGTAGTCAATCAGCTGTGAGTTCATTTGTGTCTTAGGATACCTAATTTTAAAACATGTCAAAATTTATAAATCTTAATCGTGGTCGGGTTTAACAATTAGTGAATATAAGAATGCTAAGAACAATTGCATTTGAGAATTACTAAAGAGAAAAACTTAATTTGTTTTAGGCAGTTTTATTTTCATGCTGAATTGCCTTTTATTTTATTCAGAAAATATCAAGTCTAGCAGAACATGAAGGTAACTAATTGCTCTGTAAACTTTATTTTTGCATCGGTATAGTTAATTCTCTTATGAAGTAAATATTGTTGTATTCTGACTATCTCGTGATAGCAACAGATGTTTGAACATATGGGTCAGACTTTTCTGGCACTTAAACCCTTGCTTTCTTCACGGGTCAGGAATTGTACAGAGCATGTAGCTAACTTTATTAGAGCCAGTAGTGCTCTGTGTGTGTAAGTATTTATTAATATAAGCAATAAATGTATACAAATGTAAATGGACAAAATCAAAAAGTCAGAGTAGTGTTTAATATCCTTTTGTTTCCTGATTTTTAGGCTACCACAGCTTATAGAAATAGTTGGCAAGATCAATGTAGCATCAACTGCTTGTGTCCATGAGTTCTCTAGATTTTTCTGGAGACTTTGTAGGACATTTGGGAAAATTTTTACAAACACTAAGGTAAGACATTACTTCAAATATTCTACATGCTTGGTAATATATAGTCTCTATATTTCCATTATGTTGGAACACCCACAATTTGTGACCTTTTATATTTTCATGTCACGTTTATGCTTTTCCGTAAGTACATTTAAACCTGCTATTTTTAGAGTTCTCTTTGTATCATTTTCTGGTTTTGTTAATTTTGGAATTGCCTTCTCATCTTGCCCAACCAGGGACAATTTTTTTTTTTAACTGTATTCTTCCTATTTCCTTTGTGAATAACAGAGAGAGGAGGAGAGATCGTCCTAATTCTGGTTATTTAACACCTTTGTTTCTTCAGAGCAGCATGTTGTTCACTCTTTGGAGTGTACATAAGTACTCCACCTTAACTGATTAAAAAATTTGAAGTTGATGCCTTCCCAGCCTGAAATATTTTCTGTAGGTGGTATCTATACATTTTTATCAAGGAATTATATAATTTTTCTCAATAAAATTTTAAAATACTTCAAAGGACATTGTCAAACATCAGAGGATTACCTAAAGATAAAACTCTGTTAGCAGTATGTACTGCCTCCAGAGAGGGGATTGTTGTTTTGTTTTGGGGGATTTTGTTTGCTTTGTTTTGCAGTTATTTTTATTTTTCTAAGTTAATTGACACTGGTGACAGGTCAATTACCATTGACCAATTCTTACATGCGTTTCATCATCCTTTGCATAGGTAAAACCACAGTTCCAGGAAATCTTAAGACTGTCTGAGGAAAACATAGGTAAGTAGCTTTTTACTGAAATAAATTGATCTTAATTACAACAGGAAAAACTTTCAATCTCTTGTTCAAATGACATTGTCAGGCTGAAGGTCTCAAATTTATTATCTTTGTGAAACATTGAAAAAGCTAGTCTTAATCTGAATGGAACCCCCTGAAATTGTATGTTGTGTGTAAAGTAAAAACAAAATCTCAAATCCAAATACCTCTTGAGTATTATTTAAGCACATTTCAGTATATATGCATATATATGCATATAAATTATTCATGTATATGTAAAAAATTATTGAATCTATAATACTTTAATACACACATGTAAGTCTACTATATATAATACATATGTTCTATACTCATATGTATGTATAAAACCTCAATTCTTAACTGTGTTTCATTAGATTCCACAGCAGGCAATGGGGTGCTAACAAAAGCCACAGTTCCCATCTATGCAACAGGGGTCCTTACATGTTATATTCAGGTAGGTTTGGGTTTCTGTTTCTTTGTTGTGTAATAGTGTGAAACTTATTTTAAAAAAATATCTAAACATTACTGTGTTCATTGAAAACTTAAGCTAGGTAGATGAATGGGCAGCTGTAAATACATCTACAAGCAAACTTTTCTAGTCAGGTGGTGGTGCACATTTAGATCATGTGTTACCATGCCCCTCTGTCAGACTTCTGTTAATGTTCTGAAATGGGTTCTCAGCCATTTAACTGTGAACTTGGTAAACATCATGGTGCCAAACAGGTACTGAAACAGGTAAATTGCCATTTGAAGTCTAGTTAGAGTCTTAAAATTTTGATGTTACCTAGTACTAAAACAAGCACACTATTCATCTTAGCTAATCCTCCAGCAATGAGCAGTCAAGTTCTAGTACACACATATCTTACAGGAAAAAAAAAAGAAATTCTTCATAATCTTACAAATTTTTAGTGGATTATGATTTATTAACTTTCAGGAGTCATAAATGTGCTTAAGTACTGTTCTTAGAAGTTTCTTTAAGAAAAGAATTTATGCATGAGTATGTGCTTAGTGGATGAAACACAATCTCTTCATGTGATTGCTTTGAAAGGCTCTTGTTCTTTAAATACATTTTTGAAGTTCCTAAGAAAATTGTTAAATGCTTAATCTCGTTTGTTCTTTTTCATAGTTTGTCTCCTCTACAGCAATAGGTTGCTATCATAACCTCAGCAGTCCTTCCAGCACATTCATCACTGTACTCCCTTGTTCCCTTCTTTCAGGAAGAAGACCGCAAGCTGTTAGTTGGATTCCTGGAAGATGTAATGACCATGCTTTCACTGTCCCATGCTCCTCTTGATAGCCTGAAAGCTTCCTTTGTGGAACTAGGGTAAAGAATATACCTTGGGGTTAACTACATCTAAATACATTAGAAGCTTTTAGTAAAAGCTGCTGATCTATTTGTAATTTTAAACAACTGTGATGCTTTGGGTGAATAAAGGGTATACTTGCTTTTTTTCCCCTGATGTAAATGTAGTTTCTAGGTTAAAAATGTTGCAAAAATAAAATCTAAAGTGTAAAAGAGGAACACCAAAATCCAAACAAAAGATTTCCACAAAAACAACTCATTGAGAAGGCAATGGAAATTGATTTTGTATTTACCATACTATTGTCATTTGTTCTAGGTATGTGTTTGCTTTTGATAGAATTCATTGAAAATTATGTTCTTAAAGTTGAGCTTGGGGTTCTTTTAATTAACTGGAAAAAGGAACATATTTTCTAGACTGCGACATGTTGCAAGTCTTTCAGAATAAGTATTTTGTATCCTTCAGAAAGGATAGATGCTGGAGTTTTAGATTTGTTGAACGAGGAATTCTTAAGACTGCATTTATTGGGTAAAGAACATACCCAAGTCTTGGCAGTATTTTTGTTTGATCAATTGCCCAACTGTTTTGTTCTAGTGCAAACCCAGCTTATCATGAGCTGCTATTAACTGTTTTGTGGTATGGAGTTGTGCATACTTCTGCTCTTGTTCGGTGTACAGCTGCTAGAATGTTTGAGGTAAGTGTTGTCCAAACTGTTTTTCACTTTTTTTAAACTAGAGTTTATTTTTTAAAACAGGGGTTAATCAATGTTGCTACATTCTTGATAATTACAAACAACTTAAATAAGCTGTGTACTGTGTGATGGAGCAGGAGGTTGTTGTTCAGCTGTTTCTGTATCTGTTGTCTGTTGAGCAGCACATCTTTTATAGGTCTGTAGTTAGATACAGGCATCTCTGAGTTTTAACTTCTGCTTTTGCTATTCAACACATCATCAGTAGTCTAATATACAGCTTACTATTTTCAGTAGGTCTTGTGTATGCTCATACAATGCACTTGCATTGCAATTCAAACTAGTTTTCTTTGTACCAGATATGGTGGTGAAGACACACATGTAACCAATTTTATATTTTTTGTAGAAATTAAAAGAATTCAAAAAGAATTTACATTTACTTTACTTGCCTCATAATGGCAGCGTCATTTTTCCCTTAATATCTATCAATTTTGATCAGAATAAAGACTGAAATGTATACCTAGTAAGTTTGCTTTTCTTTTCACATCATGCCTTTGTTTCATCAAATGTTAATTTTAAAAAGCATATGCAAAAACTCTGGGACATACTCCATTGGCTGAACAAAGAGAACTTCCTGTCCTTTGCGTGTTAGATACACATATTTCTAATCACCATTACTTTTCCCTTCTCTTTTTTTGGGCATTTTTCCATATATGTCTCATTTGGATAGCTTTGGAGGGGACCTCTAGCTGAACCTGACATCTTGTGTCCATTTGCAAAAACTAATCTGAAGTCTGCCTCAGAAAAAAAAGCACTTAACATATCCATCAGCTTTCTTTAGTGACACTCTGCAAGTCAGTGCAGAGAGAGCAGTAAATAACCGCAGCAAGCTCCATCCTGAGACTTCAGTTGAAAACATCCAACAATGTCCTTTTTTTCCGGTTTGTTTGGGGTTTTTCTTCCCCTCATTTTAAAAAGGAAATGGCCATTTTTGGACACTGTTACAATCTATTTGCATGTTTTCCCTCTCACAAAAGCATTTCTTATATCCTATTTGTAATAATAAGCTCTTTTTCCCTAATAAATATTCGCCAAACATATGAAAAGCCTCAGTTACAACAGGCTGTTGTCTTGGTTGCAGCTGCTTTTCAAACTCAGCTGATTGTTGATTATTTTTAGGCAGTCTATGCATGCTATTTCATATCTTGTTTCTTTCCATATTACAATTTTTACCAAAGCCTAGGCAGCTTTCTTTTAAATGCTTTTCTTACTTGAAAATAGTAGTATATTGCTGTTTCCTGGATAGCCATGGCATACATATGTATACAGGGTATTATGTAAATTTGGGAAGTCACCTGTGCAAAGAGGTAGTAATAACTGGTTTCACTACTGGAAGATTCCATCACTCAAGGAATTTCTGTAACCTCAGAGGCTGCTGAATGGCAAAGCCCAATGATTAGATAATGGGATGACGGGTATGTGACCTGCAGGACAGCTGTATGAGAACAGTGAAGATTCTGAGCAGCACAGAGACTGCAGGCCCGACTGCTTTTCCAAACATCTGCAGTCTGTTAAGGGTTGGAAGGACACAGAAGTGATGTGGGGCCTTTCCACTCCCTCGCTCCTTTGGGGCTGGAATCTTTGTGCTACCATTTTTAAGCTGTAGTATGTATAAGTAATTATCTAGAGGAATCAAAAAAAGGTAACAATTTACGTTGTCTGTCTCACTCTAACTTTACATGCTGCTACACGGCTCTGCCCACCCAGCTGTTCCTGTTGCTTCTGTATTAATGTTTGTAGTCAGCAGCTTCCCATTTGAATGTTGATGCAAACAGATTTGATTGCTCTGGTTTGAATGTGGATAAGTATAAGTTGACTTATACATAAGCTTTGCTAGTCTGTTTGGGTTCAGGGCTAGGAACACATCTTCAGAATGACACTTGTACTATAAAGCATGTTTTATTTTCTGTATGACGGAATGCATCTGTTCACCATGCTTTACCATACTTAAAAATGTGGCAGACCAGACAGGAATGAAGCTGAGATCATTCTAAATTATTTGCTAATTATACAAATCCCAAGTGTTTGGGGTTTTTTTTTTCAAAGCACTGTATAACTGCTAGGCTTTTCTCTTAAAGAAGATTAGTAAAGAAAACTCAAGTCTCTGTGTGTCCAAGATTGCAAATTATAAGCAATCTCTGTTTTAATAAATGTGGAAATTAGTAAAGCTATATGATAGTAAAACCATCATAAGCAAACTGTGAGCTATGTCCTTAACAGCTGAAGAGTAGCCCATGAACTCAACAGATTGGCACTTGGAGTTGTTGCCAATGTAAATAATTGTGAAATGTATTAATGTTAAAATGTTGTAGTTGAACTGACATCCTAATACTTTCTGAATAACAAGTATAGGATGTTGCAACTTTGCTACTCCAGGTGCTTTGCAGCAATAGTGTCTCATGTTCTTACACAGCTTCTCCCTGTTCTTCCTTCTCCAGTAATTGTCGGTGAGGCCACACTCTGTTCCATGTCTGTGTGCACTCATGCATGCACACACATACATGCACACATAAATGTTGCTTAATAGGAGTGACTCCTTTATATAGAAGCTTTAGAAAAGTCAGGCTCCTTTGAATATTTTGCAGCTTACTTTGGTTTAAATTCAGAGCTGGTAGAGCAGGAATGCTCTAACAAATAGCAGAATGTAAAATCTTCTCTAGTTAGAGGATGTAAATACTGTCTGGTTTTGGTACTGATATACTGACAGCTACTGCTTTTTGCTGGGGAGTGGCTTAGAATTTAATTTGTGTTCATTATGAAATATGAGTAATCAGAATATAGCTAAATATTAAAAAGACATTTCATAATTCTCATATAAACTTACTGATAAGATTTTTAAATTCATCTCCTAAAACCAGCAAATATATGCAGACTTACTTACATGAGACACAAAATGGAAATACCTAATCTTTCCTCATTTTATTAATGAAGACAAAATTCATCATTTTGTTGAATATGAAAAAAGTATGCAACTTGGTTTGGAAATTAGTGGGTTTTCATATGAAGAAAGCAGGTAATGGGCATTTGCAATATATGCAGCAAATGCTTGTGTATAACTACATATGTAAGGTAAAAAAATCACCTGGGAACATCTGGATTTAAACAACCTTGTTGTGTTCATGGATAATGAGTTTTACTGTGATTTCAAGCTTTTAGCGTTTGGGATGCACAGCAACAAATACATCTCTTCCTTAGTTTGCAAAAAATCTTGAGGAAATACATTTCATGGATAGTTCAAGGATTCTCCATTTTCTCCCTGCACAGACCAGCATGCATATTGTTTGGATGGTTGTTGAATATCAAGAAGTCCTGAATGATTTTCAGGAAAACATTTTGGCATCTGGGAAGGTGCTGTTTGTCTCATTGTAAAAGGTGTGAGAGGTATCACTCAGTGTGGGAAAATCTACACACATTTGGCCTAGTCAAGACTTGTGTGTTGCATGTGACAGCCACCTACTATGATAAATACTGTTGTGTTGAGTTAGGAACAGCGTTTACATGAAATCATCAAATTCAAATTGACATCGCTTTAGCACTTAATTATACATAACTTTATTTATAGTTATAATTGTATCTGAAATAAAACATGCAATTACTGGCTAAAGGTTTGAGTTCAAATTTTAAAATATCTGAAAATAAAGAAAACGTTGAATTCATCATGTTTGTGCTGACTGCCAGATCACTTTAGCTTTCTTCATGCCTTTGCAGTTATGAAGCTCTAGTGTAGCAGTATTTGCTTAGCTTCTAATTTTGGTTTGCTTTTTGTGTTTTTTCTTTCTCTCTCTTGGTTTTGCCGTTCTTCTTCCCATGATACTGTGCTCGCTCTTTCCGTGCATCACCTGTGATACCCCCCTGTTCCGACCACTCAGCTGTTGGTGAAGGGGGTACATGAGACTCTGGTAGCTCAGAGAGTTGTTCCTGCTCTCATTACTCTCTCCAGTGACCCTGAAATGTAAGTTCCCTGACTGTCTTATATACCTGGCATCCCTCTTAATACTTAGAAAAAAATAACCATCAGTTATGTCTCTTAATCTAGCTGAACAGAAATTGAATTACTTTTAAAGGAAAGTAACCTTTAAATCACTTATTTCCAAATAAAAAGGTTTACTGCAACATCTAGAATTAAGCTGTATAAAAATTCTGAATGAACTTGAAAGAGAAAACTTAAATCCATGTAATTACATTTTTGTTTTTATTTAATCATGTTCTCAGTTTTCAAATTTACTTGCATCATTTCTAGCAGAAAGCTGGATACTACTATTCTGTAATGCTATCTGCTTTGCTACTGCAAAATTAAGTATCATCTGCATTAATGAAATGCAGAGTACTTTTGGCTGCATCTCATTTCTGATAGACAGCCGTTGCACTTCATTTCGTGGACATTCTGATGTGGTATTTCTTTCAAGCTAAGGAGGGGTGCTTTGCTAATCTCACTAACAACTTGTTACTAACAGATGCTCCAGCATGAATAGAGTCTTAGTGGCTTTAATGTCTTGTGTGGGTGACTAAACCAAGAACAACCCCAAGAGTCTGCCTGCCCATCCTCAGTCACAGCTAACCCAGTTCTTCACGTTTACCAAAGCGTTTTTTATTGCATGTTGACTGGTTTACAGCTGGCTCTTCGAGGCATGAGCGAAGCGTTAGTTGACAAGCGGGTTGCTCCGGCCCTTGTTACCTTGTCCAGTGATCCTGAATTGTGAGTTTCAGACTGAGACCTTGAGTTAATCGTGTCTTTTTCCTGGTCTGCTTTTTTTTTTTTTTTTTCTCCCTTTGTCATTGCTAGAAACTAATGTAACTTAAAAGTACTAATTTTTTTAATTTTTATATAAGTAATTTTGTTCTTTGTGTTGATTACATCTCAAAGACCCTGTTTTTCCATTGTAGTTCAGTAAGGATTGCTACAATCCCTGCTTTTGGGACCATCATGGAAACTGTTACTCAGAGAGAGGTAAGACACCTGTTGTCACCTATGTTTTTGTAGCATAAGAAGAGAATGATTTTTTTAATAAATCCAGAATAAAAGAGCAAGTAATAAATTCTTTCTTTCTGTCTTTCTTTCTGTCTTTCTTTCTGTCTTTCTGTCTGTCTTTCTGTCTGTCTTTCTGTCTGTCTGTCTGTCTGTCTGTCTGTCTGTCTGTCTGTCTGTCTGTCTGTCTGTCTGTCTGTCTGTCTGTCTGTCTGTCTGTCTGTCTGTCTGTCTGTCTGTCTGTCTGTCTGTCTGTCTGTCTGTCTGTCTGTCTGTCTGTCTGTCTGTCTGTCTGTCTGTCTGTCTGTCTGTCTGTCTGTCTGTCTGTCTGTCTTTGCCATATTCTTTTCCAAAGTGCTTTTGGGTTTTGCAATGGACTTTTTTTTTTCTCTCTAAACAAACCAACCCTTGTAACTAATAAAAACATTTCCTTCTAAATCTCAACCAAACATAAACAGAGACAGATAAGTAGAGGGGAGGCCTGTGCTAGAAGATGGGAAATCCCATGCTCAAAATGGTTTTTTTTAAACCTTCTCCAGCACAGTTGTGAAATCTAACTCCATTATTTCCAAATGAAATAGTTATATTTTAAAATGGTGACCAAAACCATCCACATATTGTGCTATTGTATACTGTACTTTTTTAGATGATTTAGGGTATCCTGCTTGGCTCCCAAATACTTTAGAAGAGCACAAAACTCTTGTTGTTCCAGCTATATCTGCTGGTTTAGCCCTTGGTGTCCAAGATGGCACTGAAAGACATAGTAACATCAGCAAAGTATTCCTTGAAAATAATGCAGAGATGCAGTTCCTCCTCATTTATTAAATGATGATACTATGGTAATAGATGAGAATTCTGAAGACAGTCAGGATTCTGCTGTAAACAGTAGAAAACTGGATTTTGTTTCATGTAACAACTGTGCAATAGCTTTTCTTCTGGAAGTCCTTGCAGCTTTTTGCAGAGCTTGCATTCTTCCCGTAATTTCAACATATTCTAAAAGAATGTGTTTGAGGAAATGTGAGTAATGTGAGTCAAGTCAGTGATGACTCACACGTACTTGGACGATGGAAAAGTTAGAATTTTGCAGCTTGGAATGCATGCCTATAATCAGTTGGGAAGAATATTGTTTTGTTGCCACACAGAAATTACTGTATCCATTGCACTAATTATGATAAGCCTTAGAGTACAGAGGTGAGAGCACCTTCCGAAATATATCATAAAATGTTACTTTTTCAAGCTTGAATCCAAATTAAATGCCTATCTCATTTTCAGTTTTCTAGCCTTTAGTTGAAGAAATCTTTGTAATTCCATTGATTTTATGATGGTTACTTTTGCATCTCTGTCCTCTACAAAAAAAAAAAAAAAAATTCAACCTATTAATTGAGATACATTACAAAAAAAGCTATTAATTGATTTCTAATTAAACAGGAAAAGTCAATAGTTATTAGTTATTAAGTAAGAGGGAAACTGTAATAGCAGGAAAAAAAAGTTATTATCAGGCTCAAGGAAACCTCAGGAGGAAAGATCAACTATATGGGAGCACCTGTCTGTTGTTAAAAGATCAGATTAAAACTCTGGTAACAGTCTTTAAAACATAGAGGTGCATTAAAGAGTTTGAAATATCCTTTTAGAAGACATCTGTAAATTAGAAGAAAGTCCAAGATCATCTGAAATACAAAAGATTGTAAATTTTCTCTGAACTGATCATAACAGTTTCTAACATCTTGATTCTTTTGTGTTCTTTCTATTTCTCTGGGAATATTAAAGCTTCTGGAGAGAGTAAAAATGCAGCTGGCATCTTTCCTGGAGGACCCTCAGTATCAAGACCAACATTCTTTACATACAGAAATCATAAAAACATTTGGAAGAGTTGGACCTAACGCTGAGCCCAGATTTAGAGACGAATGTAAGTTGCATCCATGGGAAGATGCAGTCTTCTTCTCTCTGTCCAAAAGCTAATAGGTATGCTGGTTACATTGATGGGGTTTTTCTTTCTTTTCTGTAAACTATTATTATTTCAAAGGTACTCCAAAGTACCTTTTTATTTTAGGTGGTGCTACCACACATTTTTGTTTCAAGTTTGAGTCAATCCATTGAATGTGCAAGGTCAATCCCATCAAAAGCAATTGCTTGCTGTTCTTATTCCATGCTGATACGTGAAGTTTCAGATGCCTGCATTTGTCACATAGCACCTCTTCAATGCTAAACAAGTCTGTGGAAATCAGTTTCATATACTTACTCCTGTATTTACTTTTCCAGTTGTTATTCCACACTTGCACAAGTTAGCCTTGGTCAACAACCAGCAGTCTGTTGATTCGAAGAGATTGGATATCGCTACCCACCTGTTTGAGTCCTACAGTGCTCTGTCCTGTTGTTGTATCCTTTTTTCAGGGGAAATCTAGCTGTTATTTCTCTGGTGGTGAGAGAAGCTTAATATTAGAGAAATAACTGAGTTTGTCTTTGAATCTGTGGTATAAAACGTGATCTATTCAACATAAGGGGGAGGTTTTCAGAGGTGGTGAATATCGTGGATTAGCTGGACACCAGGTGCCCCCCAAGCCACTCTTCTTCCCCTCCTCAGCAGGATGGATGAGGGTGGGGGAGAAAATCAGATGGAAATAAGATGATTTTCAGGGCTTCAGCACTTGTAGCAATCGCTCGAGAACACAAACATCATAATAACAAATGGTCTCCTGCCCTGCCACCACCACTTTCTCCTAGTTTTGGTATCTGAATAGGCATCATATGGTGTGGAACATCCCTCTGGTCAGTTTGGGTCAGCTGTCCAGGCTGTGTGCTCTCCCCCAGCCTACTGATGCGGGGGAATGCTGAGAGACAGCACCAATGCAGTAGTCTAAGCGCTGGTGTGTTACCAACACCTTTCTAGGTATCAGTTGGAAAGCACAGCACTGAGGACTGCTGTGCAGAAAATGAACTCCAGCTCAGCCAGACCCCATAAAGTGGAACTGATAGATATTTCAAAAAACAAAGCTAATAAAAACCCTCTTGATCTTAAACAATAACCCAAGAAAAAAAATCTTGAAATAATTATATGGATGAATGAAATACATGATGTTAAATAAGTTGAAGATCTTTTTTTCCTTTTTATTAGTCATGAAGTGTCAAATGCTGTTCCATTTTCTTAGTTTTGCTGCTGCCCTTGTGTTCCATAAAACAACATTATCAGAAGACATGAAAAAAAGTATAATTTCAAAAGGCAATCCTTACAATACCTTAACAACCTGGGTTTTAGTTATTTCAGAGGATTTAATGGTCAATCACTTTTTGCCAGGACTGAAGTGTTTACGAACCGACATGGAACATCTCTCTCCAGAGCATGAGGTGAGCAGTCATCTATATTTACTGAGTATGAGATGTAGGTAGCAGAAGTTGAAATGTGATGGCATTTAAAACCAGAAGTTAAGGAGAGCTGTTCATAAGTGGTTTCAAAACATGACATGGAGAAGGTTTCTTTGATAAAGAATAGGTCATATGATTTCAAAACCAGTAAAATCTTGTAAAATATATTTCTAAGCTGAGGATCTCTGCAGACTCAACTGTCAGAAATGCATGTCAAAACACAGATCTTCCTAGACTGAAGAAAAAGGAAATGTTTTTACCATCTTTATGTTAATCAAACCAAAGATGCACTAAAATCATTGGCTACAATATAATCAATGAAATGTAGATAAAAATTGTGGAGTGCCAGAAAGAAACTATTAAGGATTAGGGAAGTAGAGTCCTAAAATACCTGGGGCACACTTCCTATCTGGATTACTGTGTCCAGTTCTGGGCTGCCCAATACAAAAGTACGGACTTAGTGGAGAGAGTCTAGTGAAAGGCTGGAGGAGAAAATGATGGATCTGGGACTGTTCAGCCTGGAGAAGAGGAGGCTTAGGTGAATTTTATCAGTACCTGAAGAGAGGGTCCAAAGAGGACAGTGCCGGGCTCTTCTCAGTGTTGCTGAATGGCAAGACCAGAGAACGATGGCAAGACCAGAAAACGATGGGTTTTTGGGGATTTTTTGTGACAATGACTAAGCAGTGGCCCACGTTGTCCAAAGAGGTTGTGGAGTCTAAATGCTTGGATCAAAAGCCATCTGGACATGTTCTTCCTCGGCATTTGGCTTCAGGTGGCCCTGCTTGAGCAGGGAGTTGGACCAGATGATCCTCCAGGGGTCCCTTCCAACCTCCACCACTCTTTGATACTGTGAATTGTAAAGAGCAGATTAAAAGAAGCAGACAGGACAACATGGGTGTGAACGAGATCTTCTCTGGAAGGAGGCGCTTACAGAAATCAGCAAAAAACCCAAAAAAGTTAACAGAATAAACCAACTTAACTTGAAAATCTTGGCCATATGCACTTTTTTGGTAAGTACTTGAAAGGATGAATACTAACAGAGATTGAAACAAAGAGATGTTAAGTCAGTAGCAGAAATAAGAAGTGTTGTTTTGTTGCATGTTGGGGAAAATCTTAACAGCATGAACGTTTCAAGGGATAGAGGAAAAGATTTAATCAGAATGTACAGAAGAGTAGTGTTCTAGTCTTTGAAGGTTAATACTGCACTTTGATTAATTACTTCGTATGTGAGAAAATTATTTTATTTTCCTTGTATTTGCAAAAGTGACTGAATTTAGATGACTCTATTCTCTAGGAGTCCTAAGTTCTTATATTCAGTAACAAGGTTCCTTCTTCCAGTTACATTTGCCATCTAAAAGCCTATAGTATCAATCTTTTATTTTCTGTATATTATTACTGGAGGAACTTTTCAACCTGAAAGGACAGAACCTGAGTTCAGAAGGCTGAGTCAAAAGAAACAGCATCACTCAAAGGCCACAGCGTTGTGTTCCATACCATGGGCAGCACTGGAGGTGTAGCAATGATAGATCCTCTGTGTTCAGAGAGAGGTGCGAAATGGACTGGGAGGTCTTAAGCTTATATCTGAAAGCTGCAGTTAGGCAAAAGTTGCATTTTCTTTCACCAAGAAAATATAATCGGATAACTGATTGAATACTGGTACTTCATTTTTTAGTTAATGTAACTTCTAAAATTTAAAGACATAGTCAGTTCAAAAGATACCCTGAATTAGAACAACGGGTTTGATTGAGTTTGAATCTTGTAGTCAGAGAAAGAGCTGAGGACTGGAACAGGATTTAAAATAAATCGATAAGTAAAGACAGCTCTCAGTCTTCCATTACCCCATTCTGCATTACTGTACTTAATTGACTTCAGTCATGATGCCAATTGCTTTGGCTTTTTAGCCAGAGAGCAATATAAAATTGGAAATATTTACCCCTGCTCCAGTGGGTTAGAAAACTCACTACAGGCTTTACAGTTTTTATCCCTTTTCTTGTAGAAATGGATAGGTAGGGCTTGGTCAGCTTCCCACTTCAGTAGGATGTTTGTAGCCATCATGATAGAGGCTTCTGAGACCCAGTGAGTTCTAGTGTCTGTCTTGGAAGCCTTCAGTCTGAGAATCATGTTTTGTGAAATGAATGTCATTTACTGTCTCAAATAATTAGACATTTGCATAAACAGAATTAAGCCTTTTTTCACTATTTTGGCCTCTATGGTATTATTCAGATGGCTTATCACTTGACAAACACACATTTTCTAAATCACAGAGCCTTAGCTCTAATGGCTTTAACGTCAGTACCGAGTTTATGCTCATCTTGGAAGGGTAACATTGTGGAATTAGCTTGTGTGGTCCTGTCTGGCAGCATTTACCACTCATACCTCATACTTGTTTTCCTTTCTTTCATGTAAATAAAAGTGTAAGTTGGGCATTTAGGAATGCATTAGGGCATTCCTTTAAAGATGAGAAGGTTCTTATCTTTAAAGGAAACATTTTCTCATCTTTAAAGGAAACATTTCACCTTGTGCAGACACTCAGATACTTTACCAGCATCTGTAGTTCGATGTCAAGTCCCTTCTTCCTCATTTTCCACTTACCTTCTATGGGTTTTCAAAGTGAATTTGAGTTGCATGATAGTGAGTCAGTACTTGGTAAAAATATTTAGTCCATATACTGCAGTACTGTTTATAAGACTTCAGTATGTTAAGTCTCTTAAGTGTCTCTAAATATAGAGTTAGTGCTCTAAAATATTTCTCTTTAAGGAGATGTGATTTCATAATCAGTCCTATGACCAAACAAGGAGAATCCAAAGGAATAGGTCTGAGCAGTATGTGCAAAGCCATAATGTAGAAATTTAGAAATTAATTTGCGGAAGAGGCAAGAATTGCTCCACTTCATCTAAGAATTAGACAGCCATCCCAGCAGGAGCTGTGCAATGGATGGGTAAGCCATCCTGTTATTGAAATGATCCTGGGTCCTTGATGAATTATTCACCCCTTTGATCAAGGCTTCATATTGTTGATACTTGGAACATCTGGATTCAGATGTACAAAAATGTAGGAAAGTTCCAGTGCACAGGTGGAAATGATAAGTAACAAAAATTATGGTGACTGTGCTTGAAAATTTCAGGACTTTTTTGATACAGAACACAAAGCCTGTTTTTTCACTAGAATTCTAAATGTATTTTTGTTGTACCTCTGTACTCTTGAGCATTATGTATTTGTATAACTTTTTATGCAAATGGGGGACAGCAAATGTAGCAGGAAGAGTTCTAGTCCTGTTTGAATGCCGCTCTCTGAAACACTCAAGGGTGTGTAACACCTGCTACCTAAAATGTTTCAAATGCTGAAATCATACTTCTGGATAAATGGTGTGAGCAGTGGCACAGGTCTCCAGACCAGGCCACATCTTATCAGTGTAACTAATGGTTGTGCTGCAAACTTGACAGAAACCAGCATTTTAATTTATGCAAATACATTTTAAAATAGCTATCAGTTGGTAGTAACCATTAGTGACTGATCTGTATTTTACAGATTGAAAATAGTATTTTTCCTTTGTGTATATTCAGGTTTGGTAAGACAATACTAATTTTAATTGCTTGTAGCTTTGAGATTTTAAGTTCAGTATCTCAAAAAAGTATTTAGCTTTCTTCTGAGCTGTGGCAGAGGAACTTTCCATTTATGCAGTGTGTATATATGTGTGTATATGTATATATTTATAGTTTCATACTTTGCATTCTAACTTTTTTGCCTAAGTGTTGCAAAACTTGTCTTGGTTTGAAAAGACAGGTGTCTGCTAAGGAAGGCAGGAGCTTCTCTTGAAATGGAAAATGTAAACCCCCTCCCTCTGAATTCTTATAATTTTGAAATTAAGGGGCTCTCAGGCAAAGGTATGGGAGTAGAAATAACAGCTTTTTATTAGGAAAAGTAAAAATAAAAGTGTAGTAATACAAAACAACACTGACAGAGTCAGAATATGACCTGACACCCTGTTGGTCAGGGTGTTGGTAGCAGTCCCATTAAATGGTGGCTGCAGCCCTCCTGCAGTGACAGATGTGGTTCCGTTGTAACAATGGGCCTGTGGAGGGGGTGTAGTTTTCTTCTGAAGGTCCAGTGGTGGTGTAGATGGGCCTGGTCTTTCTCTGGGAATCCAGTGGGAAAAGGCTGCCTGTGGTGTTCCAAATCTCAGATTATATCCAGGTAGGACTGCTTGGCTCCTCCCCTGGACAGATCATCTCACACTGGGATGATGTAATTTTATCAATCATGCAGTGAGATTCAATGGCCCGTCAACAGGAGATATCTCCTGGAGGGAGGATGGGTTGTGGAAGAGATAAAGAAAACTGCCCTGTTAACAGAAGATAACTTCTAACAGATGGCAGTAGAATACACAACCCCTGCCACATCTTGCATTTGCAGCCTAAGACAAAACACTTTTGTCTTAATGTGTTAAAACAGTACTGTTGTGAACAGGGAAGGGAGTCATTTATCTGTCCCATGAATTAACTGTATAATATTGTTTTAAAGACTGCTATTGGGAATCATTTCCTTATTTTTGGATAAGTGTAAAAATGTCAGTGTGGAGGTGTCTTCAGTCTTAAATACTCTGCAGAAACCTTTAACACTGTACTTGCTTAAATAAAAGGAAAAAGCCATGAGTCATAGGAACTCTGGAAGACACCAGTGGAATGGTATCAAGTTCATTTTAGCACTTCCTTCCATTAAGATGTTGTCCTAGGAAACCATCACACTTTTTTCTTTACTTACTTTTTCTTTGATACGTAATGTTCATGAAGATACAGTGTGTCACAGATGTGGGATTGTTTTAGTGCTGTTTTTAAAAGCCTGGGGCAAAAGGATGGAGTCCTGAACTTCTGTAACTATTTGGAAAACATTTTCTTCCTTAAGTTATTTTGAATTTTTTTGTTGTTTCTAACTGCAAAGCATTATCAGATAACTGGAACTCAAAGGCACTTGATTAAAACGGAAATGTTTTAAACAGTTCTGCTAATGTCAGAATTATTTGCAGAGTAGATTTCATAAGAAGTGTTAAAGGAAAAATGTCATATGTCATGTATCTCTCTTCCTTATGTGTCTTAGGTTATTTTGAGCTCCATGATAAAAGAATGTGAACAGAAAGTGGAGAACAAGACCGTCCAAGAACCACAAGGGTAAGACTTCCACTTCCCTTTTTCTGTGTGCCTCCAGAGTAGTGTTCCGCAGAGTGTATTCCATAATGGTGTCCAAGGTTTGTGACCTGGAATTCTGCACTGACATATGATGTATTTGAAAACAGATTTTGGAAACTTTAATACAGTGGTTGTTTCTGTCTCCAGTGTAAAACACGAGACAACAATTATTTTTATAGGAATTATGTTCTTGGTTCTTAATTTTTTGTTCATTTAAAGCTGTATTAAATTTCTGTCCTGAATCTGAGGAATCAGGGAGTGCCTGGCCTAAGTGCTTAGAGCAGCCTATGTAGCAGACACTTTGCCACCCATGGGGGTGGCAACCTGCAGACTGAGGGTCCTGGTTCTGGTGCTGGGAGGGGCTTGCTTCAGGCTGCTGTCCTGGTTTCCACAGGACTGGTGCACACAAGAGCAGTTTCTCCAGTGTATAAACTAACCCCCGTGTAAGTGTGCTGGTTGGGCAGCAAGCTGACTTTGGGAAAATGCCATCTGTGTTGCACTGTGGTAAAACACCCTTTCCACAAACACAGAGCAAACCCAGCTCTCCAGGGAGGCAGCAGACACACAGTGCACATGCATCCATTTGCTTCACCTGTAGAGATGGTGTCATTTGTGTGCACTTCCTGATAACAAAAGTAGCCAACAGACCCACCTTGGATTTAGAAATTGGAATGCTCAGTGTCATTATGCTAAGTTGTATGTGCCCTTTTGCCTGCTTATTGCCTGGAATGGCATGCCAGCAGGTAAATTCTTGTGGATTATTATATAACTTAACAAATCCTTCGCAGTGTTGCCAAGGAAGTGTGTGAGGAGGTATCTGAAAAGAGAATCTGTTCTCAATCCCAATGCTTTTTCAGGAGAATTGAGACAATTACTGAAGCTTGTTCATGTCATGCTTCCTTATCTGTAAAAAACTTCTAGAATTTACTTCTTGAAAGAGCTCACCCATAGTCCTGGAAGCAACTGGTAGTCTGAGAATGATTAAAATAAGAAAGGTGTACAAGAACTCAACACAAGAAATGTAAAGTAGAAAAAGGGTCAGTCTCTCAGGCACCAAGTAAAATACTTCAGGCTTTACTAGTAGTAAATACTTTGAAATGACAGGCCTATTAAGGGGTTGCAGAAACAGAGAAATGCAAACCTCATACAACATCTAATGTATTTTCTTTATGAATGCAGCTGCTGAAAACTAAGATATGAAAAGGATAAGTCTTTGCAGTCTGTTCCTTTGTTCTTTAATTAGCCTTCCCCTTTCTTATTCAACGTCAGACTATGGTTGTAATCTTGTACTGTATAAAATTAACAAGAAATATTTTACCACTGAAGAAATGACCTTTTCATATACGTAAATATCTCTGTTTTCTTGCTAAGTGCTTGCTAATTTCAGTTCCTAATTTCAATGACAAATACATATTTGACAAAGGATTTAAATACAACTGGTGGGGTTTGTTAACAGCACGGCAGTGCAGGCACAGAAAACAAAATGGGTGCAAAAGCAATCTTCTGATGTTCTTATGTCTTTTCCCCTTGCTGTTAGAAAAACTTGGTCAATAATATGGGATCAATGAAATAGTTTTTTCAGAAGATTAAACTTGGCAATTTTAAATGTTGTACACTTTTGTTAAACATTTTGTTTAGCAATTAAGATGATATTTTAATCATGGATAACATATGACAAACTGATTGCTATAAAATGCCCATTAAGAATGTTTGTTTTGGCCTAGAGTTTCCCCATAAAACAGGCAGAACTCTGTGTAGCATCTGATTCATCTAGACACCAGGAAAAATTTTATATTTACACATTATTTTTATTTGTGGGTTGCGTTTTGTTTTGCTTTTTAAATAATGGATTGTTTTAACCAAGATATATTATTGCTTTGTTGGGTTCTTTGATTACTTTTTAAAGATGTGAGACTCAAATCATTTGATTTCATATTAATTTTTGATTTAATTTTTGCTATGTTTAAATATTCAGTTTCCACAGTAATGGAAGTATTTTGGAGGCTATTTTTTTTTTTATTTAAACTTCTAAGTATGCAGGATGCTGTGGATTATGTTTCTGTTTATAGTAACAGTACTAGAAAACATGAACTTCTAGACTCTGTAGTTGTTGCTGTTTAATTTTTGACATCAAATGGCTGATATCCCCCAAACCGTTTCAAGAACCAATGGAACACCTCCTTGTTTACCTCAGTCTTATTCAGGATCATTAGACTAATGAAAGCACAGTTTATTTAGAACTACAGGTTTGTCACCAATTGCTAGACTTTCTTTTCTGAAGTGAGCCGTTTTATTTTCTTGATGCTGCTAATGCTTGGAATGTACAGTATTTCCCAAATAAGTTTTTGTAGCTACACACAACTCTAGGGTACCTCATAGTCCGAGACAGCTTCTTGTGCTTAACTAGCTGATAGTGAGTGTAAACTGTTACTTACATAATTTATATGCCCTTGCTTTATCATGAAATCAAAGGAAATTGCAAAAGGCATCCATCTTACTGTAGCAGTCATTTCCCAGATGAGTTTTATCAGCTGGAAATATGTGATTCATTAGTTGACTGGAGATGTTTAATCAAGCCAAAGATGTCTGGCTACATGATTGTGCCTGAAATAAATATTTTACTTTAAAAGTTTATAATTAAACTATTTGCAAATCCACAATACAGCTTTAGTGAGAATCTTCCCTTTTATTTTGAGGTACTTTAAAAAGAACCAGAAATCATTACTAAGCACCTTTTTTCTGTAGTGTGCAATGGGAGAAATTACTGGGTGTATCCCTTCTACCTTCAAAGAAATCATTCAAGTTCTGTTGAAACAATTCAGAGTTAACTTCAGTTTTATCTCCTTGATGCAAGTGTGTCTAACAGAACTGTTTATAACTTTTCAGACTGAAAAGTCAGTTCCTGGAATCTGGCCTTTGCAAGTAAGACAGATTTTGTGGTCCTAGCTATAATTTTGAAATGCAGAGTCCACGCTGAGTTCACTAGGGATAATTTATTTGGTAATGTTTTCTAAAATTGTCCTCGTCCAGTGTTGATAAAACTTGCCATTTTGACTACAAATATAGGAAGTATGGAATATTTGTTAATATTCCTGCTATGTATATTTGTTCTGTCTTGAGACAGACGACTCCTACTGTGCTAAACAATTTATATATATCTGAAGTTGAGGTCACTGATATGTTGTTAATTTTTTAAAAAATTTAAATTAAAAAAAAATTAAATTATTAAATATTATTAAATATGTTAATTTCACATAATAGGGATAATTTCTTAACATATTATTCAAAGCTGAGCATCCTGTAGCTTCAGCATTGATGGATTGCTCCTTCCAGTCCAGTTTGTGGGAAACCTATCAACTCTCCATTGGCCTATGTAGTGTGTCTCAATTAGGAACATCCAAGCACAGGTAACAGGAGCCACATTCACAACAACCAGAAGAAGCAGCTCCTTACCCAGCAAGGGGCTGACCCAGTAGGGCTCAGGGTTTGCAAGAAATTTATAAGGAGATCAAAGGAAAGCTGATCAAGTAATATAAAATAAAGATTTATTGAGAGTTACTAGGTTGACAGTCCTCACCATTTTTTAACTCTGTTCAGGTGGAAGTAGTTGGAAAATAAAGAGCTGAAAATTAAGGAGAGAGGTCACTGTTTTGTACTTAACTTGCTTTTGCTCATCTCTACACGTCTGCTAATGTCACTGTTGGAGGCAGGATACTTGGGTTTGAATGGTCTGTGTCTGAACTGATTCTGGTGAACTTACACTAAATAAACACAAGGATTGACATTTCTGGTGAAAAGGCTAAGCCAGTCTTTCACAGAGGTAGTTGTCACAGCAATTCCCCAGTAGTTAGCGAATGCTAATGTGATGACATCCAAAGGTACTAAAAACTAGTGCACAAAAATATTTTGCCATTTTCACAGGCACTGTGAGCACATTATAATAAATTTAACAGTGTATACATGGACTAGGTAGTGATGGATTTTCAGTTCTTCTTCACAGACTGGTCTTTTTTGTTGAAACCTCTGCAACACAAATACTTAATAAATAACAACATAATGTTCTTTTTAATTTGTAGTCTCATGCCACTAAATGTTTTCCTTTCCTAGCTCGATGTCAATTGCAGCGAGCCTGGTAAGTGAAGATACAAAGACCAAGTTTTTGAACAAAATGGGCCAGCTGACTACATCAGGTGCAATGTTGGCTAATGTGTTCCAGAGGAAGAAGTAAGATGGGAAAAGGAACTCCGAGCTAACACTAAGGTGGACCTCACAGAGACTAGTTCCTGTACTTGAAGTACTTGCCTTTTAATTTCTTCTGTCTTATGTTCTTGTAGTATAATTTTATTCTAACCTCCAAAGATATTTGCACTGCTTTTGAATATCGCTGTGTATCTGTTAATTTTGGGTTAACTGTGGTTGATACAAAACTGAAATCATAGTCTGTACCAAGTCCCTGTTCTGTGTTCTTGTCTTTCCAGCATATTTTTTTTATATAGTGGAAGGTTTTGGTTTTTTTATTTTCTGACAGGATATCAGCAAATATCTGTATTATACATGGAGCTATTCTGACGGTACTTAAAATAATGTAAATTTGAAGTCATTGTCATGAAGTAATAAAAGTGGAGATTACTTATGTATTTAAATTATGAGAGAGTAATGCAGATTTTTTAATTATGTTTCTAAAAAGAAGAGGAAGAGCCACCAGCATTTGTCTGTGCTTCTAGGGTTGTTTTTGTAAGTATTGTGCATCTTGAATCCAGAGGAATTGCAGTATCTTATGTACGAGACTGCTTGCACTGCATCAGTCTGCAGGGAATGCTCATGTTTCACATGCTTTATGCCGACATTGTAAATGCTGTACAAAGTCCTTCAGATAAAATTCTCACATCTATGTGGTTTTTTGGGGGATTTTTTCTTTTGTAGGGTTTTTTGTTTTATTTTAAAGCACTTTACAAGTCTACACATCCACAGGCACATCCATTAAGTAAAAGAAAAACATGATAAATTAATAAATGTTTATAAATGTGTAAGCTACTACACAGGGTCCCCAGTACAGTTCTGCAGGCAGGGGAAACCTTATGCAGGAGAGAGACAGCTTTCTTCTTGCACTCAGTGTGCAGTTCTGTGGACTGTGGAAACTAAAGATATTTTGTTGTTTAGATTGAATTTCAGTTCAAATTTAATTTTGGAGTGTTTGACATTATGCTGAGTTTGACGTGCTGAGTTTCTTTAAAATGTTAAGTAGACTGCCTACATACTTTTTGAAAATGACATTACAGGGAGTATATTCGACTACCAAATATTTTTGTTAGTAAGGAAGAATTAACAACTAAATCCTTTTCTTCCTATACAGCACTTTTTTTCCCCCTCTTTATGTCAGTGTAATCTTCTGAAAGTAAACTCAAGTGCATGCATGAACTGGTATGAGGTAGCAAAATATAAAAGCTCAGGTGTTCTCTGACACGGTACCATTCAGCTGGAAGTACAGACATTTTTGAGGACAGGGAAAGTAAAAAGGAGCAAGAGAATGAAGTGTTCCCCCCAGAAAGAGGATATAGATGGAATAACAGGTCGGGTATCACCCTTAGATGGAGATAATGGAGATAACTTGAGGCTTCTGCCTGCTTCGTGTCTGTGCTGTTGGCTGTGCATACGCTGTTCCTGCCACAGCTGTGTTGTGACAGGGCCTGCTGCTCACGTGCGCGCCGTCGGTCCCCTTGCACTGCACTGATGGAACATTTCTCTGGAGGTCACAGACTGCTCCATGCCTTCGTGTTGCTCGTTACCATGAAAGTACGCTTTTAGCAGACTGACTGTGAAATAGAGACATTCCTGAGGAATGGGAAGTGGTGACGTTCCTCTCTATTGTTCTGTTGTCAATAAAAAGTTTTGTATACCTGCCTTGTCTTGTTACTTCTCTCTTCTCTGAAAAAGATAATCACATCAACAGAGCTGTTACAGGACACATGTCTAATGCACAGAAATTGTTTAGCCTTAACTCTTTTTACATAGCAGGTGGTAGACTGAACTTGCTCAATTTCCTTGGCTCCTAGACCTGTGGCTTTACTGCCATTTTCGTTCAGGGTCTCCTCCTATGTCTCCTGTGCCACAGTTGTATTTTGGATTTTTCTTCTCCTTCTCTTTTCTGACTTCTCAAGCAGTTGCAGTGCCAGAAACAACTTTGTAGTCATGAGACTGAAATAACAGGTCCATGGTTAAGCTGCTGCTTTTTAAAGCAGGGCGGCTGCCTGTGAGAGCGGCTGCTCACCTATGCTGAACTTCATCCACTGTTTGGAAAACTCGCGAATTCACACAAGCCAAAAAACTGTGACAGCAATTGAACTGTGGAGAGGGATGAGACTCTTTAGTTTGTTAGTATAAGTGTAGCATCTTTACCCCCATAGGGTAATAGGTCTAATGTCTCCAGCCCCTTGAAAAGTGTAGCTCTTGCTATTCACGGTTGTATTTCACACCAGTTGTAGAAATTTGAGTGAGGATCAGAGGAAGACCAGCACAGTAACTACTGTGAGAAAATTACTGTGTAGGCAGCAAACTTCCAATGCAGGCTGTCTTCAGGAGTTTTGCCTCCTAAATTTCAGGTCTCTGTTAGTATATGTTGTTGCAGGAGTTTTTCAGTGTATGTTTTAAAATATGAACAGACTTTTAAGATTTCAAGTTGGTCCGTGGCGGGGGGCTTGGTGATTTTTGGGCTTTTCTGATTATTCCTCCTAACTCTGTCACTATAGCATTCAGGACTGGAAAATAAAAGACCCGTTTAATGAGAAGAATTTCCAGAATATTTGAAATTAACCTTTCCCCCCCCACACACACACCCTTTCCTGTTATTATTCAAAATAAGTGAACCTTTTGGGAGAAAATGTTCTGTTAAAAGAAAGCAGTTCATCCTCTAAGGGTTGTCTTCAATTGCTTATGGCTCTGCCTGAGAAAGGATTCTGTAAAAAACCTAAATGTTTGCTCTATTGGCATTGCCTGAACTTTTTCAGCTTGTTAGCTTTAAATGTCAAAGGTCTCATGCTGCCCCTAGTGAAGTTTCAGACAAAATCTTTGTATCTTTATTTAAAATATTGACTCTTGTGTTCTTAAAGAAAAGTGATCAGTGGGCTGAAGGTACCTGGCTGCCTCAATATATGTTCTCTGTAGATTAAGCATAAAGCTAATTGGTATTATGCCTATATTTGGTTCTGAAAGATTATTTTCTAGAACTCTAAATCAGGCAAATTGTTCTTTTTGTATCTTCTAAGCAAGGTGAATAAAGGGAACTCCACAAAAAAAGGCTGCTCAGTCTTCTTCTATTAATCTCTTCCTACTCCCCTACGGCACCAAGAAGAAAAACAATCCTGCTATTTCTGTACATGAAAGTATATTCTGGGTAGGAGAACTAAAAGCAGTGTTTGAAAGGATTTGGGGCTAGAAAAGGTGAGGAAGCTGATGGATTGCAAGATTAAAAATTATCCTTGAAAAAAATCTGTTGTGAAGACAAGGAGTTTTTATAATATATTGTGGGAATTCATTGCTACATAGTGATAAGATAATTCAAAAAGATTCTGCAGAAAGTAGATTTGTGGGATATTTCTGCTCTCTGTTGTGACACTGTTAATGGCATTTCTCTGTTGCAGGAGTCAGTGGCTCTATATTTTAGTGCATTTATGAAGGTGGGTATAATGCATTCCAAATGTTTTAAGTAATTTCCCGTATGGAATTTACTGATGATGATATTTAAGTAAACCATGAAGTCCCAGCACAGGTTCATGGAGCAGAAAGTCACTGACGTGTTGATACAGCAAACTGATTGGCATGGCACTGATCCAAGGTGGAATCACAGAAGTTTGCATCAAATGTTAAGTGCTGATGAATAACAAGAATGAAGGCAACAAGATTTCAAGGAAACTGGTTCACTGCTTTTCAGAGTGAACATTTGGCTAATGTTTCTTGTAAATACCTTCAGATCCATAGCTAATTTGGTTTAGACTATGAAATTGGTCAACAAAGGCCCAGAGGAGTGTGGTTATTGAATAAAGCTATTCAGGTCCTGGATGTCAGCAGTTTACACTGCTATATCATGTGTTAACTAATCCAGATGAGTGACCATGAATGAGCACTCGTTTTTCCAGACAAGCTGTTTCTGAGGTTTAGCTTAGAAGCTGTTTTAAGGTTTCCTTAGGTTTAATGCTGGCCAGTTTTCATCCATACAGGTAAGCTGTAGGAAAAGATGATTCTGCTTACAGAGTTAATTACAAGCAAGTCAGTGGCAAACAGCCTCTGTCTTTGGAGGCATCTGCACCACGTGCTGAACTTGAGCGTCCATCACACTTCCAGTTTGGTGAAAGATTTCCTTAGGCTGAAGATTTTCATTTCCTAGAAACTTCTGAGCATGAGCAGTTCTACTGCAGAAGTGAGTGACTTGAAACAGTGACTCACCACTTGGTGTCAAGGGCCAACACCATGGCAGTGGTCAGTCTGGTTTCTTTCCCAGCACTGGGATTGCATGTGCTCGCCACTGCCTCCCTCAGTCGCCCCATGTCAGGCTGGTCTGCACCCTCTTGACTTCACCATCCCACAGAAGCAGAGGGCTGTTTGTTCTACCATTTAAATACTGTTTGAAAATAGGGCTGTTTGCAGTGTATTTGAGTATTTCCATTCCCAAAACTATTGTGACTGTGGCCTTGTGCTGCTGCTCCTTGCCCTGCACTTTTACAGAGTTTTTTCCCCATTCCATAACACCTGAGAGGCCTCTTCAGGGGATGGAGACAGTGCAGTGGAGTCCTGCTGAAGTGACAGCAGCTGTAGCAGAGCACATGCCTGTAGGATCATGTGGGTTGTTCTGAAAGGCATTTGCACCTTCCCTTTAAATACGCTGCAAGGCAAGGGGAAGTGGTGATGGGGAAGAAGCAGCTGCAATGTTTAATAGGCAATAAGGGCTCATTTAGGTTTAATCCCTTGCTAACAGGTAAATGCACTCCATTGATCTAAGTATGAGTTATCTCAATCAGGTGAGTTTTCAAAGGAGTTTGGGATCATTAAGTGTGCTGTTGGATAAAATGGCAGGGTGGCTCTGGGGAGCTGGTTATGGGGTGTTGCCAAGGGGTTAGGCTCTCAGTCTCCCTGCTGGTAGGTGTTTGCCAGCATTAAAGACTCATATCCAGGGCTTGAGGAGTATCCTGGGCAGAGCAAGCTCCCCAGGCCATGCCAGTATTGCTCTTGTCCCAAGGATGAACACATGACTCAAGTCTTAGAGGTCAACAGGTGTCTTATAAACATCCAAGTTAAAAATTCACCATGACTTTGTATTTCCTCCCTGGAGTATGCAGGCATAGCTGTTGCCACAGTGGCTGGTGATATCCTATCAGCTCAGTGTCTGCTTGCACGTACTTCAAATATCTGACGTACTAGCCGTGGTTGGAAGCGTTTTTCTTTTGAATGATGTGGACTTGAGGTTTTCAGACAGGCATTTAGCAGTGGTACATTTTTGTGGGATTGTAAAAGGTGTGTTGTGTAAACCACACCAGTGTGACTAAGGAGCTTTATTATAGTTGCTCTGTCATGGGAAATATTTGTGTGTTTGAAAATTTCAAGGAGATTCAAGGGCAAAAGAATGCTATGGAAACTTGCCTTTCACAGGAAGAAAAGAGTTTCAAGTTGATGACATGATTTTATGTATGGGTTGGGGTCTTTGCAAATAATAGATTTTATTTTTTTTAATTGATTTATTTTAATAGCTAGAGTTCTTAAATAAAACTAGAGCCTCCTGTGCTAAAATGTGCAGATATTTTTCTACATTTTTTTCTCCAAGTGTCGAAAGCTCCACATGCTGGATCATAGAGTAGGGCTCTCTCCCTGCAGTGGGTGATGAGGCAGCTGAAAGCAGCCTTTCTCCCTGGTCCCATGGCAGACTCTCTACATGGATTGCTGGTACTCCAGAAGCTGCACATCCATCTGCCCTGCAGGGCATCCCCCTGATTTAGAGGGATCTTTCCTAGAGCTTTGGCTTTGCACTGCGCTGCCTTTCTTGCTCACCTGCTGAGAGGCAGGTGCTCATATTTACACAGCCTGTATTTAGCCCACAGACTGAAACCCCAGATAACCTTTGTGACACATACTGAAAGAAAACCATTGATCGCGATCGATCAAAACCCTTCCTCTCATCCTCTATCCCTCAGCAGCGTGTGAGAGGCAAGGGAATGCCTTCACAGCCTTCCTGCACACGAGAAAAGGTTTCCCAGGATGCAACCATCTGCCTTCAGCGTTGCTTCTCTACCCAAGTTTCCATCATGTCACTTTGAAGACCTGGATTTAACACAGAGCCTCCTGGTTCTCCCTCCTGGGGAAAGGGTGCATCACAAGGTGTTGGTGTCCATGTGCAGGTAAGGGGAGTGCAGTGGCATGGATAAAGTGAAGGAACAGCTGGGGACATAAACATGAGTGTACAGGTGCTGCTCAGATGCCCTGCTATATCCACCAAACCATTTCCAGCCTTTGCTTTTTGGGTTGAAAATTTGGAAAGATGGAAGACAAGTTCAGGCATTGGCTGGGACTGAGCTGCCATTTGTCCAAGCTCCTGTAAAAGAAGAGTTTTTACACTGATGCTGAAGGGGTTTCATTTTCACACAGCTACAAAATTGCAGTTTTGATGTAGATAACAACTTTTTAGAATAGCATTTAGCAGGTAATACCCACTTTTCTCTCTCTAGGAAGGAAGTAAGAAGAGATCCATACTGACCGCAGCCCTGCTAAGTGGTCAGCCGGGCTCACGGTTTGTTTTCCATGGCAGGCACGACCAAAGAAGGGATCCTGGAATTATCCAAGGTATTATTTTCATTCTGTCACACCGCTAAGGCTGCACAGGGTTTTCCATCTCTCGTCTTTCATAAGAGCTTCCCAAAGGCTAGTCCAGTTTATGCTTGTGTCCCACAGTGGTGAACAGAAACAAGAGGCACCCAAATGTCACCAGTAAAGCTGAAACCATAATACTTCAAGCATTTTGGTTTTATTTAAAACAGGTGCTTTGCAAAGGTAGCTGACAAAATAATGTCCTGTAAGAGAAAAAAAAGTTCTAGAACAGGCAGACAAACAGGCAGACAGTTTTGCTATAAATGTTTAGGTTTTATCTGTTCTACATAGAATGATGTATGTGATAAGTGTGAAAGAATTGACAGTGCTACACATTGCCTGGTTCATATTTTATAGCATTCACATTTTAGTTTCTAACAATCTACTGCAATCCATAATTAAGACTGTAAAGCACCCAGTAGTGGCTTCTGCGGGTTTTGGCTCAGAAACATAAAATTTAACTCAGAGGAAAATGTCTGAGCTTTCAAAAAGAGGCTGTTTTCACATAGTGGTAGAAAATGAGAGAAATTTCAGCCCAAACAAGAAATATTCCAGGCAGGATCAGGGGTGAGAATGCAAAAGTAATTGAGCTGATGTGCAATAGTGACTGCTCTGGAGCTCCGTTGAGCTGCACAGGGCTTGGCTTTACTCGATGCCTTCAAAGCCTTCACTTGACACCTTCAGAGCAAGCTGGTAACACATCTGACTGCTAGTGAGAGTGTGAGTTTGCTCTTGTAAATCTCTGGTTAGAACGAGCAGCTGGTAAGTAAACACAGCCTATAGCCTTGGAGTTGTGCTAAATGTGAAAAGGGGAAGAGACTTAGCAGACTGTTCTGTTTAAAAAGAAACATTTCCTTGTACCATAAACACAAACATTTTAAAACATCTCTGGCACAAAGCTGCATGATTTCAGCAATGGGTGGATGAGGCTCCAGCAGAAGGATCTCACCGCAGTGCTGTCCCTCCCTCTTTGTGTGCTCCCTCCAGGACCAACCAGGACTAGCACCGCTGCCAGCAGCTGGGCACACACCTTTGCACATGTCACACCTTGCAAAGCCCCAGTGAAGTCTGCTTTGCATTTTTTGCCTACCAGGCAAGCTGGCTGCTGTGGTCATCCCTCCTACTCCTCACTCCCCAGTCAGTTGTGTTCCGGACCAGCAGCCTGTCCAGCCCAAGTGTGGTGAGACCCTGACTCCTCAAGCAGGGTGACAGGGCTCTGACACCGCACTTGCAAGCTCGATGGCTTGCTGAAACCCATCAGCATGATCCCTCCCCAGTCACCTCCAGAAGAGCGAGGGCATCAGGAGCAGCCGCTGGCCCTAAGCCAGGCATGTCATGCAGTATTGCTTTGCGCCACAGCCCACTCTGGAGCATCAAACTCATCTAGGGGCCACCAGTGCCCAAAAAGCCATGTGGTGTCAGAGAATGAGGCCAGGACCTGCAGGAGCACAAGGACCTTAAGCAGGACCTGCTTGAGCACAGATCAGGCAGGGCACAATCCTTGCTGAGGACATTGGGGGGGTCAAGCAACTTTAAGGAGATTAAAAAGGCTTTGTGACCCCTGGGAACTATCTGGGGGTGAAGGTCATAGCTTGATGCTGCTGTGGAGGCAGGCCCTTCACTAGTACAGGAAAAAAGCTCAGCAGCTGTTTCTGTCCTGAGCAGAAATCAAACAGCTCCACTGAGGAAGGATGAGTTTTTAATATTCACTTCATCTTTTGTGTTTGAATGTATTTATTTGAAAACATAGAGAAAGTCTAGGGTTTTTTCCTGGTCAAGGGTTAAATCTAAATACATAAGTGAAAGAACAACTTCCTTCTTTGCCTAAGTCAGAAACATGCTCCCAAGCTCATTGCTCAGCATGTGAGCACAGGGCAGGTTTTGTGTCCACAGGGCCAGCTCCCCTGGATCCTCAGCCTGTGTAAATAGCCGGGCCCTGTCCTGCCGCACCACAGAGGATTCCTGGGCCTGTGTGAGACCAGGGACATCGCTGCCGTGCCGGGCCGTGCCGGGCCGTGCCGGGCCCGGCACCAGCTGCAGGCTCTGGCCTCCCGGCAGGCGCTGCCGGCTCTTTCGGGGGTCAAGAGGCCACCGTGCAGCGTTCCGAGTCAGGTCGCAGGGACTGGCCCCGTGCACGGCCTGGAGTGGTTTGGGAGAGCTCCCAAAGCACATCTTCCGCTTTTCTTCCCCTCTTGGCAGCAATCCCGTCCGCCAGCTCCCGACATCAGCTAAAGTTCGTGGAGGGGGAAGGGACGGAGACCTCGGGCCGTGCCAGAAGGCCGCGGCTGGCACCCACATGTTGCACGGGCACCGAGAGGGGAGAGGGCACGGGAAGGGATGGGACAGGAGCTCTCCTCAGGGCTGGGGACACACTGAGGGAGGATGGGGGGCGAGGTGAGAGACTGCCTGAGGCCCAAGATGTCCTCTGACAGTGACAGGCGATACCCGGGGGCGTGAGGAGAGGGCAGCAATTCCAGGGGAGATGACAGCGAGGAAAGGTGCCGGGGGCTGGAACGCGAGGGCGCAGAGGCGGAGGCAGGTGGGTACATGGCCCTGCCGAGAAGGACTGACCGGGAATGCAATCCCCACCGGCCGGAGGAGGGACGTGGGCAGGGTGACTAAACTTCTTGTAAAAAGGGGTGGAGAAAGGAAAGGGAGGGACAAGAAGCGAGGAAAAAAAAAAAAGAGCCCTGCATGTCAAGGCTGAGGAAATGCTGTGGGAACTACAGCCAGGCGCCTTTTTTTTTTTTTTTTTTTTTCTTCTTCTTCTCTCTTCTCCCCTCGTGTAGCTGAGAGGAAGGAAAGGAAGAAAGAGAAGTAGTCAGCTCAAATGCGCCTCGCTGCGCTGCCCGGGCGCGGGGGCTTGGCTGGAAGGATCTAGTTTCCCTTCGGTGGCAGGAAAAGGAGCCACGGGAGGAGGCAGAGACGCACACCCAGACATGCCCGTCCCGTCAGGCTGCTGGCTCCTTCTCCTGTGTCTCGCTGCCGCTGGCGAACAGGTAAGGCTGGGAGCCGGCGGAGGGGGCAGTGGGTGCCGCATCCCGCCCGCTGGGTTGGTTTGCTCGTCCCGCTGCTCGGGGCGATCGGCATCCCGCGGGGCTGGGCAGAGCAGCTTCGCCTGCCTTGCCCCCCGCTCTGCTTGTTTGGGTTTTGGTTTTGTTTTTATCCCAGCAACTCATAAGCTTCTCTCGCTTCTGTAAAATCAAAGTTGTCCAAACCCAAAGTTGCAAAGGAAGCCAGGGGATCTGCAGGGAAAACAGCCTGCTTCTGCCCAGGGCAGGGTGCGAGAAACCAGAAAATATTTGCAGTGAGGTTGTTGAGGGATATAATTTGCATGTAGAGTAAAAATAAGGCAGACTCCACCCTACCGAACAGATTTATTCGAGAGAGCGTGGGCACACTTGTCCGTCAGGCATGGGACGCGGGGTTTTGGCAGCCCAGGTTCATCTTTCCAGCTTCCCCACCGGGATGAGTCCCCTCACGCTCTGGCCATCCCGCCAACCCGAATGCTGGCGGCCCCGGGACGAGGGACGGCCTTGTGACCCCAGCTCCGCGAGCGGAGAGGCTGAGGCTCCGAGCGGCCGCGTAACTCTCCCGGAGGCTGATGTGCTACCCATGGCAGAGCCAGGAACCCGAGCCCGGAGCCAGGTCAGCCGCCCCAAAGGGCAGCCCTTTCCTCTGGCGGGGGAAGATCTGAGCGAGGTTTGGCGCTGCGGTTGTTTGCAAACACAGCGTGCTCTGGTCGCAGCTCTGTGCGGTGCCGGGTGGCCAGCGTGGTACGCTTGGGATCGCGGCTGGTCTTCCTCTGCTGTCGGAAAGACCATTTTCTACAGCCAGCTCTTGCTCAGCCTTGTCAATGGCGCACATCGCGTTTCCTCCAGCAGTTTACATCGGCAGAAGTTTGCTTTGCTCTTTCTAATTATACAGCTTAAAAATTATCCTTGTCCCTTGTGGTTGTTTAGACCCTTCTAGACTGGCAGGAATTTCAAAAACCATGCTACTCTTTATTTGCACTTTATTTCGTCCATTAATCAATGTTTGGCAGCCTTGCTACCATTTGTATTTATTTCATCTGAACTTCTGGTATTTTTCTGTGTGTCATTGTTCTTGATAAGTTATGTAACTTAAAGTGCTTCCCTCAACATGGGGATGTAATTGGGCCATGGCTGGGTTCCCTGAAAGCAAGGTGCAACTTCAAGAAAAAAAAAGATAAAAACCCAAACCAAAACAGAAAACCCTCTGCTGTCTACAGCTTACAATTTCATGTCTGACCGCACAGTCCTGAGAGCCTTTCCTTTGGATCCCTGATCCTAAATATGTTGCCTAAAACCACACAGGCCTTTTTTTCCCCTCTAAAACATACGTTTCATTTTGTCCACCCTCACACTCAGGCTTCTCTCAAATCGCTGCTTTCCAGGTGTCCTCCATATGTATGTGAATGAGCCTGCAAATTTCAAAAGTGCCTTGTATATCACAGCTTTCAGGGGGTTTTCCCTGTCCCTCAGTAAATCCTGTCCTCCGTGTCTCTCTTTTTTCCTGCCCTGGTGCTCAGGACTGATCAATGCAGCAGGAAGAGCAGACCTCAACGCTCTTCGTACCTTTACTTCAGGTCACTAACCATTTACATGCCTGCTTCCTTCTGGAGCCATTTGGGTTTAGTGCAGTTTTTCCTTTTGGAATATCCTCATTGCCTGGAACTAGCTCAGCTTTTGACCAAACCTTGGAAATTCAGATTTCCATGGTATAGCTCCTGGCAGATTTCAGGTACCGTGATGTAGGAGCCAGAGCTCATCATCATTTCTCACCTCTTGATTCATAGTCTTTCACAGGACAAAGAACAAGGAACTTGTATTTATTTTGGGCTGATGTGTAAAGTCTTTCCACTGCCTCCAACATGTGCTTAATTCTGAGTCTGTGTTTGTACAGGGTGCAACTTTGCATCGCCGTTGCTTTGGACAAGTAGCAGCACAAAACTGTAGGAAGCTCCAGGAAAGCTGTAGCGTAAAGATAAGGATAAAACATAATTTGTCAAAGAGCCCATTAATTTAATATTCTGCCTTCAAGAGTGAGCAGAACCTACAAGAATGTGAAAGGCAAGCTTAGAGAGGTGCTGCTCTGAAACAGCCTTTCAGTTTTTCCTTTGTCTGACTGATTTGAGCAGTGGTTTCTTAGACTAGTGTTGCTTTCTGATGGAACAAATGTGAGAAAACCTGTGGGAGGGTTGAAGTTTTTCTGATGCATTTGTGTTAGTTTAGACTGGGTAATAGGGTGGAATAATGTTTGAACGGTGATATTGGCAGTGTATTTCCTGCAAAGAGTGAAAAGCATTTGGAAATGTAAGTTATTGCATACTCACTCATAATTCTGCTGAGAATAGACATGATCATTGTCATCATTTTCACCAAAGAGGAAATGGGAACAGAGAATTCGTGACTTGCTCTAGGTCACACACATGGAGCAGAACTTCTGGGAACAGAGCTCAGCCCTACTTATCTTGTGCTTCATCTACAAGATGATCTTTCCAAGTGATTTGTTTTGGGCACCTGTCAGAGGTATTTTGCTCTCTGGGGCATGATCTGCTCAGCTTCTTTGTGCAGAATAGTCACATCCCTTTCCATGCTTAACACCAGTAAAGAGTATCAGTGTTGCTATTAGATGGGAGTCAAAGTCTCTGAGAATGTGCATTTGCAAATGTGCAGTAAATCAGTTGCACCACAGATTCATCTCCCCTTGTGTGGCACGGAATGGGTCCTTCTACTACTCTGTGACATCTGCTTCATAGATAAAGTTTGCTCATTGCAAGCATTTGGAATTCTTTACAATATAGAAAAGTTTTGGCCAAAATATAGATTTTTCTCTAGCTTTCTAAAATGCACAGTCTGTATGATGAGAGAGGGGAAAAAAGAGTGTAGCAGTGACTGTACTGTGTTACATCATGGACTCTCCTGGTCCATTATTCCCACTCTGATCAGGACCAAAGGAATCATTCAGTAGAGCAAAAGTTCTACAATATCTAATCTAAACTCCTGGGCTTCAGCATGAGCTTCAAAGCTACTGTAATTCAGTTTGTTCATTTGTAAAATTTCCCTTGCAGCAATGGTTCCCGTGAGGAACACTGGCAAGCCTTCTACTGTTTTGCAGTTTACCCCAGAACACGTGAAAAATCTCACAGCACCTCATATCAACAGAAAATAATGTATGTAAAACTACATCAAACCACAATTTAAGAGATCTATCCCACTTCTCCTTTCATGTTAAGCATCATCTGCCTGATGTAATTTCTTCTTTCCCACCAACAGGACCAAAACAAACCTTTGCCACATTTCACAAATTGGTAGAATTCAAAACTTATCAGACATATCAAGGGTACTGACCAATGTCATCTAGGTCACAGGGCTTTCTTCATACTGTGCCAGAAGGAAAAAAAACAAACAAAAGAAACAGGTCAAGCAGAGAGATAACTGCATCCCTAAGGATCTTTTTTTTGTTTCTATTGCCCATTACTGTCTATTACCCTCAAGTTCTGAAAAGTGGGTGTAACTTGACAGCTGGGCAAGAACCAGTACAGATGGTAAAAGGGATGCATGTTTAGACTGGTTAATGATTTCCATGATTTTTTTCTGCATAGAAAATCATGGAAACCTCAAAGTGGTGCCCTCCAGTGTCACATAACACTATTTAGTACATCCTTGACACTATTTAGAGGAATCATACTTGAGTCACTTTGCCGGGCTTATCCATCTGTCCCTAGGAGTTCAAGTGGTGAAAGGCTCTCCTGTAGTAGGTACATGTGCAGATGCAAGGAAAAGGCAATGCTTGCTGCAAGGCTGTCCTCCTGCTTCTCCCTGCCCACTTCCTCTCTGTATGACCAGGTCTCCAGGAAGTCTTTGTGGTGACCAGAGCCAGGAGGGTTCCTGCCACCACATGCCATTACCACAGAATTCAGATCTCCCTCCATCCTGTGCCCTGTGCTGCAAGGAGCTGCTCTGCAGCAAAGGCTGCAGGACACTTGGAGGAGATGGTTGCTTCGGGAGCTGGTTGAGCTTACACAGGAGGGAAGAGGGAAACGGAGATAGCTGGTTCATCATGCCATCAGCTGCAGCTCTGCTCCTTGCATAGACTGTCCCCTTCCTTTCCATGGAAACTCAGCTTGCAAGGCAGCACTGGCTTCTGCTGCAGCCAGACACCCCTGTTTTTAAGGATGCCTTGGTTGGTGTTGCTTGCATGGAGAAGCAGCTGCTCTGAGAATGGCTTATTATTGCCGATGGAAAACGCAAAGGCAAAATATTTGTATGTTGTAAATGCAAGATAAAAATTAAGTGATGTTTAACCAAGGTTGCACTCTGGACTTGAGTAGGCCTTGGTCTGTGCGGCACAATAGCCTGCCTGCAAGAACTTGCCCCTTTTTATGACTTACTCTTCTTTGAAAATGGTCCAAAGTTCATGTAGTAGAAGAAAAACGCCACAAGCAGCAATGGCTGGAAGTCACAAGGTGGGCTGCAGGTGGGAATCCGGCTGCGCTGGCACTCAGGGCAGCCTGCTGTTGTGTCTGCCCTGGGAGAGCCAGACTTGGTGTGATGCTTTGGCACTCGGGAAGGCAGGTTTCCTGATTTGTTCCTGTCTGTGTGTCACCGCAGTGTGCCATCATACTTGTGATGGGGTGCCTTCTGGAGGGCTCAGCACTGCACAGCAGGAGCAATGCTGACATCACCCTGGCACTCCAGGACATCCTGGTTTGTGTCTCATACCTGTGTAGCCACCTCAGCTGCTTTGTGCAGGGCTTCTGATGGTTACCTCTTTTGTTTGCCTTCTCAGAGTGTGAGTTCTCTGGGCATGGCTTTCTTTGGTGTTTGTGCAGTGCCCAGGATGTCATGGCTGCAAACGAAGCCAAAGAGTCATTAATCACCTTGGGATAGCACCCCATCTGTTTCTCACCAAAGTCACAGGGAGGTCTGCCCACGCAGGCCCAGGAAGGGAGTGGATACATTGCCCTGGCAGGATGCCATGGTGTAGGCTGCAGCATCCAACCCTCACCCGTGTTCTCTGGATCATCCTCTGGGTCTTCCTGGGTCTTGCCCAAGACCCCAGCAGCATCCCCACGGCAGAGGCACATTCCCCACACCACTTAGCCAGATGTGTTTGTGCTGCCTCCCTGCAGCATTCCCAGAGGAGTGGGTGGAGCAGGGGCTGTGCAGCGTAGTGGGCAGGCAGAGAGAGCTGGGACCCAGGGTTACTTCTCAGCCCCTGCAAAACTCTCTGGCTGCCTCCCCTCTTAAAGTCTAGATAAAAGAGACCAGAAAAGGCTGCGTTTTGGTAAAAGAGCAAAACTGGCCGGTTTAATCCACCCTGCAAGAGCCAATTAGCCAAGGAGCGGGGGAAAAAAATGAAGTCATTCACCCTCACCACTTTGTGGCTACTCCAAAAGAAAAAAAAGTATATAGGGTCTGTTCAAGAATGGCGAAGAACAACATTTGTGACTGCAGATGGACACAGAATATATTTAGTCAGTGGTCAAAGTGGAGGGAAAAGAAAAGAATCTTGTATGGAAATAAAAATACTGTGAAGTTTTGTTAGGCAACCCATTAATCTGGAATGCAGAAATACAGATAGGGAAAAATGTGCAACTAGGTTCATATGAAGTCCTAAAATTGCTTATGTAGCACACAAGAAAATCTATTTCGAGTGTATTATTTTGCCACAGTGAAGTGTTTTGCCTTAGGAGCAACATATGCTCCAGTAACTTTGCATTGTTTGGTAGCAAGGCTGAGATGGTTCCTTGAATCTGATCTCACAGGAAGAAAAGCTCTCCCCTGCAATACCACATGTTGTAAAACAGCCTGCTTATGGAAAGCAGCCAGGGCCTCTTCCAATCAGGGAAGAATATTTCCATAGACATTACTGGCCGCAGCCACTGGCAGAGCTGGTTCCTCATGACTGACATCTAAAAGAGTGAATTAATCAATTCTCAGCCCAGTCTTGAGCCCTTTATTAAAGGCAGCAATTCCTTCACAACGGAGAAGGTGCAGATAGAGTCATGCAGTTCTCCCTCTAACTCACACTGAAGCAGAATGGTCTGTGGGTGTTACACGCGTTCCCGCCCCCCGACAGCCATCATCCCAAAGCAAGGGCTGCAGCCCCACCTCTGCCCTTCATGTTTCTGCCTGCAGAGTATTCAGCAATTGGACAATGCTAACATCCAGGAGAAGGAAGCCAGAGCAGGGCATCAAGTGGTGAAAGCAAGCTTCCTCTCTTCTACAAGCTTTCTCATTCTGCCCAGCACCTCAGCTAGGATTGTGGGATCTCACTTCACATATAAGAGATTAGCATGTTATGTTCCACTCTGAGGGCATGCTGGAAGGAGCTGGTACATAAATATACAGATTTTAAGCATAGAAAGTCCACATTGGACTCCTAATCTGGCATCCAGCCCAAGAAATCTGTCATGGTCATTTCTTCATTAAGACTCAGCTTCAGCTGATGAAGCATAGAAAAATGATCTGCTGAACTAAAATTCAAGAGGAGCATGCTCCCCCTAAATCATTGTAGCTTTACTGTTTTTTTTTTAATTTTTTTAATTAAGCATGCATGGGTGTAGAGTTACTCATGATGAGTCATTGAGACAGTACCTGGAGTGATATGGCTACTAAACTTTCCTTTGGAGCACTGCTCTTGCACCTGTTCAGTCTAGAAGAGATTTGCCTCTGCAGGCCTTACCACAAGCACACCTAGGTATTAGCTTTGATAATGTCATTATTCTGCTGCTTTTGTTTCTGCTTGTTATGGACTGTTGGTCTTTCTGTCAAGCCTTTTTGTTAAATATTTTGGTCTGGTTAGCTTTTGGCTTCTCAGTCTCTGATTCACCTTCAGAGTATTCTACCTAGTAGCTGTTAGTCTTTGAATTGCTGCAGCTGTGGGTACACGTAAGTTAAAGCATGAGGTTTTGCAGCAATGTGCAGGCACTACTGACTGCCCAGGCAGTGAAAATGTTAAGTGTGCCCCTCTGGCTGCGGTGTGGAGATGACTTTGTCTCTGAATGACAAATGTTGCGCACGTGATGGCAAGTCTTCAGCCCGTAGAAGCAGGCTGGCTGATTCACAGCTTCAGTCAGTCCCTGTTTCAGCCCTGCTGTCTCCCACCCCCATTGTCTCCCATCCGATATACCTGAGGTTCCTGTCTGCCTGCCCACACCCCACCGTGAGAGCCGTCAGTGCAGCACTTCTGCTTTGCGTAGCTGCTGGCCAGAAATAGCTCTGGTGGGTTTGAGATTGAGGAATGCTCCTTCCTACCGGTGGAGCAGTACCAGTTGCTCAGGTGTTTGCTTTTGGCTGCACGCTGGAACAGAGGGACAAGGGGAATAGGCAGGACAGAATTTCTGCCACCATTTGCCCAAGTCCTGGCCGCATGTTACAGTTTTCTCTTCACCTCTTCATTATTGATTTTATCCCTCATGCTCTTTCTGGCCTCTTCAGGCATTTAGGCTGTAGCAGGGTTTTAAGGATCTATTTTTAAAAGTGAAATAATAGTTAGTTTAAGCTGTTGCCATTTCCCGGCTCTATTTTACCACGTGGTGGTAGTTCTGTGATGTGGTTTACTGGTCACTGGAAAGTTGACATCACCAAAAGCATTTCATTCACAATCTAAGATTTTTGTGATGAATTACAGGCCTGCAAGCAAATAACTGGAATTGCAAAGCTGTGACTTGGGTGCTGCTTTGATTTAATTTTTATCAACAGTGAAGACTGTCCATGAAGGAACTGTTGCATGCAACGTGATTATGATTAAGTCTTTAACACAGGACTCCTCTTTCCCCGTGTACACCCACAACTGTAAAATTTTCCAGAGTTGTTACTATTATGTGCCTCAAGAGAGTGCCTGGGAGCACCAGCCACAGCAGCGCCCATCGAAAACCAGATTCTATTTTTACTCTTAAGTAATTTTTTTGGGAAGCCTCTGAAACTGGCAATGGGCTGAAGAAATCTGGGGTCTGGTTAGCTGTACTGCTGACCCAAAGCAGGTGGCAGGCTGGAAAGCTGTGGGCACAGTTGGTACCTGTGAGGGAGAGGCAGTGGCTCATATTTGAAGAAGCAGCAGCAGATGACTGCAGAAGCCCTCTCAACTGGGCTTGCAGGGGCTACTTCAATTCAGGAAACATTGCTCAAAGCTCACTCCTGTTGACAAAGGCTAATAAAGCCCCAAATCCACAGATTTTTTTTCCGTTTTGCAGCAGGCAAGTCTAAGGACCTCAAAAGCAAGTGGCTTGAATAAACTTGGGCTCCAAAGTATAAAGAATGGTGTGTGCAAGGCAGGAGAGACCAAAGTTGTTTTCCCATAGCTACATTGATGCTGTAATAACAAATGGAGAAAAAAATGTGCTTTACTCAGTGAAATGATGACAGATGACTTGAATACTCTCCAGAAACAACTACACTGATCAAGAAGGTGTCATCTTAAAAGATAGTTAGCCCCTTGACATGTCTCTTTGCATCTCATTTTTTTCAAAACAGATTATCGCTAATGAGCAATCCTCATTGAGGTCTCAGGTTCTTGTTCAAAAGTGTCATGGGAAAAAAATTGTGGAAACCCCCGACCTTGTTCTTCCAGATTTTTTTTCTTTTAAAGGAAAGAGGCCCATGCAACTCTATCTTTTCTGAAATGTGAAGAGCAAGAAGAGTAATTTTAGCATCCATGACACAGAGCTTCTGCTGCCCTCTGATTGCTCAAGGGCACAAAGAACAAATATTTCCTTAAGCCTGAGAACAGGAGTCTGAATGCTGCTGGTTCTCCCCTTCAGAAGCACCTGTGTGTGTGTTTTTTTAAGGTGTGAGTAACACAGTGTTGCTTTGTAGTGCTGTCATCGATGTTCTCCTACCCTAAAAGCACAAGCACACTCTTGCTTAGTGTCCTTTTCAACAAATAAGCGAGACAAAAACCCAAAGCTAAAAAGTCTGCCTGCAGCTCAACACCAAAACACAGTCTTTCTGCAAACCTTGATGTAAGCATGCTTGTTTTTTCCAAAATCCATTGTGGTAATCATGTGCTTAAAGGTAAGCAGGTGTTGGTGTGCTTTACCAAACTGGATCTACCAAGCCTGGAGGAGGTTTGTCTTTTTTCCCCTGGCTTCTTCCCCTGTCAGATATACTTGTTCTGAAGTAATACTGATCAAATGGGAAAGCTGCTTGGTTTTTTAGGAACTGGTGCAAATCTGGGTGCTTTGCACACTTTTGAAATGACAAATTAAACTTACACAGGATACCTAGAGCTCTCTGAAGCACTTATTTACACGTGGTGGTGGGGTTTAATGAGCAGCTTCGTCAATAGCGAGACCATTAAAGGAATGACCAGGCTGGGTGTAATCTCATCTAAGCACTTCAGAGGAAGTTTGCACTTTCTCTCTCTAGATAAGAGCTTGGTGGTCATTCTGACCCACAGGCCAGCATCCGAGGAGAGGAAGGATGTTCCAGGGGTAACGGAGCAGACTTGGGCCTTGGGAGACTTGGTTTGGTTTCCTGTCACCTCTGTAAAGCCAGATGGCCTCCTGGTACAAGTTCCTCATCTGCAAATGAATTGCACTTCCCTGTCTCAGAAGGACACATTGGCAGGAATGTGCTGGTGATGGTGAAGCATCAGGTCATCGTGCTGCCAGCGGCACAAGTACTTCCCATCCTTCAAAGGAAGTTAATGTACAGTTTGAGACAGACACATCTGCCTGGCAGAGGGATTAACATGGGATAGCCTGACATCAGCAGAGCTGTGTTAGAAAAAAGTCTTGAGTTTGGCTCCCACCAAAATTCCAGGTTGCTTTGGTTTCCCTTCCTGTCCACTCTTGCTCCAGCTTTCATGCTCGGCAGGTCCAACCAGTCCATACCAGGCTAGAATCCCTCACCTTCACCTGGGGGTTAGCCCCATGAGAGCCTTGTCTTTGCACCATTGGGCATAAATCAAAAGAGGGAATATTGCAGCTTTATGAATGCCTTGGCTTGTGTGAAAAGGGGAGGGACACAGATACAGAAGAGGCTGCTTATTGACACAGAGCACAGGTTAATGCAGCTGTGACCTATTCCATAACAATAGCCCTCATTGTGTCGTAAAGCCTGGTGGTATCGAATGATGTCCAGCAGGTGGCTGAGCCATTAGCCTGCTCCCTTCACCTTGGTTCCAGGGCCCTGCTGCTTCTCCTCAGGCTGAGTTGTGATTCTCAGAAATTACTCCAGACCCTTTAGCTGAATGCTCCTTAGCAGATTTGCATATCCTTCCGCAAAAGGGATGACTTTGCCCTTGTTTGACACTTCAGTAATTTTTTTAGTCTTTTTGTCTAAAGAGGAACTATTAAACAGGGGCAAACGAGGAAGAAGAGGATATTCTGTAACAAAAAGCAAGTGGCTGAGACTGCTTTTGGTCTCACCACTATTGTTACTTTTGTGGATGGCTGGGTAGAGAATCAATTGCTCAAGACACTCTCTGTGCTTGGTTCCACATCATCACCTCAGCCCTTTGCTGGCCATCTCAGTGTTTTAGCCTGAAGTGTGTTACAGAAAACGAGCTCTTTCAAATATAGGGGTCACTGATCTGTGTCACTGTTCAGCTGCCAGGCTGGCCCAACTTTCCTTTTCCTAGATTGCCTCTTCTCTCACCAGCACTGCCTGTTATCCTGTGCCCCTCCTTGGAAGTGCCGTGTAAACAGGGAGTGCAGTGTTTGTTCCAAAAAGGCATTATCTAATCACAGGAAAGGTACTTCTGATGAATGCAAAGAAAGAGACAGGGAAACAATGAGACAACAGAGGACTAGACTCTTAATTTGACCTGGGGTTGTTGTGATGATTAAAAAAAAGCCTGTAAGTTGTTTACACCCTGCAAAAATACAAGAACTCAAGACCTCTGACTTGTGCTACTTTTTCAGTTCCAGACACAGCTAGCACAGTTTTGATAAACACAAGTCATGCACCAACCCATAGCTCAAACTCCAAGCCAGAAAGTGGTGTTTAAAAAAAATTCAGTCTTTTTTGGTCATCCTAAATATACAAGACCCTTTCCAGCATCAAAAGAGGGAAAGGTGCTTAGGGAAAGCTATTTTTTTTTAAAGAGGTTGCTATTGCTTAAACTAGAAAAGGAGAGAGGAGAAGATATAAAGACTTGGAGGAAACAAGGGGAGAATGCTAAGTAGAGGAATGGGAACCAGCACCAGCAGGCATAGGGTTGTCATGTGCTATTAGATGGCAAAAGCTCCCTTTAACTGGCAGAAGAAGCTTTATTGCAGCTTTGTCCAAGTTAATGCAGTTTTCATGGCTTTATCCAAGAGTGAAGAATTCCGTGCTATGGGCTCAATTTTGAATCACCTTATTTAATTTCAAGATCAACTACTGTGAGGTGTTGAGTTTGCCTTGAGGACTCTGGGCTGCCAAAGCAGGGTCAGTGAAGGGCTGGGCACAATGCTTGGCTGGCCAGGATCCCCAGCACAAGCCATGCCCTCAAGCCTGAGCTCTGGGTGGGACCGCTGTGTGCACAGGCAGCTGAGAGCTGGGAGGGAGTGCAAAGGCCCATGAGGGCCAGAGGCAACTCTGCTGCCTGCTTTGCAGATGCTCTGTCATGTACCCATTTCAGGTGGGTGGGGGGGAGACGGGGTGCTTTGTGTAGATTTGTGTTGGTTTTGGTTTGGGTTTTTTTGCGACACAAAAGCTGTTGGGTAATTGCATCACCTTTCTGGATGGCTGCCTCAGTTCCATGAGACCACCTCTGCAGGACACAGTGGGAGCCATAAAAAGCTGCAAAATTTAAGCCCAGCATTTTATGGGACTAGCCAGGAGCATTTTGTATCCCAGTGGGAAGCTGGGAACTTCTTCTTTTTCAGGAATATAAATCATTCACTTTGCTTGTTTGCTTAATGCTCTGCATTAAAACTGGCAGTTTCCCAGGTCTTGATCTGAGGTAATTTCTGTGGAAGAGACTACAGAGGTATATCTATGCCTTTTTTTGCCTTTACAATTGTTTTAAAGTAATATATTTTAAATAAAAGAGTACTGTAAGAAAAGGTTATGTAGCAGGCCAAAAGTTCACGACAAATTGCAAGATGGGTTATTTATTTGTCACCTGGCTCTATTAAAATTCCCTGTGTGTACATCACCAAGTACATACTCTCAACTTGTCTACAAAGCACCTTTGAAGTCACAAATGTGGGGTAAGTTTTATTGCTTGGCTATCCACAAGAGACAGACACAGAACATCTTCCTTCTCTCTGCCAGCACTGGGACTGGGTAGGTCTGGAGCTCTCCAAGTGTATTGGTTCTCATGTCCTCTCTTTCCTTCCCTGCTCCAGCTGTCACTACAAATCACTCCGCCGTGTGAGAGCGAACAACACTATGAGCACTCTGGCCGGTGCTGCAGGAAGTGTGAGCCAGGTACGTGAGCACTGCCTGGCTGTGAGGCTGAGAGGCTCCTTAGCAGCTGCTCCGGGGTGAGGCAGCCAGCTCTCCTGACTGCTGGTGGACTGGCACGTGCCCTGCAGGTGCCTGATCTCAAGTGCCTTCCTAGGGCAGGAGTGGTCCTGCTGGCCTCAGCAAAGGCCACAGCAGCTGTTTTGTTGGGATAGCACTTAACCAGTGCAGGAGACGGAAAGGAGCTCCATTCTTGTGCTCCCAGGCTGTCCACAGATGTTTCAGTGCCACACTAAATGGGGACCAGATTGACAAATTAAAAGGTGCAGGAAGACATGATTGTCCACAGCAGTGTTAGCAGCCAATCTCTTATTTTTCTCTAACCTCCTTAGACAGCTGCTCTACAGCTTCCAGGTAACCTACTTGTCCTTTTCTCAATCACAGGGAAGTATTTGTCTGCTAGATGCACTGCTACTTCTGATAGTGTGTGCCTGCCATGTGGTCCGAACGAGTATATGGATGTCTGGAACGAAGAAGATAAATGCTTACTACATAAAATATGTGATCAAGGTGAGCTGTTCATACTGCAAAACCTTTTAATCCAAATTAGTTAGGCATGAAGGTGGGAAAGTGGATCTAGGGAAGTTGCTGTGTTCAGGTGCCCAACACTGAAGGCTGAGCTTGCAGAAGAGCCTGGCAGAGAGGGAGGTCCCTGGACAGCAGAGATCCTGTCCTGTGCCAAGCACCATGACTGCAGTCTCAGTGCTGCTGATAGTGATTATCTTCACTGGGGCCATTCACCCCTGTGAGCTGATTTTAGAAGTTGTCCTTTTGCCCAGCACACTCTGCATTCACTTCCCCTAATGTGTTTGTCTCACCCTTGCAAATGCTGTGTTTATTTTCTGCAAAAGCCATAAGGAAATGTATTGTTTAGAAGTGCAGTGGTTGAGGAGCCCCGTGCTGATCAAGGGTCTCCCATGCTTCCGGAGAGACACCATTTGCTCTGACATGAATGGTTTTGCATCTGCCATTCAAGCAAAGCAAGTAGGAGGTTCAGAAACGTGAGGCTTGTTATCAGAGAGATTTTTACTCTCATCTGCTTTCTCTTTTAGGGAAGGCCTTGAGAGAAGTGAACCCAGGGAACAGCACGTTCCAGCGGCAGTGTGCTTGTACGATGGGCTACCACTGGAACGAGGACTGCGACTGCTGCCAGCGAAATACCATGTGTGCTCCTGGACTCGGAGTCAAGCCTCCTGGTAAGATACCGAAAGGGGATGTACAAAGTGAAATGTCCAGCTCAGGCCTACTGGATGAGGCCAGCATCCTGTGGGTTGTGACATTAGAGAGGGTCCTTTAGACTCTCAGGTGATTGTCAACAGAAGATGTATGTCTGAGTTGTCATTACTGCTGCATATCATCCTCCTGGACTGTGCACATTTTGAAGGCTCCTGCCTCCATAGTTTAAATAGTATCTTGGATCAAGTGACTTCTGCAAGTTGTCACGTGGACATGGCAGTAGTTAGAAGGTGTCCAGTACATTTCTAATGTTTGCTGAGGTGTCTGACTGTGAGTCACTAGGTCATGCGTTGCTCCTGTATTCAGAGAAGCACTCTTCTGAGGGTGTTCCTGAGGTCAGATTTGCAGTCTGGTTTTGTGAAATGACTTTGCTTTGCCACTTTTTAATGTTACAAACAACTTAAAACTGATTGGCACTTTTCAGGTAGCTCATGTATTATGTTTTGGATGGCTAGTAGTGCAAAGGTTTATTAGAGACATTTAATTTAAGTGTAATTAAAACCAGATGCAGGTGTTTTGTGGGTGGAAACCAGACAGTTAAGTTCAGAGTGAACACTGGGAACAGCTGCACCAGGCATAAGGAACCCCAAAAAAGCAGCAAATAATAGAGAAATGGAGGAAGAAATGCTTCATGTGTCTGGAGGGGAGTTGCTGTTTTTTCTCCAGCCTAACAAATCCTGATGCAGCATTTTGTTTACTGTGGCTTCACAGAAGTGACAATACCAGTCAGCGTCACTGTCTGTGGCACAGCATCATCGTGAGGGAATAAATAGAAGGGGAAGGATGTAACAGCTGTGTGTTATTTTTCAATAAATAACACAAATGGCTCCTGGTCATTTCTCATTTTGATCATGTAGAGGAGTGCTCAGGTGAGGCTTTTCAGGGCTTACATGGGACTGTCATTGCTGCCCTAATATAACCTAAGACCCCACCCTTTATGAAAGCTTTTAGGGGGATTGTGGGAGGAGAGTAGAGTGGGAGGATGGGGAGCATAGTCACCTTCCTCTCACTTAGAAGGAGCCCACAGAAACTCATCTATGAAATTTTTCATTCCTACACGCAGTGCAACAAGACAGGGACACAATGTGCATACCATGTCCCAGAGGATACTTCTCAAAGGTCTCTTCATCCACCGACGAGTGTAAATCCTGGACCAAGTAAGTCCTTGGGTGTTGTAAATGGACCACACCAGCCAGAAGGCAGGGAGAAGCTTGGGCAAAAGCATTTCTCAGTGGGGTGTTCCAGACTGCTTGTAGAGCACACGGAGCATCAGCATTGGCTGTGCAGTGGTGAAGGCATTGTCAGGCTGAAGCTTGAATTATCCTTAGAAGAGAACAAGAGAGAGCAGTGACAACAAAACTGCTGAGCCAAAAATAAAGTATTTGAGGTTCTTAGGGGTGGATAAATATCATATTTTACAACAGAAAGTACTGCTCTGCATAAGTGTAGGAGGCACAACAAGCTTCCTTGAGAGAACCTAGCTTCTTTGTCTTTCTTTTTTAGCTGTACAGCTCTAGGAATGGAAGAAAGTGTGCCTGGGACTGACAAGTCTGATGCAGTTTGTAAAGAACGGAAGATGCCTGAGCCATCAGAAGATGGTTTGTGTCCTCATAGGGGTTGTTGATTGGAAAGCAGCAGGGAGGAGGAGGGATGTGATTATTAGAGGTTTGGGCTGACTTAAATCCATTCTCATTGTGGGTGACTCTAGGGAGAGCAGCTGTAGACCAAGACAGTGCTCTTGGAAAATCCCATCTTTAAAAATTGTTTCAGGCCTGGTGACTCTAGGGCCTGTGTCCATTATTAAGCTGAGTTTAACACCTCCCACTAAAACTGCATGGCAGCATTGCTTTTACAACCGTGTTATACCCATGACTCCATCACATTTACAGCTTGTTCATTTTTCTGTGCTTTCTACACACACATTACATGTATAAAGACTAGCAGCTCCTCTCCTTGCTTATTTTATAGCAATGGATACAGTCTCAGCCTGATCCTTCTCATGTATCCCTTCTTGCCCACTGTTCATTTCCTTTTTCAGTTTGGATATGATACCAAGGAGGTTGCTTGCCTGACATGCAGCGATCCATCATAACCTGAGATAAAGGACAAATTTCTCCACCTGTATCTATAGTCTCTATGAAATGTGTGTCCTCTGTCCCCTGAGTGAGATCAAGCTCAGCCCAGGGGCCTGCTGGCAGCTTGCAAGGCAACATTGAGAGAAGCATGACCCGACAACATTGCTCTGTAACACCAGGATTCTGGTTTTTATGGAAATGTCTTGGTACCAGGTACCATCAGTGTGGCTGCTTGTCACAGAACTGCACAAGTGCTAGAGTTACTGTTCTTATTATAGAAACTAAAGATCAAATAGGAAGGAAAAACACCCCTCTCCTGTAGAAGAGCAGGTAAAATGAGCAAGGATTGTCTTACTGCTGAGTGCAGACTATGCTGATGGCACTATCTCTTTTACACCCTGCAGGGACAAACAGGATCTTGTACGTGTTGATTGTCATCTTGTTTTTCGTGACACTAATTGGCATTGTCGTCTTCATTGTATACTACAAGAAGAAGGGGAAAAAGCTGACAGGTACATCATAGCTAATGGTATTCGTGGGTGTGACAGCTGTGGCTCTCTGTGTGCTCTGATTTCATGGGTAACCAACACATCAAGAAGCTCAGGAATTACACTGGACGTTCTATGCCATCCCTGTGTCTGTCCATATGCATACGCTTTATCTAGCCAGGCTAAGAATTCCTCTCCTCTAGGCAGGCGGTAATTTACAGTGCATTACACTTGACCCATGGAGTGACCATCCTCAGGGCTGACATGAGTGTGGTTGGAAGGAGGAGGGCTATTCCTGGGGGCTTTCACAGCAGCCTGGCTGCTCTGCATCACCTGGCACAGCTGGCCCCTTGGCTGAAGGGAAGCAGGGACACATAGAAGTCCTGTCTCCTTCACCTTGCTTTCCCTCCCATCTGAAACCTGCACCTGGACAGGTTAAAATATGGATTTTAAAACTGATGTGTATTTGAGAATATGATGGAGATGATGTTTTTAGGTGAAGACAGAAGTTCTGATAAGGTATTGAAGAAATACTAGAAGGCAATAGTATGAATAGTTAAAGTATAAAAATAGAAAAATTCTAGCCAAAGGCATACTGGATAACAGTGGGATACTGAGTTTATTATTAATATAATAGAAATACCTTTGTATTCCTCTACTCTGTGTTAAGCCCTGGGTCTCTTAGTGAAGGACATACAGAGGTATTGTTCTGTTGGTTCTTAATTTTTTCCCCCTAAACATGGGAAGCTTTTTCCATCATTTCCTTTTCCAAGTGCTAGCAATTTATGAAGAGTTTGGGAGCAGTGGAAAGGAAGACAGAACTCACTTCTTGTAAAGTGTATTTCAGCCCATGTTTTAGAAATAGGCTGCCTCTGCCACACTAAACATGGGTTGTGCTAAATCTGGAATTTCTGGGATGGGCTGGAGGAAATGGTGACTCTTCTCACAAACCAAATACTTGTGATGCAGAGCAGGTTAGGGAGGGAATGCAATTTCTTTGACTTTTTTATTGCCCTACTGCTCTGCAGTGACAGAGCAACATTTGCCCCTCATGGCCTTTGCATGGGGAATCCTGCTCACCCGGCCTGGGAGAATTCCAGGCTCAGGAAGAAGCCCTTCCTGCTTATTGTGGGTACTAGTGGTAAATCAACATCAGAGCAACAGAGTCATTGCTGGGAACTGGCAGTGGCTGCACAGCTCATCTATCTTCAGCCATGCAAAACCATCTTAAACTTCAAATGTACACGGGACTTGAGCCCTGCAAAGTCTCCTGAATTTATAAAAAGAAACCAAGAATTGCTCATTGCTTCAGTTGTTGCCCTAAAGCATGTTGGACTTAAAGCTTTTTCTTGGGAGATACTCCAAAGAAATTGGAATGAATTTCCCCATTAAGCATACTCTGATTAAGTAGAGTATGCTATATTTGAGGCTGCCATCGTGTGGTTTCAGTGGCTTACCCTCTTTTCTCCAGGCTTCTCACTCCTGTCTGGGAAGGGCCTTTGGGCCATCCATGTGACTTCTCTTGAAATAGACCATTTCTGCTGTGAGCAGGTCGTTGTTGGGCCAGTCATAGCTTGGTGTGACATATGACCAGGAAAGAAACCCCATTTGATGTGGAACACAGTTTGACCGTGGTCTATTTTGGGAGTTTGGAAACATTTGTTCCACAGAAATATATCTCTGTTCCAGTTACAATGAATCCTCAGCTATACCAGTGCTGGGACACTTGAGCAGGCAGTAAAAACAGGCTTGCTGGTTTTATTTAATATGATATTGTGGGTTGTGAATGACTGTGGGTGTTTAGGTCTGTGGTCAACTTAAGTGCCTGCTATATGTTACAGCTACTCTTTTGTTTTCCCTACAGCAGATCTACAGAACTGGGCTAATGAAGTGTGCAGCCAAATAAAAGGAACAAAGGTAAAGTCAAAGATGGTAGCATTTTCTCTTGTTTTTGTGTTTTCCTCATGGCATTCCTGACATCCCTTCTGAAGCAGATTCCAGGGTAATCTTTGGCTAGAAAACAAATTTCGAGTTCCTCAAAAATTGCTCACAACTTTGGCTTTTTCAGTCTGGTTTTCTGTAAATGTGAGGTGTGTGAAATCACCATTCACAAATAGCTTCCGAACCTGCTCTCTGGTTTCAGCCACTTTTAACAGAGATAAAGGTCTCGTGATTATTTAATAATTATGATGAGAAAGTTAATCATGAACCCACTGGTTGCTGAGCACCTGAGACTGCTTAGGAGAGAGCCTTTCTAAATCCTAAGTGCAGGAAAAGCTTCAGCTGAGTTTGCCCCTTGTTACATACCAGAGTACTCACAGGGAAGAAACTTGGATTTGGGTCATGCCAAAAATGCCAGGCATGCAAGGGATTAAACACAGAGCCATCAGCTAAAGAAACTGTTTGGCTCCTTAATTCTAGGGAGGAAGAAATCCTGCTTGTGCATTCCTACACGAAATAAGTAAGAGCTTTTGCTCTGGAAGAACACCAGCTCCATGCTTGAAACAGATGGTAGCACTGCTTCAAATTCATGTGCACAGCCTGCTTAACACAGTGGAAGTGGACTGAGGTGTCCCCAGTGTCCCACCACCCCTTCTAGGAGCTGTGATGAGCTTAGCCGTTGAAAGACTCCGATTTCATTGCTTAAAAGAAAAACCAAACATACCAAAAAAACCCACCTTTCTGAGCAGGCAGTTCCTCTTTTGTCTCATAAGTCTTCATGCAGCCTCCTGTCTTGGCAGCTGCTTAGGTCCTCTGGGACAGAGGAGTGAATCAACAGCAATTAGTGGCTGGCAGCGCTTACACTCTCTTTTCTATCCTGGAAGATCTGAACAGATGCTAGAAATTAAAGGTATCAGCTCCCAAACACCCGTCTTTAAAGCACAACTTGTACAAGCTGAAGAAAACCCATGAAGTGTTTCCCAATCCTTTTTTTTGAGCCGCTGCCAAAAATGTAGCTTTACTTTGTCAGTTACTGTGACAACAGGATGTCATGGGCCTTTGCATTTTTTTGTCCTAGCCTTTCAGGTTAATACAGCCTTGCTTGTGTTTTCTTCTACCTTGTCTCAGAACTTCTGAATCAACCCAGGATCTTTCTTCAGTCATTGCTGATATTAAAAATTCAGCCCCCAGTAAGGCCGTCACAGATCAATAGCCCTTCAGACACAAGGGAGTGTTTCCGAAACCTAATAAGCAGTTTTGTGGGTCTTACTAATGGTCCATAAGGAACAGCAGAATTCAGCAACTCTTCTAGGTTTATTAACTCTTCTTGAGTGGCCTTGAAGAAAAAGCTAGGAATAGTTGTCTCACAAGACTGAATGTTATTGCTCCCCAGGCCACCAGATTCCGTTCTCAACACCTGCTGAGCCCAGCATCACCAGGCACAGTTTCACAGTACAATTGCACATCAAGACTCAAATATAGCAGCACTGCTCAACCTCAGCAGCTCCACACAGAGGGAGGACCGTGATCTGCCTTTTCCTTCTTTGTCTAAAAAATAACTCCATGTTGATCCATTTGTTAAAGACGTTTTTACTTTCAATTTCTTTCAGGAACCCCCCAGAGATGCCCTTGTTACTGTGAACATCACAAATGCTTCTGTCCCCCAGACTGCTGAAGGCACGTGTCTCCTGGTCCCCTCGGGCTCTCCTGTCCCTGGAAAATCGTGCTGCACTTCTGGTCACACTCCTTGCAGGAATGAGAGCCCCAGCACAGAGCCTTGTGAGGCAGGAGAGTTTTCTGTGGTAACCGAGACTGATGATTACCAATTCCCACCAGTTCCCACGGAAGATGAGTACATGGATAAGGATCTCAATAACACTGATTATTTGTCTTTACTAAGTCAGACTGCCAGCAAAGCCGTGTCATCATTTTCAGAACCAATGGAGGCAGGGGAGAATGACAGCTTGAACCAGTTCTTTCCAGGTATTGGGAGCACAGAGGATGTATCAGTCTCTCAAGGCTTTCACCCTCCTTCCAGCACAGATGGGACACACATTGCCACGGACCAGCTTCTACAGAAATCTTGCCAAAATGCCCACAGTTGCCTGAAGGTAACAGGCAACAAAGACACAGATCATTTTGCAACAAACTGTGACTCAGAGAAGATCTGTGTGAGGTGTGGCATTTTGTACAGAGAATCTCCCCAAAAGTGTTACAAACCCTGTCGTGCTGCGGCTGACAGTACCTCCACCTCCCCAGAAACTGGTTCTTGTGCCCAGTGCACCTGTGGTTTTAATTTTGTCTCTGCTGGTCAGAGCACTCTAGCAAACGATCTTGGTATGGAAGATGCACCTTCAGATAGTACCAACGTGAAGTACCAGAACACAAACGGAAGCACTTCAGGGACACACAGAAGCACTTCAGACCTCCCTCCAGCATCTGGTAAGCCCATTAGGCTTCACCCATACACAGTTGTATAGGATTGTTCTCTTTGCTAGATCAGTAGTATTCAGAGGATCTGATTTAGGAGAAGAAAATTATTCTTTTTCACTTAATTGCCCTGAAGCTAGTCTGAAAAAATATCTGAAATTGTAAGGCCAATTGGCTTGTATTGAATTCTACAAGAAGAATGAGCCCAGCAGGGGACCATTGTCCCACCCTGATTTAACCGGCACTGCAGAACCCACCTTCTGGCTGTCACTGCAGAGGCCAGGCAGTTATGTTAGCAGAACACAATGTAGGGACCTAGAGGTTGAGCTAAGGAAGGATGCATAATGCTCAGGCAGATACTTTTAATTCACCAATGTGCACACATATTTTTGCCATTATATTTTAGTCCAGTTACATTTATACAGTGCTCAGTGAAACTCCAGCTGGAGCTGTAAGCTGGTGGCCATGGTTGGGTCTAAGAGATTATCTACAGTTTTCTGCTTATGGCTCTTTGTTTTTATTTGCTGGGATATAAGCATTCACATGAAATGGTTTCATACAGACACTGTTTCTCCATACACATATGCTTTGTTCCCTAAACAATTCTAAAACACTGATTACTTTACTAATTGTCTACCAATTTATTAATTGAGTAATGGTCAAATGAAAAGGAAAAAAAGCACTGAAGCAAAACCAACAGAAGGGAAGTTATGTGCCTTCTCTGGATGAAACCTTCCTTCCCCAGACTTTTTTCGGTACAAAAGTCTGCAATCTGCCTGTAATGTGTTATTAGTCATTTTAGATTATAATCTCATAAAGTTAGATGGTCTATTTTTATTTATATCAGTGCACTGCCAAGCATAATGAGACCTTAGTGTTGAGTGGGACATCCAAGTATTACTGTAATACCCACAGCAGTTGTAAGCTGTTGCCTCTCTTTAAAACCATGTTGTTCCTTAAAATTTCTTACAGAGACATTCTTGTCAGTCTGCCAAAGCCCCAAAACAACACACTTGAAGGCCCTTCCTCTCTGAACATGCATTCCATATGAGAATCTGAAAGTGTGTAGCATTCATCTTCTGAAGAGCAGAAACTTTCTGCTGCTTCAGTTTCCTGAAATCTTGATGCAGTTTTACTGTCTGGTCTATACAAAATGCAACAGGAGTAAAGAGAACACAGATTATCTTTTTTCTTATTGTTGGACCCTTGAGGTACAACTGAAAGCCAGGTTATATTTGGTACTGCGGTACTGTTTTCTTTCTAAATATGAGAGAAAGAGAAAATATTAAAGAACAATAGAGCAAATGGGAAGTACTGTTTTCTTTCTAAATATGACACAAAGAGAAAGAGAAAATATTAAAGAACAATAGAGCAAATGGGAGAGCTTGGATATAAGTGCTGTGCTAGCAAGTGCCATCTTAGATCTGCTGCACAACTCTTTATACAGGATTTTAATTGTGTCTGTGCCTTTGGATATGTACATGCTATAGTGCCATCTGGTGAAACCTGAGCACAGATACTGTGTTCCTAATCTGCCAGTTTTTTATGCATGACTACAGGAAGATACTGACAGAGCTGTGGGCAGTATCAGAGTGTGGGTTAGTTGATCTGTGGGTAACCTGGCTTGTTGGCAGAGTAATTTTTCTGCCCACAGAATGGCCATGCCCCCCTGGCAGTGCCTGCTTGCATGAGGACCGGGACAGGGCTTAGCCACAGGTTCCTCACTGAAGCAGCCCAGGCATGCCAGGGCTGCATGTGTGGGTGCATCAGCATCTGTCATTTTGCTAGGCCTTGTGAAATGCCCAGATGGAATAAATGTGCATGTGAAATAACTTTCTGTAAAGCTTTTCAAAGCAACTGGAGCCACCAGGCTTTGCACACAGTTATGCTAAAACAGAATGGTACAAAAAAGTGTAGGTGAAAAATGGAAAGAAAAAGAGCATGGTAAGTTCCATGAAGTTTTGGTCTTGGTTCACTAACACTCAAAATGACAACAGAACTGGTAAACTCTGTCCCTCCTGTGAAACAATCCTAGAGGACCAAAGTGGACCTCTGGACAGGTGCCCCTTCCAGGGCTCACCACTGGAGATGGAGGTAAGCCTTCAAGCAGTTCTTCAAAGCTGCTCACAAGTCCTTCTCACAAGCCTGGAGGCAGTCAGAACATGAAGGATCAGTTCAGGCCCACCTCAAATGCTGTGCAGGGCTACAGCATAACACGAGTGCAGGAAAACTTAGCTGACTCATAATTGGGACTGGTTTTGCAAAGCCTTTCACTTCCAGATCCCAAACCAGCCTGGTTTGGCAGTGACAAACAGTTCTCACCACCTAGAGGCCATTAAATGTCTCAGAGAAAATTATTTGCCTGCCTTGTTCCAGTTCTTAGTGGACAATTACCACAAAAATTAGTCTGTCTTTGTTATTAATATCAGATAGTCTAAAGAGATCAAAAGGCTGAAACACTGCAGAGAACAATGCCTTCACTCTGAATGTGTCCCTTATAATTTTCAGGTTGGAAGCACTTTTCTTGCACAGTGTAGGAAGCTCTTGTGTCCATTTTCTGTGCTTTCAGGCCTTAAATATCCTTTTGTTTCAGCATGGTGTCTTCAGAAAGCACAGAAGGTCTGCCAGCCACATTCAGCTAAACATTACGAATGTGTTAATCTGCCTTTTTTTTCCCTTCCCACTGCCACATATATTTCTAAATTTTTGATCTCGTGCTGAGCACTGGTAACTTTATTCACAGCACCTTTTGCAAGTGACAGGCAATCTGTTTAAAGACAAACAGTTATTTTTGTACTGCCGTTATGCCCAAGACTTTTATTCATGGCAAACAGCCACACTGAATCAAACACAGGGGAAAGAACCAGCAGGGAAAAACTCCCACAGAGAAAACCCTTATGGACATCTCATGTTAATCAACAGCACTTGGGAAGAAAGCAAAGAGCTAGCAATGCAGTGGTTTAGGTGAAATAAATAAGATTGCTTAAGGGGGGTCTCCTGACTCCACACAGCTGGAGACCAGTGCCCAGTGCTGGTGTGCAAACATCACCCGTGGCCAATGGAAAAACAGCATTTCTCTGGGTCGGGCTGTGTTTATCTGCAGAGAAAATGGGAATGTCTCAGTTGTTGAGGAATATCATGAAGAAAGCATAAAATATCTAACAGGAGTTGGATCAGTCTGCAAGTAATGATGAATTGAAGCACGGCAGGAAAAACATTTCTTAGTAAGGGTGTTGAGAGGCTAGGAAAATTTTGTTGGTTTCTTCAGTTTATTTAATTTTCAAACTTTAGCAAGCTTGTTAGTTTGATGTTGGAAGTTTGTTCTCAGTTATTTTCTTTCTGCTCTGAGGAAAGTTTATTAATTCCCAGAGCCTGGTCCTGCTGTCACTTAGGTCAGCAGCCCAGTCCTTGAATAGCAGAAGGATTGCATTTATATTGAAAAATCTCTAACCTCAGGCAGACTGACTGAAACCATAACTCTGTTAAGTTGCTATAATGTAGACTCTGTCTCTTCAATGGCATCAGTCTCCATCCAGCTAAATCCCTGCAGAGGCTAGATGAGTGCCAGAGTGTAGCTTCATGGAGGATCTGGACTATATAATTGTCTGTTTTTTGGACACTGTGTGACTGTGTGATCTGCTGTTAAGTCTTTCAGTATTTATTCAGTAAGCCTGCCACCTAACCCAAGTGGTAGGACCGATTGGGGGTTTATTGCTTCTTTGGTAAACAGTGTGATTTCTGGGACTCTAGGAAAAAATAAATCTCATAATCAGAAATAACTAGCATCACAATTTCCTCACAAACCGCAGGCAGAGGCAGGTTGGACACTGCTTTGTGCATCAGGCAGCACAGGGGACATGAGATCGTTATCCTCTCTCTGGCTTCCCAGATCACAGCTCAGAGGGAAAATGTTTCCAACCCTTCCAGACAGGGTCCTTGCGTATGACAGACTTTGTCCTGAGAAGACGAAAATGGAAATAATGAAAAGGTCCAGTGGAAGGCATTGATTATAACAGCATCCTCATGTCACGGGGGAAAAAATAATGGAACAAGAACAAAGCCACCACAGCAGATTAAGTTCACTGCACTAAGTGTCCATCTTGTGAGGGAAAATATTAATCATGTGTGTCTTCTTTTCTTCCCCGTCCTTCCTTAGGAAATGTGACTGGAAACAGTAACTCCACCTTTATTTCAAGTGGACAAGTAATGAATTTCAAGGGAGACATCATTGTTGTCTACCTTAGCCAAAACTCTCAGGAGGGGACAACGGTCTCCTCGGGGCTGAGCGAGGAGAACGTGGGCAGCCCGGTGCAGGAGGAGAACCTCAGCCGCTGCGAGACGTTCGCCGGCAATGCCCAGCACTACAAGGAGAAGTGTGCGGAGCTGCAGGGCGCCCGCCCAGCCCCGGGGAGCGGGGGGCCACGGTGGCCTGGTGGAGCCCTGGCCCAGGAGTGGGGCCCGTCCTGCGGTGGACAAGCCTCCCAGCCCGTGCAGGAGGAAGGGAAGCTGGGACACTTCTCGGAGAAGGTGTTGAACTGAGGGGACACGGTGTCCTTGCTGCGGGCCAGGGCACCGGCACACAGCCCCCGACGGGGTGTGGGGCTGCTGCCGTGCTGCCAAAATCCTGGGTGTCACGACAGACTGGGAGACTGTTGCTGCCCCTGGTGTCTCCGAGGAAATTTTACAGCTGGAAGGACCCTCATGGCACATGTCGGTGGCGGTGGTGGTGCTCTGGGTGGAGGTGGCTGATGACAATGGGCACATGCGTGAAGCTGGGCACGCTGCCCCTGTTGCAGAAGCAGCAGCAGGGCTTTCTCCTCTCCCCTACAGGGAGATGGGCTCCCTGCTTGTCCCCCATTCCCTGCCACCTCTCCCTGGCAAGTGGCAAAAGGGAGCTGAGATCCATCGACCTGGGGACTCTGTGAGGAGGAGAGCACTGCTGGCCAGGTGGGCAGGATGCTCCTGGAGAGGGGACGGTGTGGCCAAGGACTGGACTCATGGGGGCCCCTGAGCTCTGCCTCGGGGTTTCTTTTTTGCAACTAAGCTGTACCCATTTTGCTGGGTCTTGGAGGTAGAAAGAAGCCATGGTGCTGCTGAAGCCTTTGCCTCCCTGTGGTGATGTGGCAGGTGGCATCATCCTTTCCCATCTTTCCGCAGGGAAGCAGACATTCCAGTCCCAAATCAGCACCAGAGCCAAGGTCCTGGGCTGCCCCTTATTGACTTGTGGGTATAAATAAGTGTGTGTAATGCTGCCACAAGCAGATGATAACATGCAAAATACAGCTGATATGCCTTAAAAGCATATCAGATTAATCTCGGGCAAAGAGCATTTATAGTGACCCTGATTCACCTCTGCCTTATTGCACCTCTCCAGAGGAGTTCAAACCTGTGGAGATGAGAGTGATGTGTGTCTGGTACACTGCTGCAGGAATAACATCACTATAGTTTAAGACAAAGAGCTGCTAGCAGAAAGAGATAAAGGAAAAAGGGTCTGTGACAACCAGCTGTGGGTATTTCCAGTAGTTACAGGAGAGGGAAGGATTACCCAAAGATAGAGAATTTGGTCAAACACTCATTCTTTTATCTGCCCAAACAATTTTGTTATTCCCTTTGCTATTTTCATTAATAGGCAAAGATTTACTTAGGTAGCATGAAGCTATTTCCAGAAGTTGGCCTGTGTGAGCTGAAGTCAGAGTGTAGCTTATGAGCAATGGGACCAAAGGTTTGGCATTAAAGAATAATAGTAGAAGGGAATTTAGAAGGGAATTTAGAAGGGAATCTTGGCTACTCAGCTGGCTTTGGTTCACGTCCAATATCCTGCAGCCTTCTCCAGCAGCCACTGTGGAGAGAAAGATGAAGGGAGCAAAGTCTCAAGGAACTCCCAAAGAAAAAGATAACATTTTTAATGATTTCCTGACAAGGGATAATTTTCTGACTTTCTCCTGCAGGTGTGAGTGCTGCAGGCATCTATCTGCAGCCTTCAGGAGGGCAAGTGCTCTGTTTCCTGCCAGACAGCAAAGGGATCTCTTACCTAGTGTAGCTTCCCTGTTGGAAAAGGTCTCTGGTTGGAAGGGCTTCTTCCCAGGAATGTTTTAAGGTTGAGGGGTTCACTGCATAGCTGCTGTTTGCAGTAGTACTGCTCTGTGGGGAAAGAGTACCTGTAAAGCTGACAAGGTGATCACTGTGTCACAAAGGGCTTCTCATGCATAAAACAAAAGGATGGGCTTAGCCAACTTCACCTTTCAGGAGAATAATTCTGCATTGTTTATATATCTGGGATGTAAAGTTCAGTACAAATGTGCAAGACTCTCTCTTGGGTGACTGGCAAAAAGGGCAAATGAACAGCCAGTCTCAATTCCACCTCTATGGCCTTCAAAAAACTAGATCACTCTGGCCTAGACTCAGACGGGCAGGTAGAGTGTCCCATTCAGTGATGGCCCAAGCTACCTCTGCCTCTCTGAAGGTGTGTAACTGAGGCTCTCTTGTCTGTGGGATTCTTTTGTCTTTCCTGCTGGATCTTTTCCAATCTCTTTCTAGTCTCTTCTGGAGTAGTTCTGTATCCCCTTGGCACTGGTACAATAGGGACAAGGAAGCAGAACCACCATCACCTTCAGGAAAGGTGGTAGAGATATTTTCCCACTTCATCTTAATTTTTTCGGTGGTTTTTTTCTGGAAAGCATTCTGCAAGACATCAGTCCTGCTGGAAAACATCCAACCAGCCCCATTTACAGGGCAGGCAGGATGAATTCTTGCCCTCATCTCTGCATAAATTACCCAGGTCTGTCTTTTTCTCCTTCTGCAGCTTCTTTCTTCCCTTGGTTTGTAAAAGGCCACCAGAGAGCAGGCTCAAAATCCTGGTTTGAAGGGAGATAATGGGAATTTATTGTGTGTCCTCAATGAGGACACATTTTTCACTTGTTGAATTTCAGGTTCTTACTGAACAAGGATTTTAACTAGGATCATCAGCAAGCATGAAGAAATTATTCCCATATGGGAAACATGATGCAGCAACAGACCCAGTTCTTTTTCTTCCTCCAGAGTCTATTCCAAAGTGAAAAAACAATATCACAGCCATTAGCATGCTGCATGTTCCCTGGGTCTCTGCCTGGCTCCTCAGACCAGGATCCCAAAGGGACTTCTTTTTCTTCATGATTTCATTTGTCATCAGCTTGGAGCTGGGAGTGGTTTTTGGCATCTGTTTGTACAACAGGGACCTGTGCATTGGGCACTAATTTGGAGGCTTCTGGCTGCTATTGTAATACACATAATTAATGAAAATAAAAATCTGAAATGTCTATTTGAGAAAAGGTGAAGATTTTATTTGAATAAAGGGGGAAATGAAATACATTATTATATGCCTCTGCCTGTTTAAAGAAAAAGAAAAAAGAGCAAAATGTGAGCATTCCTAGTTAGGCTTTTGTAACATTTTCTGTATGTTGAATTGTTTTAACAAGTGCTTGCCTTCCACAATGTGTTCTGCAGTGCTAATTCTGCACCTGCACTCAGCCTGATAGGTGCTCTCATAGACCTGGTGTGGTAATGCTTTACTGCTGAGAACTAGGCACTGATTCCAACTAATTCCTGAAGTTTCCTCCTGCACAGCATGCATTTTTACAAGTCTTTTAGTTTGAGGAGTCGCATGAATTATCCTTGGTGAATATACTAGGTGTTCTAGAAAGTCAGCCACTTTCAGAGTTAGCAGGACAGGAGTAATTCTGCATATAGCCATGGGAAAACAAGTACACTGGAGCAGGCCTTCTTATTCCCACGGAACACAATATGGCATTGAAGACCAGTGTAGACAGTAATGGCTGTTAACCTATGTACTTTGCTACATGTTCACACAGAGACTGGAAGTGACTCTGCAAGCTTATAGCATACCTGGGAGTAGCGCCACTAAAATGTCATTTCTACTTGTCCATTCAGGTTTCCTCCTTTTTATCAGGTTGATGGTATCTGACAATTACACCCCTGTGTCTATCATAAAACAGAACCCTGATGAAAGATGTCTTTGTGCTTATCAGGTATTTAATAGCACTCTCATTTTATCAGATACCTACATGCACATTAGGCAGCAGTGCCCCTGTAAAAATAATCTACCATGACTGAAGAATTCACTTCTGCAGCACCTTGGCAGACCCCAACATATACCCCTGTTTCCCATTGCTGTCACTTTGATAGTGTGGTTGCTTGGTTTTTCCTTCTGCCAAGCATCCAAGTTGGTTGTGGCCTCCAAGGTGATTGTGTTGTCTCTGCAAGCGTTGCTGCAGTCTTGCCTTCAGGCCCTCCAGCTGACTTGTCACATCTGTTGTGTTGTAAAATGTGAGCATTCAGAAGCATGAACTTTGTGGAAAAATGCTTTATTACAATTCTCTCTGGCTTTTGAACAAGGCAATGACCGCATAACATTAAAGAACCCTGTTGCGGTAGGTGACGATGCCAGAGTGTCCAGTCGGATGTGTTTTAACGCTGCTTTTTTATTTCTTCTTCTTCTGGCTAGTTGGTTTATGGTTTCTTTGTTTTGGCTGAGGATTACCACAGCTCTTCTGGTTCATTTCTTAGCCTGCCTCACCACTTGGTCGATCCTGGGGTGTTGCACTGGTTTTTACTTGCATCAAAGTTGACAACTCTGTTCCATCATGTTTCTATTGGTGGTCCCACATTTCTATACAATATATGCAGATGGCCATACATGAAATTGCTCCTATTTCAGCTTCACAGGAAACTGTTGGAAAGGTTTCCAAAGAGAGTAAAGGAGCTCAGGAGTGTTTGAGACCACCTGTATGAGTGGGACATACACAAGTCAATGGGACTTGGCAGAATGCATCCAAAGCTTCTGGGAGGGCTTGCCAACATCATTGCAGAGGCACACTGCAACATCTTTGACAGGTCATGGAGTTTGGGGGAAGTCACAGCTGACTGGAAAAGGGCAAATATTACACCCATCTACAAAAACAGAAAAAAGAAAGAGACTTGGGAAATTACAGATGAGTCAACCTCACTTGAGTACCTTGAAAAATTACAGAGTGGGCTCTCCTAGAAGCTGTTTCTGGGCATGAAGAAGAAGAAGGCAACTGGGAGAAGCCAACACATACGTTAGCTAACTCAGCTTTTTCCCGCTGTCAGCAGTTTGTTATTTGCTTCCTCATTGATTCCATAGAGACTTGGAAGCATCACCTTCCTCATGAAGAACTAGGCAAAGAAGGCATAAAAAAAATCTTCAGTTCTCCCTCTGTCATTTATAATTAACTGGCCAGCCCCACTCAACAGTGGACCTACCTTTTCCTTGTCCTGCCTGCTAACACACAATACAGGATGTTAATATTTTCTTGCTATTCTTGGCATCTTTTGCCAGCTCAGGCTAGGGCTGGACTTTAACCTTTCCCTCTTCATCTCTGCGTGCCTGAGTGATATTTCTATATTCTGCTTTGGAAGCCTGTTCCTTTTTCCATCACTTTCATGTTCCTTTTTTTTGTATCTGAGCTCTTTCAGTATCTCACTGTTTAACCAGGCTGGTTTCTTGCTGTGCCTGCTTAGGTGGGTGGACTGCTCTTGTGCATGGAGAATGCTGTCTGAAAGTCTCCCAATGCTCCTGAACCCCTTTGGCTTTCAAGGCAGACTTCAGGGATACCTCCTGACAGCTCCCTGAGCAGGATGAACTCTGCTCTTTTGAAGGTCTGGGGCTTTACTCTGCTACTCACCTTCTTCACATTCCTTAGGATAATGTTACCAGTTCAGCCGAGGCTGCCAGTGCCAGTCTTCAATTGTTTGAAGAAGTTTTTATCTGTTTCCACATCAGGAAACAGATTCCATGGCAGACACCTACCACAAGCACTTCCTCGATGGTGACTCCTCTGATTTTGACCCAAAGACACCCAGCTGATCTGTCCTCTTGCCCATGTCTCAAATCACTCTTTTACGTAGAGTGTAATCCCTCCTCCTCTTCCACCTTTTCTATTTTCCCTCAAAAACTTGGAAGCTCTTGCTTTTTTTTCTAATAGAGCTATTTCCTTAGATGGTTTCTAAAATGATAGAAAAACCTCTCACCAAGTTCCCTACTGTTGTGCCTTTGTCTGGTTATAGGTAATAAACTTAATCTCATGCCTGGGAATGGGCCTTCAAATTTCCCACCTGTAAGAAGGGGAGGATGAGAGGCAAGGGCTGGAGCTGGTGTGAGGAGCAGGGGCTGAAAGATGTGTTCCCTCTTCCCACTGCCCTGTAGAGATGTGGGGAGAAGATAGCAACTTGCTGCTGCTGGAAATGGCAGCGTGGCCAGCAGCATCCTGGAGGCTTTGTCATTCCTGGTGTCCAGGTATTATCCCAGTTATGTCCAGTACCAGGTGTTATCCCATGAGACCTCAGTCTCCTCTGTCCTGCACGGGAGGAAGCAGCTGGCAACTCATCCAGGGTTTCCATCAGACGAAATCAGGCCTGTGTATATCTCTCTCAAATAAAATCAGTGAACACAAAATGAACTGAAATTTGCCATAAGCAGCACATGAGGACAAACCATTTCAAATGCAGAAACCACTGCATCAATAGGCTGTTCCTATTGATCATCACTGTATTATAATGGAAGGCTCTTTATACAAAGTCTCAATCATTTGAAGCACCTCAAATGATTATCTAGAAGGTGTTTTTTTAGCATGCAGGCCTGCCATTGCAGTTCTCAATTGCATATCCTTAGGAAGCAGCTTACTTTCTTTATTCTCTCTGGTTTTGTTCTGCTCTAACATTCACTTATCTCCCTTTTAGTGTTGTAGGCACCACTCAAGCACAAAAGTTCTTGCTCCCTGTGGGAAATACAAAACAGTTTCCCCAGTGGACATTTGCCTTTTGCATCATTTCAGTTTCTTGTTGGGTTTTTTGCAAGCTTAGCTGGTCATAAATGAGCTAGACAACAGATGCTAGAGCTCATGCTATAACACAGAAAATTTTAATTTAACAGAGGTTTCCACTTAAAAATGCAGCTGCCCATTGATGCACGGCCAAATTTACTTCTGAGAACACACTTCGAATGTATTGGAGAATGAGATGGATGCAAGTAGCTCTAATGATTGTCTCAGCAGGCTACTCATAAATGTTTCCTGCAACCCCTGTTCTTTTCATCCACACCCCATAGATCCAACCTGTCTGCTGGATGAGCCACACTTCAGGGATACATTAGAAACCTGTCCAGTTCATTGTCTTACACTTACACAAAATAATCCTTGCCAGGATTTTATTCCCTTTGTCTGAAGGGATGCTCCAAATATGACAGAGGCATAAATAATAAATCCACTTAAATGCTTGGGTTTTCTCAGTCAGGCTGGCCTGCTGTATTTAAATATTGATATCCTTTGGGTCTGTTCTCTTCAAAGTCATGTTCTTTGACAGGTCCCATTTGGGTCCACTGCACTACACTTCTGTCTGCTCTGTAGAAAGTGCTACAGCTGGTGGTTTGTTGATGAAAAATACTAGAAATCAGTTGAGTATTCTTTTGTTCTTAATTAGGAGGAGATGGAAAAACACATTGAAGAATTATGTCCAATTAATGATTTTTAAAAGTCTTATAAGACTTGTTTCTTTTTGGATTTTCATGTTTTTGGTTACTTTGCAGTAACAACTCTTCCCTGCCAGCATTGTTTTCCCTTGCAGGATAACTGTGTGTTGCTGAGGATGGCTGAGGGGCAGGATTGCTCTAAATTAAAGATGGACTCTATTTCTAAGTGAAATGTCTCACATGGTTCCTTTACTGGATGAATGGACACAAAAAGCTTTGCCCTGCTTTACTGTGACCAGAATATGCATGCTGCAGGGACTGCAGAGCTGTTGACATGATTCCCTTGGAGTTCATGCAGATACACTGAATAAACCAAATCACAGCCACAACTTCTTTGGCTTGCATGTGAATAACATCAGCTGACTGTGTTTCAAAGAGCAAAGATATGCCTGGGTTTGGGTGTTTTATGTTTTTTTTTTGGGTTTTTTTCCCTTCCCTCTAGTTTTCTTTCCCTGTCCTAAGCTTATCATTCCTTTTTCGGTGTAAATACAAAGGTCACGGTTTCAGTACGGTGGGTGACTCATTCTCATGTTTGAGCAATGTGATCAAAATGGAAACTTAGAACTCCCGGTGTGGTGTGTGTCCCATGTCACCGGCCTGCACAAAGCATGCCTTTGTGGATGCTGGCTCTCCTGAAGGGATCCGGTGTCACGTGTGTGATAACTTGAGTGCGAGCTCGGAGCAAATGCTTTTAACCTGACAGTGCTGCGTATGTTAAAATAAGGCAGATCGCTTTTTGCTGTCGGGGAGGTGCATGTGACACCTTTAGCAGCCGTGGGCATGTGTCCCTTTGTGGATGCTGGCTCTCCTGAAGGGATCCGGTGTCACGTGTGTGATAACTTGAGTGCGAGCTCGGAGCAAATGCTTTTAACCTGACAGTGCTGCGTATGTTAAAATAAGGCAGATCGCTTTTTGCTGTCGGGGAGGTGCATGTGACACCTTTAGCAGCCGTGGGCATGTGTCTGTGTGTATGTGTGTCTGTGTGTCTGTGTGTGTGTGTGTGAGTCTGTGTGTGTGTCTGTGTGTGTGTGTGTGTGTGTGTGTGTGTGTGTGTGTGTGTGTGTGTGTGTGTGTGTGTGTGTGTGTGTGTGTGTGTGTGTGTGTGTGTGTGTGTGTGTGTGTGTGTGTGTGTGTGTGTGTGTGTGTGTGTGTGTGTGTGTGTGTGTGTGTGTGTGTGTGTGTGTGTGTGTGTGTGTGTGTGTGTGTGTGTGTGTGTGTGTGTGTGTGTGTGTGTGTGTGTGTGTGTGTGTGTGTGTGTGTGTGTGTGTGTGTGTGTGTGTGTGTGTGTGTGTGTGTGTGTGTGTGTGTGTGTGTGTGTGTGTGTGTGTGTGTGTGTGTGTGTGTGTGTGTGTGTGTGTGTGTGTGTGTGTGTGTGTGTGTGTGTGTGTGTGTGTGTGTGTGTGTGTGTGTGT